>NC_038050.1:39418080-39717586 GCF_002211085.1 Panicum hallii | reverse complement strand
AAAAAGTAGCGGAAATCGCGAGAAATTGAAAGCGGCTCAGTCCGACAAAAGAGTTATGCGGACAAGAAGAGGCGGGAAATAAGTTTCAATCCGGGAGAAATTGTCTATCTCAAAGTTTCACCCATTCGAGGAACACGAAGATTTCAGGTACAGGGAAATTGGCCCCTCGATACATTGGACCGTATCGGTTCTGAAGAAAGTCGGAGCAGTGGCATATCAACTAGAGTTACCAGAAGAAATGTCAGATATACACCCAGTATTTCATGTTCGCAATTGAGAAGGTGTCTGAGGATACCCGAGGGAGAACATGTGCCGGTGGAAACAATAGACCTGCAGCCGGATTTGCGATATCAGGAAGTGCGGTCAAGATTCTAGACACTATCACTAGGAGGACCAGAAACTCCGAAGTACGGATATGCAGAGTTCAATGGAGCAGACATGGAGTAGAGGAAGCAACTTGGGAACGCGAAGAGGCCCTAAAGAAGGAATTTCCCCATCTGTTTAGGAGCCAGCCGAATCTCGAGGACGAGATTCATTTAAGTGGGGTAGGTTGTGACGCCCGAAAATTCACGTAATTAAATCCTGCGCTAGAATAGTTCGTAAAAACGATCCGATGTCAAAACCCTAACTCTAACTGATCGCTCCGCGTCGCTCGATGGCTCGTTGCCACGCGCGACCGCCCGCCGGGATTAGCGCCGGCGCGACTTCTTTTCTTCGCGCAAATACCGTGCGCGTGGCCGACCGGCCGCGGCTGCGGCCGCGAATGGCGCCGACGCATTTCTTTTCCCCCCTCTGATCTCCTCGCGCTGCGTGCGCGCGTCGCGCACGCGAATCCCGCCACACGCGAACGAGGCACGCGCGCGGCCGACCGACCGCGTCGCCTCCGCGATCGGCGCCGCGCGCGCCCCTCCTTTCTCTCTCTCTCCTTCTCTTTCCTTTCCCTCTATTTTTTCTTTTCCCTTTCTTTTCTTCCTCCCTTTCTTCTTTTCCCTCCCTTCCTCTTCTCCTTCTCCTCTCCCCTGCTCCCGAGCGCCGCCCCTCCTGCTTGGTACTGAGCTTCGGGCCCCTCCTCCCTCGTGCACACACGCGCGTGTGCCCGTGCGCGCCGCGCACCCCTGCCGCACCACCGCGCCAGCCCCTGCCCGGCCGCGCCGCACAGTCGTGCACTGCGTCGCGCCGCGCCACGCCCCCGCGCCGTGCCGTGCCGAGCCACGCCCTGCCTGCGCGACGCCGTGTCGCGCCACCCGCGCCCCGCGCGCGTGCGCCGCGTGCCGCGCCGCCCGCCGTGCAGCGCGTCGCCTGCGCGCGCCCTGTTTTCCCGCGTGGCGCGCCGCCCGCCGTGCCGGACGCCGCCTACACGCGCACGCCGAGCTGCAACGACGCGCCGCCCGCCGTGCCGTGTCCCCCCGCCGCACGCGCCGCCGCCTCACCGTCCTGTGCTTGCACGCGCGCCGCGTCACGACGCGGGCAAGCAGACGCACGCCTTTAATGGCGCCCCGCCGAGCTCGGAGGCCGGTCACCGCGCGGCCCCGCCTCCCCACCACCTTCCCCTGCCTATAAATAGGCTCCACCCCGCTCCTTCCTTCCCCACAGCCTTCACTGCCACCGCCCGCTCCTTCCCGCTCACAGTGCCGCCGCCGCGAACACCTCCGCGCCACCCACGGCCCGCCGTCGCCCCGCCCCCACGCACCACCCCGGCCCGAGGTGAGGCCGGGAACGAGTTCCCCGTGACCCCCTCTCTCTTTTCCCCCTCTCACCCGAGCCGCCCCGAGCCCTAGATGGCCGGATTTGGCCGCCGGCGCCCCTCCCCACTCCTCCTCTGTTCCTGTTAGCGAGGGGAGGAAGAAAGGGGGGCCGTTTTGCCCAAAACCCTCTTGTTTTCCTATTTTCCCCAAAGGACCCCCCCCTCTTCTTTAACTACTTCTTTTGCTAATGAGACCCTACTCTCTTTATTATTTCAAAACAAACCCCACAATACGCAAACCTAGTTATATTCGACACACTTTAACATACTTAGGATACCTTTAGAAAATCGTAAATAAGTCCTCACTCTTCCTGGATAATTACGAACAGGTCCTTAGACCCCGTTTAACCCCTAAAACCGCCTTTTAGCGCGTCATTTTATGTGCGAAACGACCTCCGATTGACCCCGAAACTTTACCACTCCGTTTCTAGTATGGTTTTAGCTATGCCATTAAGAAACCACCCAGAGATATTGCCCCTAACTCCGTAACCAAATTATTTCCGATTCAAGCCTATCAGTAAAAGCTTTAGTCCTTTCGCTTGATTGTGTGTCTGTTTGTTTGCGTCGTAGGGACACGGAGTGAACGACGAGGTTCCCGACCGCGACCAAAGCAACTGAGGACCAGTACTGCGACCCCCGAACCCGAAGGACAGTGCTTCGATCAGGACTTCCCGCAAGGGTTTGACGATGGCAAGTTCAATTCCGCCCTTTGATGCATGTTTCTGTCCTAGTTTTTATAAACACAACCCAGTGGCCTGTTTTATAAAATTGCATTGTTTTGCGTGTTGAAAACATGGTAGGATAGCCACCCTTGCCGTGATAGCCATACCTTGAATACCTGATTTTATAAAGAAAAATGCGTGTGTGTGGGAAAGGGTAAAGTGTGGATTTGAGAAACGAGTCGGACGGGATGGATGGCATTTCTGTGTGAATTGCCGTTGGTGTGCTCGTACCTGTGTGGTTGAGCGAGGAAGGGAGATATCCATCCTGTCACCCCTAAGGACCGAGTTGATGTGACATCTCACCTAGCTTCTTGTCGTGCGAACCACTTGACCGTTGTATGGGCAACGGCTTAGCATAAATCCCACTAGTTGGTCTGATAGCCACCAGGAGAGCTGAGAGCAACGGGTGATCAAGGAGAAAGGATAAGCTCTGTGTGACTTATGCCCCGGTTAAACCTCGGAGGTAGGTCGAATGACCCCTTGATGGATCCCGTGGTGGCTAGTCAGGTCTAGCTAAGGTGGGTAATGGCTTTGTTGGGATCTGCACCGGCACTAAGGTGTTCGTGCTGTGGTACCCCACCTGTGGGTAAAGTTGCACACCTCTGCAGAGTTGAAAATCTATTCGAATAGCCGTGCCCACGGTATTGGGCAAGTTATGGTGTGGTCACATAACTAGTGTTTCTCTCTGGGAATGGATGGGCTGGTGTGAGTTGTTTGGAAAGTGTCCGGCAGTTGTGCCGTGTGCTACGGCGGACGGGGAGTCCGGTAGCAGTTTAAAACTTGGATCCTGTGTGGATCAAAATCGTGTGCTCCTTGGTATTGGAAAACTTGTTGTGAAAATGTTTTCAAAACGAACCCTTGCATACAGTTGAGTTTTTCACAAATGAACCATAACCTATCCTTGGATTATCCTGTGCATATGATTACTGTTATACCCCCTCCGTGGGTGTGATTGGACTTGCTGAGTACGTTTGTACTCACCCCTCTCTTACTTTTACAGTGGAAGACCCAGACTATATCCCCGAAGACAACGAGTAGGGTTTTCGTCCTGCACCCAGTCTTGCCTGTGGTTGAGGCCACCGTTGAATTCCGCATGGCGCCAGACTCTGATGATCCTTTGTTCGTAGCTAGTGTAGTTGTGTGGGTTGTGGTTGTAATCCTCGCGATAGTGGCGCTTCACTGCCCATTACCGCGTAGAGTTGTACGGTGATGTACCATCTGATGTAATAAAAGTGTTATCAGCCTCCTGGGACTGATAAATCGACACTTTTAAGTCTTCCCTGATGGGGGGGACGCTTCAGGGATGCTGATTACAAAAAAGATAAATAGCCTCCAATGCTGCTCCTTCGATGGTATCAACTATTCGATAGCCCATCATGTTAACTTCAATGGGCTGTCACTGAGAACGAAAAGGGTGTTGCGGAATGGTCATTCTGACTCGAGCTCTATGAACACCTTCTTCCTAATACTCAACAGCGTCATATTGGGGAGGTTCTGTATAGTGGAATGACCTTAAGGATTCCCAAAGTAAACAAGGGAAACCCTCCCAATGCAGGGCATTGGTGTGGAGATGCCCTTCCGGATCCCAAAAGACATTAGAAGGGGCTACCATCTGCGACAAGAATGCAAATGGTGAGATATGTTTACCTTGCTAGGAAGTCACAAGGTAAATAGAACGAGACAAACGATACTGATAACAGCAAGAACTAGAAACCGGATGAATACTTAAGATTCTTGACCAACACTACTACAAGAACCCTGTTAACCCATACTAAAGATATACCACCTACTACCTATCCTTAGAAAACCAAAACATACCTTGTATACATATATTTGATGATAAAATATGCATGCACGTTCTATTTGACCTCACAATCCAACAACTACCGAATATCTTCGGACTTATGCAATTAATTTCAGTGGCATAACACATACGTCTCTCCCTAATAACTAGCCGATAAGTCCTATACGCCCTATTTTCGTAATCATGGTTAGTATACCTGCAGGAAATCACAATATATATCCAATGAACCTTTCATGCCAGCATGTCATGAAAGCATCCCCAATCATTACTGTTCACTATAGAAACAGCATCTGTACAATTACCGCCGTATGGACAATGTTAACATACGTCATTAAATAACATATTCACAGGGGGTACCGCAAAATGCGGGGGTATGAACAGTGATCGCCATACCCTGCGCCGAACAATCTACTCCCAATATATTCAACCTAAGTTGATAAATTGGCAGCATCTCAAGTAGGCCACTGCTTGAGATTCAGCGTTCGGTTCGCATCACCGACGGGAAGGCCAAGCTCCCTCGGTTGGCTGAGGATCCTTACCTCCTTACCTCACCATCGAAGGCATCGTTACAAGAAGTAAAGTTGGATTGTGCATGAATTTAAGTTTTAACAGAAAAGTAATGCTGGTGGTTATAGTTATATATATATATCATAGCCACCTCTCATTCCCTTAGATATCCCCCTAGGGCTTTACGTACTAAGCACAAGCCTTAATGAAACCAACGCGGTTTTACAAAATACTTGGTTGATCGAATTTTATACTAAAAGTATTTTTAAGGCGTTTCATATCTCTAGTGTATACTTGTTAGCTCTGATACCAGCTGTGGCAGAACCAACCTGAATTATACCGGCTCAAGTACGCGAGTCCACTCTTGAGGGCTTCAATGTGCTTCAAACGGTATAATCCTTTGGCCTATCGGGTAACGTCCCGATAAACTACCGAAAGCAGGATCAACAAGGTACCTCGCACGAAGGCGAGTCCAGAGATACAAATGTCATCACATTTTACATCACAGGTAGTTATATTACATGAGTGTTCGAAAATAACATAAATTCCCATCTGAGGAAAGTTATTACAAACGGTTTAAGTTTCAAGTCATGCAGCGGAGTTTAAAGCACGGGCACTGTACACGTCGTCAGTGCAGATATCATGCTAGCCCTAGCATGATATCACTCGGAGGGGTCTGCGTTGGCCGGGGACGGGTCCCACTCCACGGACCAACCATCAGGCAGAGGGTAGGGCCATGGTACAGGCAGAGCTGAGTCGTCAGGGAGATTACCTGAACCAAAAGTATAATGCAAGACTGAGTATTCTAATACTCAGCGAGGCTTACCCGGTTATGGTATACTTAGCCATATAACTATACTCATGAAGGCTTTTCAGGTTTTAGGTAGGGTTTTCAACTGAAAAGCAATAAAAAGTAGGTCCTTAATTTTAACTTTTAGCTTCCAAGTTCTAGGTGATTATCCATTCTAAGTAAGCACCTATAGCTATTCAGGCATGGTAGCATTTTTAGTTAAACATCATCTTTATTAACCATAGCATTTCTCTTGTTACTCTATGTGGTAAAGGGATCAAGCAGTCTCAATCTCCGCAAGAAACGGACGATTCCTGAATCGAATTTCAGCCTTGCAAGGGTATACCTAACTCACACGCTTGGAACACCAAAGGGTCGTTCCGAAGCAACTGTTTGCCTTTCATTCCGACTCGTGGATCAGATCCACCACAAGCGACTGCAGGACCATACGCACTTCCAAAGTTCAGGACGTACGCCTGTAGCGCGACTACATGTCCGTACTCCTGGTTGCCCAGCAACACGTATTCCCACACGTCGAATCAAGTAACTGGAAGAACCAAAATATGAGTGGTGGGAGGTATGTCCACTCCTCGGGCCGATTGGTTACTAGGCTTACCGCTTACCATATTTCGCGGCATGTGGCTAGTACTTTCAAACGCTTAACCCTCACTACCACACACTGCGACCTTATCAAGTTTAACAACACAGACGGGGCATCACCTCATTCATGATACCTCACATAAATCCCGTCCGTCATCCTTATAGTGATTACAGGAATGTAAACATTACAATTCCTATATCGCACGAGTGACAGGAGATCACCCGACTTCTACCGGTCCTATTAGCATAGCAGCTATTCGGACTCAAGTGCTAATATTCAATACATTGGTTCCTAGGGAAATGCAACTAGGGTTTCTCATACAATTCCTATGAGCATAATGCATAGATAGAGATAAATAGATATAGATTGCAGTGTAAATAAAATAGTGGGTTTGTCCAGGGCTTGCCTTCTTGTGTAGGGTTGGGGGCAGCAGTGTCAAAGTTTTTCAAACTTTGGTTCGGAGCTTCAGTTAGACCTTCGACGCCCTTCGCGGGGTCTTCAGGAATTTCTATGGCTTGGTCCGCGATCAGCTCGTAGTCACCATCGGCGAGAGTAGTCGGGTCTACATGATATGCAAAGATATAAAATTAAGGGATGTACACTCTTTTATTTTATGTCACGATAAAGTTGCAATTTCAAAAGCTATCACAAAAGAACTCATGAAACAAAAGGGGTTTTAGCTTTGAATCATCATTTATATTTAAATTATGACTATAGCATTGAATTTACTGAAAATAGGAATTAAAATATTTTAAGTTTAGATTCAAAAATACTCAGTTTCAAACCAAACCCATTGAATAAAAGTTGTAGGGTTTGAAATCTAATTTCTAACAAAATTGGTTTGACAATTTTTGGAATTTCCTACAATTTTCCATCAATTTTACAAGTTAACTGCATGGATCACATAAAATAACAGAAGTGTTTACACAGGGGTCCTTAGCAGCACTGTTTCTCTAAGTCTTATGGTTTGCAAACAGCCCCCTAGGCTTTTGCTCCTTCTAACCCGAGGTCCATGGCCAGAGATAGATGGGGAGCAAGGATTGGACGGCCGTGTTTCGGCGAGGGGAGTCGCCGGTGGCGAGGTCCGAGGGAAGGAGAGGGCTCAGGAGCTCACGGTGGTTCGAAAGCACCAAGTGTCGAGAGTAGCGCTGATTAGAAACGTGGATCTCGACGAGAACCCGAGGTGGTGGCGGAGGGGTCTCTGTCGACTGCGAGGTTCCGGTGACCGGCGTCGGTGGAGGGTCTGTGCATAAGCTTCAGCGAGTTGTGGGGAAGATGTTGACTCAAACAATTGGAAGCGGATGCGCCGGATTAGAAGCAATCGGCGAAGACAGTGACGGCGGCGGCGGGGACAGACGCCGGCGAGCATCGGAAAGGCAATACAGGGCACTAGAGACCCCATGAAGAGGTCATGGAGTTGCACGGTGTTGATGTGGCGCAGGAACTCTCGGTGCGAGCTGCCCATGGTGAGGCTGAGGGCGGCGATGGCGGCGCTCGTCGGTAACGGAGCTCCGGCTGCAATTGGAGGGCAACAGGGGGTCGACGAGCATGAGTAAGGAACGGAGAAGCTCGCACCAGGGTTAGTGAGGGCGAGGGGTGTCTGGTGGCGGCTTCCCACGGCAAGGCCGAGCGTTGCCGGAGCAGAAGAAGAAAGACGGCAGTAGGATTTGGGTCGGGCGCTCGAGAATTGGCAAAGGGACTGGAGGAACGGAATGTGGAGACTCGTGTAGTGCTGGTGCGCGCGAGAGCTGAAGTACTGGGGCTTCACTGTGGGCTCTCCACGGTGACGATGAGGTGTCAGCCGAGCAGAGCTCCGGCAGCCGTGGCGCGCGCAAGGAAGGACAGCAGGGAGTGTCGGTGTTTAACCGGCTGCCCACCGAGGGATATGCCCAAGGTGGTAAGTTTTGGGTGAGGAGACGCCGAGATCAGGAACTCGAAGGTGCAAGGAACACAAGACTTAGACAGGTTCGGGCCGCACGGAGCGTAACACCCTACGTCCTGTATGGTTTGTATTGCCTTTGATGTAGAATGACCTAATGATCTTCTGTTTTGAGAGGGGTCCCTGACCTCCCTTATATATCCGAGAGGTCAGAATTACAAAGATGCTAACCAACTCCCATCGAGGGATCACACCAGAACACATCTCGAGTAGATCCTCTCCGTGTTGGTTAGCTCTATCTCCTATTTAAACGGGATAAACAAGAGATAAACAAAATGAATAAGAGATAAGATGGGCTTAATCTCTTAAACTTCGTAACGTGCCCAGCCCGGTGGCCCCGGGTCTGACAAGCCCCCGAGCTCTCCGTAGCTGAGTACTGCAGGCTTATCGAGTACTTTCGAAGCAGTCTTCGACTTCTTCTGAAGCTTCATCTTGAAGTCCTTCTTCGAATACTTGCTCGGTTGCATCGAAGCTATGAGGTGCTCATGCCCCGAATTTTATTTCTGCTATGGTGTGCGATTGAAAAATCGCACTCCATATGGAGTAGCCCCCGAGCCTTAGGTTGAATCGGAGAATCAGGCTGAGGGTCCCATTAATCTGTAATCCTCCTTATCCTTCAAAGAAATTTGAAAAATAAGTAGTTGATGCCACGTACCCTGCAGCCCCCGAGCCTTGAATCCAAATCCCACAAAATTGGAGATAAGGGTCCAAAAATCGTGGCATACAGGCTAAACAATGACACTTGAAGGGGAGACCAAAGTGATGATACAAATGATGTAATTAGACCAAAGATTCGAAAACCCCCCCTTTTTTCGGGCTAATTAGCCCTGAAAAAATGATTAATCGAATATTTAATCCAATCAGGTCACCAAATGACCCCTCACCTTCGGAATATTCCACAAAACGACTCTTGGACTTCAGAATAGTAACTTTTCCCCATCCCGCTGGTTACTTAACCCCGCGACAATAGGAGGGAAAATTGTGCTTTCAATCCGCATTCTGCCAAAAACCACCAAAACCCCAATCTGAGCCAAACGCCGCTGCCTTCCCCCCAAGAAAACCTCCCACTCCGACCTCCCCGCCCCTCTCCCCGCAGCCCCCGAGCATCTCGTGGCCGGCGCGTCGGAGATGGCATCCAAGAAATCAAAGATTGAAGAAATGAAGAAGGATGCGGAGCCATTGACGACGGGGTGGACACACAGTAAGTGCTCCCTCAACAATCTGAAAAAATTGGTTTCCGAGGGGTTGCTGCAAGAGAAGAACCTTGTCAACTGGCGCCCCTCGTTCCGTGAGCCCTTCCCCATGGAGAATGTCGATGAAATCGTCACATTCTTCCATTTTGCCGAACGGGGATTGGCCCTCCCCACTTGTTCCTTCTTTCGTGGCCTTCTTTACTACTACGGGCTTGAGCTCCATCACCTCAACCCGAATTCCGTTTGCCATATTTCTATTTTCATCCATTTCTGCGAAGCATTTCTCGGAATTGAACCCCACTGGGATCTGTTCCGCTTCCTCTTCCGCGTCAAACCCCAGCCTACCACAAAGAAACTAGCCGTGGTGCGGGGCGCAGGCATCCAACTGCGACAGCAGGCCGGCGAAAAATATCTTTCATATAAATTCCCCTCAAACCTTCCTAGATGGAAAAACCTATGGTTTTACATCGAAAACCATGCTCCCCACCTGCCAACGAAGTCGAGCAGACCGCCAGTGGTGAGGGGGGAATGGAACCTTGAACCCTCCGGCATGGAGATGATACAAGTCAGAGAGCTGCTGGAGGCCATCGAGGCACAGAAGAAGGAGGGGGTGACCGGCGCCTCCGTCATGTTCTCATTTTACAAGCGCTGCGTCCAACCCATCCAACAGCGCTGTTGCCTAGGCTTCGAGTACACCGGCCCCGCTGACCCTTCTCGCATGTGCACAGAGGAGGTGCTAGACGAAGTCACGCTTCAGCGAGTTCAGCGGGTGCTGCTGGACGTGAACGCCGTGCCGTACGTGCCCACCTTGTTCTCCGCGTGAAATCCGCCCCCGCCGGTAAGTATTCGACTTCTTTCACTGAAGAAATCTGCTACTGCACTGGCGCTGAACTGAAGGACTTTCTGCAGGGGCACACGGAGCTATATTGCAGCTACCCGCCGCAGCCTGACCTCCCCCGAGCATATCATCTCCTCCCTTCTGCTGTCCAGGAAGCTCGCCTTGCTGCAGCTCAAGGCAGCAGTGAGTCCGTCGAGCACGTGGACTCGCAGGCGGGAGGAGAAGCCGAAGGAGAACCGCGCCCTGCTACAGCCACGGCGGCCAAGAAGGCTCGCCTTGCCGCGGCCCAAGGCAGCAGCGAGTCCGCCGAATGCGTGGACTCGCATGCGGAAGGAGGAGCCGAAGGCGAACCGCGCCGGGACAACTCCTCCGACCAGAGCGTGGAGTTGGCCGGCGCTCTACCTTCGGTGCCAAAGGGCCAGCGGCAAGGGCGCAAACACAAGGCCCAAGAAGTCGAGTCCTCCAGGTACTGAGTTGTTGTTTTGGCTAGTTGCCAAGTATCAATGGTGCTGAATACTGACAGTATCCACTTGCGGTCTTCCTGCTCCGCCACCCGGGACTGAACCCGAAGGGGTGGAAACGGGCCCCACCGCCGCCGCTGCGGTGACAATTGCCATGGCGGGGACCCCTCCATCGGCCGGCCAGTCCTCGCCGTCAGCAACGGGCATTCCTCGATGGGCCTGGCGGGTGAAGAAGGCCGCCAAAAAGAAGTCGACACTGTGAGTTGTCCTCCTGTCGCTTGAAAATCTTGCTTTTGCCCACTTGGATAACAATGTCTTTGATGTCATCAGGGCGGCGAGCGCCGTACAACTGCAGCTGGAGCCGGGCACGGCTGTAGCGGCCCCAGAGCCATCGACCCGCGCTAATCCCTCCGGTGCGGGGCCTGCCTCGACTGCTGCAGCCTCCGTGCCCTCGGCGCCTGGGGGGCCAGTACCCGCGGAGGTGGCCCCTGAGGCGGATGCGGCGCTCCCCGACTTGCCGCCCCTCGAGCCCCGGCAAGAGGGAGCCGGACCCAGTGGCGGAGAACAAGTCGAGGTCCCTGACGCCGCTCGTACCGATGGCACAGGTATGCGCTTGCCCGCCCGTGACTGGCTGCCGAGGTCTGGGCATAATGTGTTGACCACTTTGTATGCTTGCAGGTGTCCAGCCGCCGCCGTCCGGAGATGCCGCCGGACCCTCAGGGGGCCCCCGTGAGGTGTTGAGGGCCGGGCCAGGGCACCAGAACGTCATCACCACCGACCTGGTGGATGACCTCCTGCTGTCGGCAGAGAACCTGAAGACCTTCAAGAGCACCTTCAAGGAGTTATACGACTTCTCCATGGTAATACTCGGGTAATGTTCCAGATGTGCACGTTAGAGAGTTGTTGAGGACTCATTCTCCCCCTTTTGCGCAGCATGTGATCACCAAATCCCAGAAGAAGTCAGAGAAACTCCGCGCGGTCGTGAGTGACGCGCGAGAGCTAGCTGCCCTGGACAAGAGCATCTCCGAGGAAATCACGAAGAATTGCTATCTGCAGCGAGAGCTTGATATATTGAAGCAAGAAAGGACTCGAGAGACCTGGCTGCTCAAGAATGACCTGAAAAACATGGAGAAGGCCAACTCCGAGCTCCAACAACAGCTCAAGGAGCAACAAGCAGAGTACCAGGAGTAGCTCAAGGCAGAGAAAAAGTCGCACCAAGGTAGGCCCTCGCTCCCGTCGAGTACTTTTCCTTAGTTACTTCCCTTAGATGCTGAAGTACCCTTACCACAGAGCTTAGGAAAATAACGAAACACAAAGAGGAGCTGCTTACTGACGTGAAGAATATGCTGTATCGTCGTACAGATGACGTCGAAAGGCTGCAGAAGGTGATCGGCGACACTGAACGTCAGTTCGTCGACTGCCTTCAGCAAGTCAAGACGCTGGGCGAGAAGGACGAGCAGCTGCGCAAGGAGCTGGAGGACCTCCGGGGGGCCGCCCAGGAGCTGGTGGACATGGTGGATCCGCCAGAAGAAGGCGAAGCAGGCCCGCGGCCCCTGCTGGAGCGGCTCCGCAAGGCCCCGAAGAAAATGCTGAAGTTCCTGTCCGAAGCTCCAGTTGCGTGCGTGAGTAATGCCCTCGCCTATGTAAAGTCCTTCGTGCCGAATGCGCAGTTGATCATTTTTGCGCAAGGGATGGCGGCGGACTGCACAGACGAGCGATTCGAAGAGTACTTGCAAGAGGCCCAACCTGTAGCGGAGCAAATTGTACACAATGTACTGCAGGATTAGGGTGTATGAAACAATTAATCATTATCTTATGTAAATGCTTTACTCGACATCTCTACTTGCTTGTGTGTCCTAGCTGAATTGGGATATAGGCTTACGAGACTCAAGTAGTAGACGCCTCCCTGGGTGCAACGACCCGAAGGGCAGCTAGTACTCGTCTAACAGAATAGCCACAACTCGATCGAGCGGGTCTAAACTTGTTAGGAAAGAACGCGAGCATCGTCGCGGGTTTGCCGTGCGTAGGGCTTAAAAATAAGACTGTCCCGAGTGCGGCGGCCGGGGTGTAGTCGAAGGTCGCTCCTGCTGTGAGCGTGCTCCGTAAGCTGGAGAAGACCCGGATGGACGGATCAAGCTTGCAAAGAGCAAGTGCGGGCAGCGCCGTGAGCTTGTCATTCCTTTTGGCAAAAACAAGACTGTTCTGAGTGCAGCCACGCAGGATGTAGTCGATGTGGCTCTTTATGCGAGCCTTTCCAACATACTAGGTGTAAGCCAGTCGAGCGGATCGACTGTGTTGGAAAAAGTGCGACCGCTATCGCATGCGACCATCGAAGGTCACGGCGGAACTCGATGTGCCGAGGAGTTAGCCGGAGCCGAGGGCTCTGTCGGAAATGAAAGTCGAAGGGGGATGACCGTGGCCGTGGCCTCCGCGTCATGTGCGACAAGAAGTCGATATATATATGTTTGCACGTGACACTGGCCATCGTGGAAGTAAGAAGGCATGTACAACCCGAGTCGTGTGGCTCATGGCCCCCGAAGTGATTCGGGAGAAGGAGATCTTCTGAGCCCCCGAGGAATTAGCTGTGACAGTTCATGTGTTTGTAAACTAGACACATATTTGTTAGTGTGAAGTATGTGCTTGTTAGTGTAAAGCTTGCATATGTTTGTGTGAAGCTTTTGAAAATTTAAAATGCAAATAAAAAGGGTATTTTTGTAATTACAGAAAAACCTAGGGTTGTTTTTGCAAAATGTATTTGGATTAGGGTAATTTCAAAATAAGTGAGAAGTGGTTTTGGTAAATATATTTTTCTTATGTTATCCCTTGTAAAAAAATGTATGTTTATTTAAAAGTTGTATTTGAAATGTGCGTGTTGAAGTGTGTAAAAAGTTTGGGGTAAAATGGTAAAAGTAAGGGTGTTTATGTAATTTTATAAAAGTACAAGTCATTTTATGCAAGTTTCTGATTTACAAAACTAACTTTCAAAATTACTCAGGACTAAAGTGTAAACGTGCAAGTCATCATGACATGTCTATCCAGTCATTATGACGAGTCTATCCCGTCATCATGACGTGTCATAAATACTTGCATTTAGGTCCTGAATTTTATAAAATTACGCTCTTTAGAACAAAGTAATTCAAATCCGACTTTTGTTCAAAGATTCACATGTAAAAATGTAAATTTTGAGTTTTTGAACTTGAGCCCTAAAGCAATATTGTAGAGTTTGAAAAACACTCCAACTTTTGTTTTGGGCATTTCTTCATTAGGGTTTTAGATCGATGTGAAATTTTGTTTTACAGATAGGTCCTTGCAATTTTCTATAATTACGCATAAGTCCTTGGGAAGTTACTTTTCTTCTTCTCCTCTGTTCTTCCTTATCCTTCCCTGGCGTTTCCTTCTTTCTTTTGTCCACCGGCAGCATAGTCCCGATCCGTATCCTCTCTCTCTCTCTTTCTTTTCCTCTCCTGCATCAGGCGGCAGCAGGCCGTGCGGCCGGCGGCGGGAGCCAGAGGAGCGCGCGGCTGGCGGCGGGAGCCGGGGGCGCGCGCGGAGCAGGCGCCAGGCGCGACGCGGCGGCTCGGCTCGGCGGCGGGCGAGCGGCCCGCGCGCGCGGCAGGCGCTGGCGGAGCGCGAGCGCCGGGCTTGGGCGCTGAGCGGCCCGAGCGGGCGGCCGCGGAGCGGGGCCGGCCCAGGCGGGCACGCGGAAGCCAGCGGCGTAGGCGGCTCAGGCGCGTGCGGCGGCAGGGCGCTGGGCGGCCAGAGCCCAAGCGGCGCAGGGCGGAGCTGAGCGAGCGGCTCGGGCTCGGGCGGAGGCTGGCCAGGCAGCAGCAACGTGCAGGCGGACGCGGGCGCGTGGAGGCAGGTGTGGGAGCTGGGCAGGAGCAGGTGGCCCGAGATGGCGCACGGTGGTGAGTGGAACGGGGAAGGCTCGGGCGTGCACGACAGCAGGAGCGCGGAGCGTGCGCGGGAGGCGTGGAGGTGCACGGGAGCGAACGCGTGCGCGCGGGCGAGTGAAGGCGCACTGGTGCGCAGGAAGTGGGCGCGGCTCGACCTAGGAGCAGACGCGCGCGTGTTCCGCAAGCTAGCGGCGTACGGGTTTGACGCAGACTCGTGAGCGACACGGCTGACAGTGCAGGAGCTCGCAGCGGTGGCGCGCAGGCGAGTGGGCGCTGGAGCCGTTCGCGGGCGGTGCAGGAGCGAACGTGAGCGACGCCGAGCGGGTGGCGCGAGCGTGCGCGCGGTAACGCAGCGGAAGCCGGTGGCGTGTGCAGGTGTTGAGCGGAGCGCGCGCGGAGGGCGCTGGAGGCGCGGTTGGCGCGCGCGCGAGTGGCTCGGCCGGGGCAAGAGTAGGCCCAGGTGGCGCGAACACGCGTGTGCGAGCGCGGGAGTGACGCGGCAAGGCCGGGCGAACACGGGTTCGGCAGCTGGAAGCGGAGGAGTAGCTGCACAACGTGCAGGGCGACGATGTGCAGGAAGGTCGCGCACGATGCGAGAGGAGTTGTAATGCGGCGGCTGCAGGCGGAACCGCCCAGGGAGCAGTAGAGTCGCGCGTAGAAGACGTCGAAAGCCATTAAGGAGAAAGCAGTGGACGAGATCAGGCGGCACTGTGAACTTTTCGTGGAGGGTTTGGAGGTAGTCAGGTGCGAGCAGACCATGGCCCTCGTGGAGGCAGAGAGGGCGAGTGTGGCGCGGCGAGACGAAAGCGAAGGTCCGGATGGATTTGGACTAGCACGTCCGCGGATACGAGCGAGAGTGCTCTACCGGTGACCGGCTTGACTCGATTCAGCAAGCGCGTGCGTGTACAAGACAACAGGCCATCTTCCACCCACGACAACCATCCCCGACAAACTTCTTCGTCGTCCACGGAATCTCGTCATCGTCGAGCTCTTCTCGTCACCAATCCTATTCACCGCGGGAATTCACTTCCGTTTGTTCTTCTCCACAACCAAGGTCTGCCCTGATTCTTTGAATCTTTCTAACGCCGGCGATTCCTTTGCCGGAATATCATCGTTAACTTTATGTTATCTGTTTTAGAAAGTTCTAGGGTGTTTTCTATAAGATTTCCAGAACTTTCTTTATTTCAAACCAATGAACTTCTACATTACATAGAAATTTGTAAGAAGTTCATAAAAATGCAAAATCAGTTTTGTTTGAACCTTTAGATTAAAATCTACAAGTTTTATGTTGTACTCTTGAATTGAAAATCTTGATTTGTGATCTAGGTCAAATATTAGGAAATGAATGCCTTACTTGTGTCTTTTGTAATATGCATGTGTTGTAGCTGAGTATAGATTATAGGATGTATGTATCAGGTGGAGAAATGTGATAATTAGTTAATCCATCACACGAACGCTCATATCCCTACCATCAAGACATTGTCCTCGTCTTGATTACTGTTTCCTTAAGTTCCTTGTCGTATATAGATCCTTGTTAGTTCGTGTGCATCTATTGCTTAGCTAATACATCTCGATAGTTATGCTTCAGTGTCAGGTGATCAACCCAACCACTTAGCATCCATTTTCTTTAAGTCTATAATGTTTCTGCGTAACCGCTGTCAGCCGATGCATTTCTTGTGAAATGCTTCTACCATCGGCTGGTTAGCTGAAACGGTTGTTGTTGTTATCCTTCTAGTATCGGCTACTGCCGATGCAATTCTGTTGTTCTGTCCTACATCGGCTGCTACATAGCCGATCAATCTGAGGTGCACATACGATCTTAGGGTTCTTGCCATCGGCCGACCCAAGCCGATTTTGGTTGCTTCTCCATATCGGTCAAACACGGCCGATCGATCCTTAGTTTTCCCCATCCTTATCCACACACTTTATCGACTGAGAAGTCGGCTTTATACTTATCAGTCACATACCCTTAACCACACTCTATTCGGCTATACGTCACTTAATTGTTGTGCTGACGTAATCGAGTCGATACAACCACACCTAGTTATCTAGGATAACACTTAAGCACATCTCCGTTAAGACAACTGCTTTAGGAATATCCCTCTGCTGAAGTAATCGATGCTTTCATCGATCATCTAGGAACCCGATGCACTCATCAATCAGCTAAACCTCTGTTGTATCCAATCGACTCTGTTATAGTCTTCAACATATAGTCCTTCTTAATTAGTTGTCCCCCTAAAGCTCTGTCTAAGTTCAGTTTCAGATCTTTTTGAGTTATTACGTGAGTAGTGTGTTGAATGAGTGTTGGATTGCAATTGTATTGTGAAGTAAGATAGTGTTATGTGCACATTTTGAATGTAATGTTGCACTGCATGTAGATACGACTACTTCCGCAAACGGTACCTACGAGATCTCCCCGGAGCCTATGAAGGATATTTCTGAAGACCAAGTGAACGTCACCAAGGGATTAACTGAAGCCCCGAACCAAAGTTCGGAAGATATTGACATTTCTGACTTCAGTCCCACCAGTAAAGGCAAGCCCCGGACATATCCCACTATTTTAATTACACTGCAATCTATATCTATTTACGTATTCTATGCATTAAGTTCTTAGGAATTGCTTGGAACCCTAGCTGCATTCTCCTAGGAACCAATGTGTTGGATACTAGCACTGGAGTCCGACTAGCTGCTATGCTAATAGGACCGGTAGAAGTCGGGTGATTTCCTGTCACTCGCGCGATATAGGAGTTGTAATGTTTACATTCCTGTAATCACTATAAGGATGATGGATAGGGTCATGTGCTGTATCATGACCTGAAGATTACCCTGTCTGTTTTGATAAAAGCTTTAAGGTCGAAATGTGTGGTAGTGGTGGCTAAGCGTTTGAAAGTACTAGCCACATGCCGCGAAATATGGTAAGCCGTAAGCCTAGTAGCCGATCGGCCCGGCAAGTGGACATACTGACCACCACATGTATTTGGTTCTTCTGGTTACTTGATTCGACGTGTGGGAATACGTGTTGCAAGGGCAACCAGGAGTACGGGTTTTGTAGTCACGCTACAGACGTACGTCCTGCACATATAGGGTGTGCGTATGGTCCTGCAGTCGCTTGTGGTGGCCCTGTCCACGACCCGGAATGAAAGGCAAACGGTTGCTTCGGAACGATCTTTGGATGTTCCAGGCGTGTGTGTTAGGTTTACCTTGCAAGGTTGAATTTCGATTCAGGAATCGTCCGCCTCTCACGATGAATGAGACTGCTTATGCCTTCTGCCACATCGAGTAAAAAAGTGTAATAGTTGAGGGAATAATCTTGATGGATGATAATCTATATCTTGCTTGTTTAGTATAGGTGCTTACCTAGATTGGCTAATCAAGCTAGAATCTGAAAGCTAAAACTTGAAAGTAAGTTATACTCTTTGTTGCTTTTCAGCTAAAGATAAACCCAGTTATAGGCTAGCTTTTCAGCTAAAACTTTACCTTGAAATGTCTTCATGAGTCTAGTTATAGGCTAAAGTATACCCAATCCCGGGTAAGCCTTGCTGAGTATTAGTATACTCAGCCTTGCTAGTTTTATGTTTTTCAGGTAAAGCCTTTGAAGACCCTACTCTTTCCCTATCATGGCCCTGTGCTCTTCCAGAAGATTGGTCCGTGGAATGGGATCCGTCCTCAGCCAACACTGGTGATATCGAGTGATGTCGTGCCTGGGCTTAGCATGACATCCGTCTTGACGACGTGTTGTAATCGTCGCGTATGTTTTCCGCTGCTAAAAACTATAGCTTTAACGGTTTGTAATCTTTTCTCTAGATTTGAAATTTCATACTTCATTTGAAACTCTTGGAATATAATTCCCTGTAATGTAAAAATGTGATGGTGACTGTATCTCTGGACTCACCTTCGTGTGAGGTAACCTTATTGATCCTGTGTATCGGTGGTTTATCGGGACGTTACCCGACAGGCCAAGGGATTATACCGTTTGAAGCACGTTGGAGCCCTCAGAAGTGGACTCGCGTACTTGAGCCGGTATAATTCAGGTTGGTTCTGCCACATTAGCGATCACCGGGCCTCGACTTAAGGGTAGAACTTGCGCAGGTTCTGAACGTTCCAGGAGTTCGGGACTTCGCGACCCTCGGGGAATTGTAGTTGATAAGACCCTGGCTTTGTGACCTGCTTGACGACGAACGGGCCCTCCCACCTTGAATTGAGCTTGTGGAGGCCGGACTCGTCCTGAATACGGTGCAAGAC
Organism: Panicum hallii; assembly: GCF_002211085.1. Lineage (NCBI taxonomy): Eukaryota > Viridiplantae > Streptophyta > Magnoliopsida > Poales > Poaceae > Panicum > Panicum hallii. The sequence continues at coordinate 39,698,849 of NC_038050.1, read as the reverse complement.
CAAATCACCCACGCTGAATGACCGCCCCCTGATGTTGCGATCATGGTATCGCCGGATCCCCTACAGGTACCGGGCTGACTGAACAAGGGCGGTAAGCGAGCTTCTTCCACAGAATCGAGCTCTAGCTGCCGCGCCTCATCCGCCTCACCTTTGCTGTACATTTCGACCCTTGGCGACTTCCACATGATATCGACTGGTAGAATAGCTTCGGATCCATACACGAGGAAAAAAGGTGTTTGTCCTGTGGCTTTGGACGACTGAGTCCGAAGCCCCCAGATGACATGCGGCAACTCGTGCACCCATTTGCCTCCCTTCTTGCTGTTTTCATCATAAAGTCTCTTTTTGAGGCCGTCAATGATCAAGCCATTCGCCCTTTCGACTTGTCCGTTAGCCCTGGGGTGTGCAACCGAGACATATTTAACTTCAATGCAAGCATTCTCGCAGAACTCCCAGAACTGGTTCGCCGTGAAGTTTGACCCCAAGTCCGTGATGATGGAGTTGGGGAAGCCGAAGCGATGCATAATATCTGAGATGAAGTTGACGACCCGGTCTAGCGTGAGCTTGGCTATCGGCTTGTACTCGATCCACTTAGTGAACTTGTCGATAGCCACCAGAACATGGGTGAAGCCACCTGGTGCCGTCGTGAAGGGCCCGATCATGTCAAGGCTCCAACAGGCAAAAGGCCAGGATGGCGGTATGGTGATGAGGCTACGAGCTGGGACATGCGTCTGTTTGCCGAAGAATTGACAATTTTGGCACCTGCGCACGAGATCCTCCACGTCGGTGACTGCAGTGGGCCACAGAAGCCGGCCCTGTATGCTTTCCCAACCAGCGTTCTTGAAGCCGCATGGTTGCCGCAGACGCCTTCGTGGATCTCCCGCAGTATGTCGTAACCATCTTCCTTCGTGACGCACTTCATGAGAACTCCTGACCGAGCGCCACGCCGGTAGAGCTTGCCGTCGACCAGGACGAAACCCTTGCTTCTTCGCAATATGCGAGCCGCGTCAGCGCTCCTGGCGTCGATTCCCGCTGGTAGCCGTTGGTCTTGAATGAAGTCGATAAAGGCCGCTCGCCAGTCCTCCCCCAGCACCATAACCTCTCGATCGGGTTGTTGGGAACCCGAGTCGATGGTTACCTGGACGAAAACCCCCGGCGGGACTTGAGCGCGCGTTGACCCCAACTTGGACAGGATATCTGCACCAACATTGTGCTCCCGTAACACATGGTGAACCTCCAAGCCGGAAAACTTGCTTTCCAGCTTGCGCACTTCCTGTACGTACGCATCCATTGTCTCCTTGTTGCAGTCCCATTCCTTATTGACCTGCTGAACAACAAGAAGAGAATCGCCATATACAAGTACTCGCTTGATCCCTAGTGATATCGCCAAACGAAGCCCGTGAAGCAAGGCTTCATACTCGGCTTCATTATTGGATACCTTCCATAGGATCTGAAGGACGTACTTCAGTTGTTCGCCACACGGGGAGATAAGCAAAACACCAGTGCCCCCGCCGTCGAGCTTGAGGGACCCATCAAAATACATGGTCCAGTGCTCTGGCTTGTCCACTGGGGTTGGGACTTGATTCTCCCTCCATTCAGCCATGAAGTCGACTAGAGCCTGTGACTTGATTGCAGTGCGTGGCTTGAAGTCGATTGACAAAGCCCCCAGTTCCACTGCCCACTTAGATATGCGTCCCGTGGCATCTTGATTATGGAGAATATCCGCCAGCGGGAAATCCGTAATCACAGTGATCTTGTACTCGTCGAAGTAATGGCGCAACTTTCTTGATGTAATTAGAATTGCATATAAGAGCTTTTAAACAGCTGGGTACCGTACCTTTGATTCGGAGAGGACCTAGCTGACGAAGTAGACAGGCCTCTGCACTCCAAACGCATGGCCTTCTTCGCCTCGCTCGACTACAATAGCACTGCTGACAACGTGGGTTGTTGCCGCGATGTAGAGTAGTAGATCCTCTTCCGGTAGCGGAGCTGTAAGTATCGGAGGCGACTGGAGGTGAATTTTCAAGTCTTGTAGAGCCCGCTTGGCCTCCTCCGTCCATTGAAACTTGTCTTGGCGTTTTAGGAGCTTGAAGAAAGGTAGTCCTCTCTCCCCGAGTCGGGAGATGAACCTGTTCAGGGCCGCCATACAACCTGTCAGCTTCTGCACATCCTTGATTGTGGCCAGAGCCTCCATATCAGTAATGGCAATTATCTTTACAGGGTTGGCTTCGATGCCCTGGTTGCTGACGATGAACCCGAGCAATTTCCCTGAAGGTACTCCAAAAACGCACTTGGTGGGATTGAGTTTCCACCGATATCTGCGTAGACTGCTAAATGTTTCCTCCAAATCTACGATCAAATTATCGGAATCCCTGGTCTTGACGACCACGTCATCCACATAGGCCTCAACATTCCGGTGCAGCTGATCCGCGAAACACATCTGGATCGCACGCTGATATGTTGCTCCTGCGTTCTTCAACCCGAAGGACATTGTTTTATAGGCGTAAGTCCCGTACGGCATGATGAATGCAGTCTTGATTTGGTCCTCCTCCTTGAGCGCAATCTGATGATACACTGAGTAACAATCAAGAAAACAAAGAAGGACACATCCAGCCGTCGAATCGACGACTTGGTCTATGCGCGGCAGCCCAAAATGATCTTTTGGGCAATGCTTGTTGAGATCGGTGTAGTCGACACACATTCTCCATTCATTGTTCTTTTTCTTTACAAGGACGGGATTCGCTACCCACTCTGGATGGATTACTTCTTTAATGAATCCAGCCGCGAGAAGTTTAGCGATCTCCCGTTTAATGGCCTCACGCTTGTCGTGGGCAAACCTCCGCAGGCGTTGCTTCTTAGGCGTGGCCTTCGGGTGTACATTCAAAGCATGCTCGATCAACTCCCTGGGCACCCCTGGCATATCTGCTGGTTTCCATGCGAATATGTCTCGGTTAGCCCGAAGAAAGCTGACGAGCGCGAGTTCCTATTTGTCACCCAAGCCCGCACCGATGATGGCGGTCTTGGATGAATCTCCCTCCTGGAGCTGGATCGTCTTGAGGGCCACATCATCAGTCGACTGGATGCTTGACTTGTTGGCCTTCTTGGAAGGAATCTCCAGCCCGGTCTGGGAGAGCTGCTGCGCGGCCGCGAGTACTTCTCTCGAAGCATCTGGCACGCGAGTAGTCGAAGCGTACTGGATCGCCTCCTGATTGCAGTCGTACGACTTCTTCAAGTCGCCGCGGAGGGTGAGCACTCCACCGAGTCCTGGCATCTTAAGAAGCAGATAGACATAATGCGGCACTGCCATGAACTTGGCAAGTGCCGGACGACCCAGTATTGCATGGTAAGAAGAGTCAAAAGTAGCCACTTCGAACTTGATGAATTCGGTACGATAATTCTCCCGCGTGCCGAAGGTGACTGGGAGGACCACCGTACCAAGCGGGTGCGCCGCATTACCTGGGACGATGCCGTAGAAGGGGGACTTGCTGGGAACCAGCATATCCTTGAAATCCAGACCCATCTTCTTTAAAGTGCTGATGAAGATGAGATTGAGCCCACTCCCGCCATCGATCAGGACCTTGGTAAGCTTGACCTCCGCCACCACAGGATCCAGGACCAAGGGAAATTTACCGGGCTCGGAAAAGCTCGTCCACTGGTCATCACGAGAGAACGAGATGGGGACCTCCGACCAACGGAGTGGTCGTGGTACCGCCGGCTCAATGGACAAGATCTCCCGAAGAAGCAGCTTCTGGTCCCGCCTGGAACCGAAATCCTCATCTCCTCCGAAGATAACGTTGACGACCTTCGAGGCATCCTGGAACTTTGGATTGCGCCCCTGGTCGTCGTGGTCGTCATCCTCGGGTTCTTTGTCAGCAGGCTTCTTATTCTTCTTTCCACCACCGGTGTTGCTGAACGTCCTCCGAAGGTGGTAGCAGTCAATGGCGGCATGGCTAGCGCCCGGATGCCATGGGCACTTCTTCTGCAGGAGTTTCTCGAACTCCTCCTGCGTCGTCGACTTCTTGCCCCACGAAGGACGATCGATAGCCGCGATGACATCATCCGGCTTTCGTTTCTGGGGTGGCCCGGAAAAGTCCCGCTGGCCTTTATCGCTGCGGTTGTCGTTTGGGCGCCGCAGATTGTTATCGTGGCGCCGCGGGAACCGCTCCCGCATCTTCTCCTCTTGCTCGGACCAATCGTGCATCATATCACGAAGGCCCGCAATAGTTTTCGGCCTGTTCCGCCCGAAGTCCCTGTATATGCTCGGGTCGGTGATGCCGTTATAGAAACAGTCAATGATGTCCTCCTCCGAGATGTTCGCGATGGTGGCGCGGACATCGAAGAAGCAACGCGTGTAGGACCGCAGGAGCTCGTTGCGTTCTTGCTTGCACTAGGCAAGATCATGTCGAGTACCTGCACGAGCAATCGCTCCCTAGAAATTGTCGATGAAGACCTTCTTAAGTCATTCCCAGGAGTCGATGGAGTTGCTGCCGAGGCTCTCCAGCCAAGTGAGCGGCGCAGGATCCAAAGCCATCGGGAAGTAGACGACTTTGGTAACGTTAGAGCCCCCTGCTACCTCGATAGCCGTGGAGTAACAACGGAGCCACTGCTGAGGAGCCTGCTTGCCGTCGTACTTGGTGATGCCAATGGGTTTGAAACCCTCTGGGTACTTGTAGCTACTGAAACGTGCAGAGAAAGCAGGAAATCGATCACTACAGTCAGTACCTTCGTTTTCGACTTCTTCGCGGGTCTTGCGCCTGGAAGAAATCACGGTCCGCGCATCGCGGCCTTCATTGATGTGCTGGCGCAGATCCTCCGGAGGAAGTCGATGATTGGCTTGTCGTGGCTGACCCCCTTGCGGTGGCTGCTGCCTCCCGCCAGGGGTCTGGCTCCCGCGAGTGTTGTCATTGCTGGGCTGGTGTCGAGGATGGCCGCCAGCCGTTCGGCTGTGAGCCTGGCTCCGGCTCTCACCCATGCGCTCCTCCCTGATGGTGGGCGCCGGGTTGTGCTGATCCAACTGGATCCAGGCCCTCTCTGCATAAAGGAGCGCTTGACGCACTTCCGGATCATGGCTGCGCTCGAGGATGGCCGTTACCCTGGCGATGTTGGCCACCGGAGTTCAGAAACCCCGCTCGCTTACGGCGGCAAACTCAGGGTCGAGCTCGCGATGCATAGATCGCCTTCGCTCGTTGGCCCTCCTCCGCCGGATCGCGCGGGCCCTGTTCCTGGCCCTTCGCGCTTCACGATCGACATCGTTCTCGTCAGCGGCGTCGGCTGTAATCTCATCCTCAGAGATCGCTTCAAAGTTGACGATGAGGAGGTCCTCATCGCCCCCGCCTTCCTCGGCCATCAGCACCTGGCGGGAGGAGAGCTCATGAGAACTTTCATCGACTAGTTCAGTTGACCCCTCCGCCACGGTGGCCAAAGGCCCGCCCTCTTGAAAAGGCAAGGGCTCAAGGTGGGCCACGAGTCGACCCTCTGCCTCGAGTAGATTGGGGAGCGGCGTGCCCCTCCAGTGCACCACGTGCCCCCCCGACAGAGAGGTGACCACCAAATCACCGGTACCAGAACAACCCGAAGCCCCCCGACATGCGGTGGCTTCAAGCTTTCCGACCTGGAGTAGCAAGTCCAGGTCCTTCTCTAACATGGAGAGGGACCCAGAGGCGTTGGCCTCCTGAAGGTCAGTGGCCGATTCGCACAAGCCGAGTTGAGATCGGTTATGCAGATCCCTAGATTGGAACGAGTCCAAACCAGGGGGAATTGCCGCAACACCAGAAGAAGTCGAGGCTGGAGCGGACTCCATCTCGATCTGTGCTGCGGAAGTGTGGAGCGGCAAGTTGTCGAGCCCATCGACGAACTTGTCGAGGTCACTGCGGAGATCCGCAACGGGGGTTTTTGGCTTCATGTCGACGAGGAATCGCTGGAAACTGCCCGCACCATCTGCGACGCAGACCCATGAACCAAAAACGAATGTCGTGCCCTGAGAGGGAACTGACCTGATGAATTTGAACGATGCCATCGAGCTCGCCGATGGATCTTCGACGCGCTCCCCTACCTGGCGCGCCAGCTGTCGGTGTTTAACCGGCTGCCCACCGAGGGATATGCCCAAGGTGGTAAGTTTTGAGTGAGGAGACGCCGAGATCAGGAACTCGAAGGTGCAAGGAACACAAGACTTAGACAGGTTCGGGCCGCACGGAGCGTAACACCCTACGTCCTGTATGGTTTGTATTGCCTTTGATGTAGAATGACCTAATGATCTTCTATTTTAAGAGGGGTCCCTGACCTCCCTTATATATCCGAGAGGTCAGAATTACAAAGATGCTAACCAACTCCCGTCGAGGGATCACACTAGAACACATCTCGAGTAGATCCTCTCCGTGTTGGTTAGCTCTATCTCCTATTTAAACGGGATAAACAAGAGATAAACAAAATGAATAAGAGATAAGACGGGCTTAATCTCTTAAACTTCATAACGTGCCCAGCCCGGTGGCCCCGGGTCTGACAGGGAGGAAACCAGAACCGGGCTCAAGGAGAGGATGACGCGTGGAAGGTGGAGAAGCAGGAGGTGGATGGCGGCGGCCTGCACAGCGGCGGCCAGGGGAGCTACACCGGCGGCAGAGCAGGAGGAGCAGCGGAGCAGAGAAGCAGAGGGGGTTCAGAGGAAGAAGAAGAGGGGGAAGTCCAAGGACTAGTTTGGAATATATAGAAAGTTCAGGGGCCTCCCGGTAAACTAAAAATTTCCACTGAAATAGAGATGAAATGAAGAAAGGCCCAAAATGAAAGTTGTAGAATTTTTCAAGCTCTACAATATTGTTTTAGGGCTCAAGTTCAAAAACTCAAAGTTTGTAGCTTTTCATGTGAAATTTTTGAATAAAGGTGAAATTTGAATTACCCTTGTCCTTACCAAAGGGGATTTGGTCAAAATTTGGATATGTTCACAAGTTTTCATGAGATATCATGATGACTTGTATACTTACATATTAGTCCCTAAGTAAACATGAAGGTTACTGTTACGCTTCAACCATTTTACATAAAGGCCCTATGGTTTTTATTTTCACACAAGAATCCATTTTTCTGAAGATATAGCCTATCTTTAACATTTTCCTTCCTATAGTAATATAAATTCAATACTTAGTATTATTTTTCTCCTAGGTTTTAATGCTACCTTCCATACAACCCAATTTACACTTAAGGGCTTATATTTTTATAGAAATTACAAATACACCCCTAGTCTTTGGTACTACCCACATATACCATAGCAAGCATACATATGTCCTACTAAAATCTAGTATCCATATGTTCTAGTTACCTGAATGTCACAATATACTCCCAATATAATCAACTGAAGTTGGTATATTGGCAGCATCTCAAGTAGGCCACTGCTTGAGAAACAGCGTTCGGTTCGCATCACCGATGGGTAGGCTAACTCCCCAGTTAGCTGAGGATCCTTACCTCCTTACCTCACCATCGAAGGTGTCATTACAGGAAGTAAAGTTGGGTTGTGCATGAATTTAAGTTTTGACAGAAAAGTAATGCTGGTAGTTAGAGTTATATATATATACTATAGCCACCTCTAATTCCCATAAACATCACCCTAGGGCTTTACGTACTAAGCACAACCTCAACGAATCCAACGTAGTTTTGCAATATACTTGGTTAGTCAAATTTTATACTTAAAGTATTTTTAAGGCATTTCATATCTCCAGTGTACACTTGTTAGCTCTAATACCAGCTGTGGCAGAACCAACATGAATTACACCGGCTCAAGTACGCGGGTCCACTCCTGCGGGCTCCAACGTGCTTCAAATGGTATAATCCCTTGGCCTGTCGGGTAACGTCCCGATAAACCACCGAATGCAGGATCAAACAAGGTACCTCGCACGAAGACGAGTCCCGAGATACAAGAGCCATCACATTTTACATCACAGGCAAGTATATTACATTAGAGTTCATAAGTGACATCAGTTTTCAACTGATGGCAATTATTACAAAATAGTCTTACGTTTCAAGTCATGCAGCAGAGTTTTAAAACACGGGCCCTGTACACATCATCAGTTTGGATATCCTGCTAGCTCTGGCATGATATCACTCGGAGAGGTCTGCGTTGGCCGGGGACGGGTCCCACTCCATGGACCAACCATCAGGCAGAGGGTAGGGCCACGGTACAGGCAGAGCTGAGTCGTCAGGGGGATTACCTGAACAAAAAGTTACAAGGCAAGACTGAGTATTCTAATACTCAGCAAGGCTTACCCGTTCATGGTATACATAGCCACGTAACTAGACTTATGAGGGCTTTTAGGTTTTGAGTAGAGTTTTCAGCTGAAAAGCAACAAAGAGTAGGTCCTTATTTTCAACTTTTAGCTTTCAAATTCTATGTGATTATCCATTCTAGATAAGCACCTATAGCTATTCAAGCATGGTAAAATCTTCGATCAAACATTATCTTTGATAATCATATAATTGCTCTTGTTACTCTATGTGGTAAAGGGATCAAGCAGTCTCAATCTCCGCGAGAAACGGACGATTCCTTAATCGAATTTCAGCCTTGCAAGGTAAACCTAACTCACACGCTTGGAACATCCAACGATTGTTCTGAAGCAACCGTTTGCCTTTCATTCCGACTCGTGGATCAGAGCCACCACAAGCGACTGTAGGACCATACGCACATCCAATGTGCAGGACGTACGCCTGTAGAGCGACTACACGGCCGTACTCCTGGTTGCCCTGCAACACGTATTCCTACACGTCGAATCGAGTAACATGAAGAACCAAAATACGAGTGGTGGGAGGTATGTCCACTCCTCTGGCCGATTGGTTACTAGGCTTACCGCTTACCATATTTCGCGGTATGTGGCTAGTACTTTCAAAGGCTTAACCACCGCTACCACATACTGCAACCTTATCAAATTTAATAACGCAAACGGGGTATCATCTCAACCATGATACCTCACATAATTGCCGTCCGTCATCCTTATAGTGATTACAGGAATGTAAACATTACAACTCTTATATCGCGCAAGTGACAGGAAATCACCCGACTTCTACCGGTCCTATTAGCAGAGCAGCTATTCGGACTCAAGGGCTAGTAACCAGTACATTGGTTCCTAAGAAATTGTGACTAGGGTTTCTCATACAATTCCTGAAAATGTAATACAAAGATAGATATAAATAATATAGGTTGCAGTGTAAATAAAGTAGGGGTTATGTCCGGGGCTTGCCTTCTTGCGTAGGGTTGGGAATAGAAGTGTCAAAGTTTTCCGAACTTTGGTTCGGAGCTTCAGTTAGACCTTCGACGGCGCTCTCGGGGTCTTCAAAAACTTCTACGGCTTGATCCGAGATCAGTTCGTAGTCACCGTCGGCGAGAGTAGTCGAGTCTACATGATATACAAGATGTAAATTAAGGAAAGCATACTCTTTTATTTTATTTCATGATAAAGTTGCAATTCAAGCAAACATAACTTCATTAATGAACATATCTTCTATTTTTCCTACTGGGCAGTCATTTATCGAGTACTCATCATTTTATGTAGTTACATGAAGTAACAGGGTTGATTACCTTAAACCTTGAACTAATGACACTAGGTAGAAGGTTGATTTAGTTTTAAACATTTAAACTAATTATAATTACTAACTTCATTTATTTGCTTAACTAATTATGGATACTAACTCTAGGTTATCACTTAACTATTGACTTATTTTTATTTAGATAAGGCATAATCTTTATCATAGCATGTTTTATTTGCTTTGGTGGTTTTACACCTAATCCTAGGGTGAGTATTTAGTGACAAATTACAAAACTCAAGAACAATACCTCATAAATATGTTCATGATTTTTGGAACATTTAAAACCATAGATATTATTATACAAGGTCAACCATGCATTATTAAATCCTACATTAAGAAAATGTTAAATAAATAGTAGGTTAATTATTTTTCCTATGTATTATATAAAGGTACAAGAGTAATGCAATTAGTTTCACATTTTTATCATTTTTCTATCAATTACTAAGCATTGCTTAAGCCTACAATTAATTAAACTTAACATTTAATTTAGATCACCAAATATTCAGAAACTGAAACTCATCCCTTAAAGAAAGTTGTAGATCTTAAAAAGAGGATTCCAACAAATTTTAGTTTGCATTTTTGTGATTTTTTTTTGATTTGATATAGATTTTCAAAGTCTGCATCAAAAATAACATAAAGAGGTCCTTCCAGCACTATTCATTTGAGTCTAGGGCTTTGAAGATAGCCCCCTGGGTTTTCAATCCTTCTAAACCCGAGGTCCTTGGCCCGAGATAGAAGGGGGCAAAGTTACTTTTACACATCAACTATTTTGCATAAAAGACCCTATGGCTTATGTTTTATTTACACTTAGGTCCCTGCTTTTACTTAAAGGCTTATTTTCCTTAGAATTTAATCTACCTTTTACACTTTCTTCCTTATGGTAACATAATTTTAACACCTAGTATTATATTTCTCCTAGGTTTCAATGCTACCTTCCATTCCACCCAATTTACACTTAAGGGCCTATATTTTATAGAAATTACAAATATACCTCTAGTCTTTTGTACTACCCACATATACCATAGCCAGCATCATACTAAAACCTAGTGTCCATGTTTTCTAATTACCTGAATGTCACAGACAGGTTTGGGCCGCAAGATGCGTAATATCCTACGTCCTGTATGGTGGTTCGTATTGCCTTTGATGTAGAATGATCTGGAGATCGTGTTTTGAGAGGGGTCCCTGTCCTCCCTTATATATATCCGAGAGGCCAGGGTTACAAAGATACTAACCAACACAAGCTAAGTAATCGTACCAGAATATGTGACACCTCAGACTCGCCAACACTCGAAGACGGAGACTACGAGTTGATCTTGGAACCCGAACCGGGGCTATCTGAAGACTCTGTCCAAGCTACTGAAGAAGTGACTGAAGCCCCGAACCAACGTTCAGAAGTTTTTAACTCGTCTGACCCTAGCTTCACTTCTGAAGGCAAGCCCCGGTGCACATCCCAATATTTTCAGGCTATTACAAATTCAGTATTAAATTATATATATTTTGCATTATGTCCAGGAGTTGAGATGAAACCCTAGTTGCATGATATCATAGGAAACCAATGTGTTGTACCCGAGTCCTTATCGCTTAGATGCTCTGCTAAATAGGACCGGTAAAAGTCGAGTGATATCCTGTCACTCGCGCGATATAGGAGTTGCTTGTTTACAAATTCTGCAACCACTATAAGGATGACGGACAGGGTCATGTGTTGTATCATGACCTGGAAGTTTACCCTGTCTGTTTTGATAAAAACTTTAAGGTCGAAATGTGTGGTAGTGGTGGCTAAGCTTTTGAAAGTACTAGCCACATGCCGTGAAATATGGTAAGCGGTAAGCCTAATAACCGATCGGCCCGTCAAGTGGACATACCTCCCACCACTCGTATTTTGGTTTTTCTTGTTACTTGATTCGACGTGTGGGAGTACGTGTTGCAAGGGCAACCAGGAGTACGGGTTTTGTAGTCGCGCTACAGCCGTACGTCCTGCACACATTGGGTGTGCGTATGGTCCTGCAGTCGCTTGTGGTGGCCCTGATCCACGACCCGGAATGAAAGGCAAACGGTTGCTTCGGAATCATCGTTGGATGTTCCAAGCATGTGTGTTAGGTTTACCTTGCAAGGTTGAAATTCGGTCCGGATCGTCCGCCTCTCACGAAGACTGAGACTGCTTATTCCTTTTACCACATAGAGTAAAAAGTGTAAATGATGAGGAAAGAATTTTGTTGATTGATAATCTCTAACTTGCTTGTTTAGTATAGGTGCTTACCTAGAATGGTTAATCAAGCTAGAATCTGGAAGCTAAAACTTGGAAATAGATTATACTCTTTGTTGCTTTTCAGCTGAAAAATAAACCCAGAACCTTACCACACCTTCATGAGTCTAGTTATGGGCTTAAGTATACCCAAACCCGGGTAAGTCTTGCTGAGTATTAGTATACTCAGTCTTGCTAAAACTTCTTTCAGGTATGCCGGTTGAGAATCAGGTTGATAGTGCGTCCTGCCCCTTTACTGTTCCGCCTGGTTGGTCCGTGGAATGGGATCCGTCCCCGGCCAGCATTGACCCCTCGGAGTGACACCATCGACTGGGCTACGCATGGTGCTGCTGATGGCGACGTTGTTAGTCGCGTTGTCTTTTCACTATGACTTTGGTCAAACGGGTGTTTACCCGTTGTTTTTAATAACCCTTTGTTTATGTTGCTCCAGTCAGGGCCGGAGAAAACTGGTTTGTAATAATACTGCTTACTCTGTAATAAAGGCTTGCGTTGTAATATACCTGGAGTTCTTCTTGTATGAGTATGACCTACTCCAATCCTGTGTAACCGTGGTTGCATCAGGCGGTGACCCGACAGACCCATGGGTTATTCCGTTTGAAGTGCATTTGAGATCATCATGTCTTTGTAAATGATGACTAGTGCACTTGAACCGGAATAATTCAGACGGTTCTGTCACAGCTGGTATCAGAGCTGTAGGCTTACTTACACTCTAGATAGGATACAGGAGAAATCCAGGGATAATACAGTGCTTAAAAATGATTTCAGAATAAAATTTGGTATAACAAAGGAATTTACAAAAGGCGTTGGATTCGCTAAGGTTGTGTGTGTAGTTCGTAGAGCCCTAAGGGTTAGGTTGGGGAAACTATCAGGTGACTACTAGTTATTATACTAGGTTTCTAACTTCCAGCACTACTTTCTGCAAAAATTTAAATTCATGTACAACCCAACCTTATATTCCGTAACGTCACCTTCGAGCGTAAGGTAAGAAGGTAAGGATCCTCAGCCAACTGAGGGAGCTTGGCCTTCCTGTCGGTGATGCGAACCGAACGCTATTTCTCAAGCAGTGGCCTACTTGAGATGCTGCCAATGTACCAACTTCGGTTGACTACATTGGGAGTATATGGTTCGGCGCAGGGTATGGCGACCGCTGTTCATACCCCCGCATTTTGCGGTACCCCCGTGAATACGTTATTCAATAACGTATGTTAACGTTGTCTGTACGGCGGTAATTGTACAGATGTTGTTTCTATAGTGAACAGTAATGTTTGGGGACGCTTTCATGACGTGCTGGCATGAAAGGTTCATTATTCTACTGTGGTTTTCTGCAGGTACACTAACCACGAGTAATAGGTATGCGAATAGGAAGAACGACTAGTTATATAGGGAGAGACGTATGATTATGTCACCGAAATTAACCTCGTAAGTCCAAAGCTTCTTTGGCAATTGTGTGTTGGTGAGGTCGAATAGAACCGTGCATGCATTTTAAACCTATTTGAATGTCTTGTCTGAGTGTTTGATTAAGGACTGTTGAAAAGTGGTTTATCCCAGATACAAACTTGTCACAATCCTTCAGACAGTCATCGGGTTTAGTATCTTTCCATTGTTTATCTATCTTCGAGATCTAGGATATCCTTTCAAAGTGCTGTTATCCAAATCAGTTATCTCAGTACAACTATCTAATGAAGTCTTCTACAGAAAAGTTACATTCCAGCCGTTAAATCATTTCCTCAGATTCTTGCTCCATGTTGCTGTATCTTGTATTTTACCATTTGAAATCTTACTTCAGATGGCCGAGACTCCAAATATTCGTTGGGATCGCGAAGGACACGCTCATACCAATGCCTTGCATTGGGAGGGCTTTCCCCGTCTCTTGTGGGAGTCACTTCAGATTTTTGGCTATGACGCACCTCCACGTTACGACGGATATGAGTTTGTTGAAGCGGGTGTTCCTCGGTGTAGGGTGAAGCTGACTATTCCGCAGCATCCCTCTCGCTATTTATGGCAACCTGTCACAATTTGCATCACTGGTCATCGTCTTGTGGATACCTTTGAGTCTGCTGCACTTGAAGCTATTCACGTCTTCTGTGACAAACACCCCGAGGAAGTGGCAGCCTACCCGATCGGATTGTTCCCAGCCACAGATTCTCGTGACCTCGAGTGGACTTTCAGGATTTCTTGCTGCAGTCATCTATTGGGAGATCTGTCTCTCGAGACACTGCAGACTCTTATCCGGTTCATGAACGTGCAGCATCATTATCAGTTGCTGCAACGTCGAAGCATGAACCAGCTGTCCACCTTAGTTCAAGCTCACCATGGAACTATCACTCAGCAGCTTGATGAGCTGAATGAGCTTCACACTATCCAGAATGCTCAGGTCGACCTGTTGGCCCAGCGTGATGTGATCATCAATAACCTAGAAAACCAGATCCAGGAAAGGGAGACGGTTATTACCCAGCGCAATACCATTATTGAGTTCCTCCAGGATCAAGTTCAAGATCTCACTATTGAACTTGATGATGCTGTCAACCATATCAACGAATTTCATGAGCAGCCTGTACCACCTGTAGTGCCAGAAGAAAGTGAGAGTGAGGAAGAAGAAGAAGATCCAGAGGAAATAGAAGGAGAGTCAAGTCTTGACTCCGAGCACGGTGATCCCGCCCCAAATCTCCAAACTAATCACTCATCTTCCGGAAGTTTGTCGTCGGTGGGAAACCTCGACGACTATTAGCTCATCGCTCTCTTCACTGTAATGGATATGTCTAGTGTAGAGTAGGATGATCTGGTGGGTAGAATAAGCAGTTGTATGGACTAAGAACCACTTGGATGTAATATAACGTGGTGTGCTTTGTACTGGGAGTTGTGGAAGTTGTGTTGTACTATATGTTGAACCGCATGTTCAGTTATGGAGTTTAAGTTTAATGTTCTGTTGCTGCATATTTTGTCTCCATATTTGCATGTGATGGACCAACTGAACATATGATATGTATGCCTGATAACAAAAGGAAATAAGCGTGAGTGAACATGATGGATTTTTCCTTTTGTTTCAGATGGTTGGAGCAACACGTGGAACCCCTGAAGGTTTCCGGCCCGACCAGGCCAGCGGTTCGCAACAACCGCCACCTCCGCCACCCAATCTAGCGGAGGTAATGGCCCAGCAGACTGAACTACTGAACCAGCTAGTGAGGGCACAGCTAGGACACTTCCATCACCAACCCAGAAACCGCGAGGAGAATGCCTCAGCCGGGTATCAGGATTTCTTCGGTACCCAGCCCCCGCTATTTCACAAGACTGAAGAACCTCTAGACGCTGATGCATGGCTCCGTACTGTGGAGTCCAAATTTGCACTACTATCGGCACCATGCTCGGAGGCGAACAAAGCCCTCTTTGCAGCACAACAACTCCGTGGAACTGCCCGTATATGGTGGGACCACTATTCTGCGATGCAACCAGATGGTCATGTGGTATCTTGGGAAGAATTCAAGACCGCATTCCGCGCCCATCATATTCCTGAAGGCTTGATTGAGTGCAAGCTCAATGAATTCTTGGCGTTAACCCAGGGCACTCGTACTGTCATGCAATATGCACAGGTATTTAATCACCTGTGCCAATATGCGAGCTACCATGCAGATACTGACGCCAAGAAGAGAGACCGTTTTCGTCATGGTCTCAACACTAAGCTCCGGGAACGACTGAACTTAGCCCGAGCCGGCACTTTCAACGAGTTGGTCAATATGGCCATCACTCAAGAGGACTGTATCTCAGCTCATCGGGCTGAAAAGAAGAGGAAGATTACCCCTGGTTCCCCCGGCACTCAACAGTCGAGGTTCAGGTTGGTGCCGCAGTCAACGACGCGACCTCCACCTCGCGCCAATTTACCAGGGAGATGGGTGGCTAGGCCCCCACAGCAGTCCCAGTTTAACCGACAGTCAGCTCCTCCTCAGCAGCAGCAACAGCAACAAGGGCTCAGGCCCACTTCCCCTCCTTTTGGTCAAGGAAACAACGGCAACCGTTGTTTCAATTGTGGCAGCCCCTCGCATTTCATCAAGAACTGTCCGCAACCTAGGAGATCATTCCAAGGTCAGCTCTCCTACGCAAACAATAAGGGCAAAGGGAAGAAACAGATGGTACAAGTTCGCCAAGGTAGGGTAAACTTCACTGCCGTCTCCGAACTTCCCGAGGGCGCTCCTATAATGACGGGTACTTTCACTATTTATTATCAACCCGCCATTATACTTTTTGATTCCGGTGCAACTCATAGCTTTATCAATTCAAAATTTGGAGCCAAACTAGGCTTAGAATTATATCCGGTTAATTGAAGTTATTTGATTGCAACCCCGGGTGGTAGAGTGGCATCCAATCAAATATGTAGAAATGTGCCAATCCAGTTGGGCACCAATCTGGTGAAAACAGATTTGCTTTTGCTGGATCTAGAAGGGATGGATGTTTTGTTAGGTATGAATTGGATGTCGGAACACCATGTCTCACTAGATATCTCGTCCAGAATAGTGGAGATAGACTCACCGTATCAAGGAACCACCACCCTTTATCTATCACACAGAGGGTGTATCAACTCTTGTACCTATGCGGCAAAAAGGATTAAACTCGAGGCCATCCCGATTGTGTGTGAATATCCGGATGTTTTCCCAGACGATCTGCCAGGAATGCCTCCAGATAGAGATGTTGAGTTCATTATCGAGTTACAGCCAGGTACGGCACCTATCTCCAAAAGGCCCAACCGTATGCCACCAAACGAACTAGCAGAACTAAAAACCCAACTTCAAGATCTTCTTGATAAGGGTTACATCCGTCCAAGTGCTTCACCATGGGGATGCCCAGCTCTATTCGTGAAAAAGAAGGACAATAGCCTACGAATGTGCGTAGACTATCGCCCGCTCAATGCGGTGACAATCAAAAACAAATATCCTCTGCCCCGCA
Organism: Panicum hallii; assembly: GCF_002211085.1. Classification (NCBI taxonomy): domain Eukaryota; kingdom Viridiplantae; phylum Streptophyta; class Magnoliopsida; order Poales; family Poaceae; genus Panicum; species Panicum hallii. The sequence continues at coordinate 39,682,093 of NC_038050.1, read as the reverse complement.
TTGACATTCTTTTTGATCAGTTAGCCGGAGCCAAGGTATTTTCAAAAATTGACCTTCGCTCTGGATATCATCAAATCAAGATAAGACCTTGTGACATTCCAAAAACAGCCTTCTCTACCAGATATGGGCTTTACGAATATCTGGTTATGTCCTTTGGTCTTACCAATGCTCCAGCTTATTTCATGTATCTCATGAATTCAGTTTTCATGACGGAGCTAGATAAATTCGTCCTGGTATTCATTGATGATATCCTTATCTATTCTAAAAACTCTGAAGATCATGCCAAACACCTTCAAATAGTTCTTCAGAAATTAAGAGATCATCGCCTGTATGCCAAATTCTCCAAGTGTGAATTTTGGATTGATACAGTAAAATTCCTAGGCCACACTGTTTCTAGCAATGGCATATCTGTGGACCCTAGCAAGGTTCAAGAGGTAATGGATTGGCAGCCTCCTACTTCTGTTCATCAGATCCGTAGCTTTCTAGGTTTGGCTGGCTATTATCGTCGGTTCATTCCTGATTTCTCCAGAATAGCCAAACCTATGACCGAGCTACTGAAAAAGGGAATTAAGTTTGTCTGGAGTAAGAAATGCGAAGATGCATTTCACACTTTAAGAGCCCATCTCACTACTGCCCCAGTATTGGCTCAACCGGACAACTCTAAACCCTTCGATGTTTATTGCGATGCTTCAGGCATCGGACTCGGTTGCGTACTCATGCAAAACAACCGCGTCCTCGCTTATGCTTCTCGAGCACTCCGACCCCATGAACAAAACTATCCTACCCATGATCTTGAGCTGGCAGCTGTGATTCATGCACTCAAGATTTGGAGACACCATCTCATGGGAACCAAGTGTAATATCTACACTGATCACAAGAGCCTCAAATACATATTCACCCAAGCAGATTTGAATATGAGACAACACCGTTGGCTGGAACTAATCAAAGATTTTGACTTAGAAGTTCATTATCATCCAGGCAAGGCCAACGTGGTTGCAGATGCCTTGAGCCGAAAAGCACATTGCCCTTGTTTATCAATAGAAGCTCGGAATGAAATCCTCTGTTGTGAGATGAGAAAGCTTAACCTTGAAATTATATGCCAAGGTAGTTTGAATTATCTTTTAGAGGAAGTTCCATTAAAGAATAAAATCATCATGGCCCAACAACAGGATGATGGGATAAAGATCATTAAGCAGAATCTTATCAAAGAAGATGAGAAATATAAGTGCTTTCAGATAGATCCTTTAGGAGTACTTTGGTTCAAAGACCGGGTCGTTGTACCTAAAGATCATCAACTCCGAAAGCAAATTCTAGATGAAGCACATCTGTCCAAGTTCTCCATGCACCCTGGTAGTACTAAAATGTACCAGGACTTGAGACAGAACTTCTGGTGGACTCGCATGAAAAGAGAGATAGCAAAGTATGTTGCTGGATGCGATATCTGCCAGAGGGTCAAAGCCAGTCATCTCAAGCCTGCTGGTGTCTTGCAACCATTGCTCATTCCCTCTTGGAAATGGGAAGACATCAGTATGGATTTCATCGTTGGTTTGCCTAACACCTCCCAGAAACATGACTCCATTTGGGTAATCGTAGATCGATTAACCAAAACTGCTCACTTTCTTCCTGTGCATACTACCTTTACCGTCAAGAAGTATGCCGAAACCTACATAGAGCAGATTATTCGACTCCATGGAGTGCCTAAGACGATCATTTCTGATCGTGGTGCTCAATTCATCGCTCATTTCTGGGAACAACTTCAAACATCTCTAGGGACTAAACTTATTCGAAGCTCCGCATATCACCCTCAAACGGACGGACAAACCGAAAGAGTTAACCAAATCCTTGAGGATATGCTAAGAGCTTGTGTCATTCAGTATGGCAAAAGTTGGGACCAATGCTTACCATTGGCAGAATTTTCATACAACAACAGCTTCCAGTCAAGTCTTCAAATGGCTCCATTCGAAGCTCTATACGGTCGCCGGTGTCGAACTCCTTTGAGTTGGTCACAAGTCGGCGAACGTAAAATCTTTGGACCCGATTTGGTCACAGAAGCTAAAGCCAAAGTAAAGCACATCCAAACCAATCTAAAGGCAGCCCAATCCAGACAGAAAAGCTATGCAGACAAACGTAGGAAGCCCTTACAATTTTCTATAGGAGAGTTTGTATATCTTCGAGTATCTCCTACTCGAGGAGTTCAACGTTTCGGCATCAAAGGAAAACTTGCTCCTCGATACGTTGGACCCTTCAAAATCCTTGAGATCTGCGGACCTGTAGCTTATCGTCTTCAACTTCCACCTCAACTAGCAGCTGTCCATAATGTTTTCCATGTTTCCCAGCTCAAGAAATGTTTTCAAGTCCCCACGGAGATCATAGATCTACAGGCTGTCGCTATAGAACCTGATCTTTCTTATGCCGAGCATCCCATCAAGATCCTAGATACCAAAGAAAGAAGTACCAGAAGAGCGACGATCAAAATGTATAAAATTCAATGGAATCATCACACTGAAGAAGAAGCAACTTGGGAAACCAAAGCTTATCTCCAAAAACATTTTCCGGATTTCCTGGACAACAATCTTTAACCTTGAAATCTCCAACTCTATCTTGTTCCGAAATCTCGGGACGAGATTCTTTTTAGGAGGGAGGGTTGTGACACCTCAGACTCGCCAACACTCGAAGACGGAGACTACGAGTTGATCTTGGAACCCGAACCTGGGCTATCTGAAGACTCTGTCCAAGCTACTGAAGAAGTGACTGAAGCCCCGAACCAACGTTCGGAAGTTTTTAACTCGTCTGACCCTAGCTTCACTTCTGAAGGCAAGCCCCGGTGCACATCCCAATATTTTCAGGCTATTACAAATTCAGTATTAAATTATATATATTTTGCATTATGTCCAGGAGTTGAGATGAAACCCTAGTTGCATGATATCATAGGAAACCAATGTGTTGTACCCGAATCCTTATCGCTTAGATGCTCTGCTAAATAAGACCGGTAAAAGTCGAGTGATATCCTGTCACTCGCGCGATATAGGAGTTGCTTGTTTACAAATTCTGCAACCACTATAAGGATGACGGACAGGGTCATGTGTTGTATCATGACCTGGAAGTTTACCCTGTCTGTTTTGATAAAAACTTTAAGGTCGAAATGTGTGGTAGTGGTGGCTAAGCTTTTGAAAGTACTAGCCACATGCCGTGAAATATGGTAAGCGGTAAGCCTAGTAACCGATCGGCCCGGCAAGTGGACATACCTCCCACCACTCTTATTTTGGTTTTTCTTGTTACTTGATTCGACGTGTGGGAGTACGTGTTGCAAGGGCAACCAGGAGTACGGGTTTTGTAGTCGCGCTACAGCCGTACGTCCTGCACACATTGGGTGTGCGTATGGTCCTGCAGTCGCTTGTGGTGGCCCTGATCCACGACCCGGAATGAAAGGCAAACGGTTGCTTCGGAATCATCGTTGGATGTTCCAAGCGTGTGTGTTAGGTTTACCTTGCAAGGTTGAAATTCGGTCCGGATCGTCCGCCTCTCACGAAGACTGAGACTGCTTATTACTTTTACCACATAGAGTAAAAAGTGTAAATGATGAGGAAAGAATTTTGTTGATTGATAATCTCTAACTTGCTTGTTTAGTATAGGTGCTTACCTAGAATGGTTAATCAAGCTAGAATCTGGAAGCTAAAACTTGGAAATAGATTATACTCTTTGTTGCTTTTCAGCTGAAAAATAAACCCAGAACCTTACCACACCTTCATGAGTCTAGTTATGGGCTTAAGTATACCCAAACCCGGGTAAGTCTTGCTGAGTATTAGTATACTCAGTCTTGCTAAAACTGCTTTCAGGTATGCCGGTTGAGAATCAGGTTGATAGTGCGTCCTGCCCCTTTTCTGTTCTGCCTGGTTGGTCCGTGGAATGGGATCCGTCCCCGGCCAGCATTGACCCCTCGGAGTGACACCATCGACTGGGCTACGCATGGTGCTGCTGATGGCGACGTTGTTAGTCGCGTTGTCTTTTCACTATGACTTTGGTCAAATGGGTGTTTACCCGTTGTTTTTAATAACCCTTTGTTTATGTTGCTCCAGTCAGGGCTGGAGAAAACTTGTTTGTAATAATACTGCTTACTCTGTAATAAAGGCTTGCGTTGTAATATACCTGGAGTTCTTCTTGTATGATTATGACCTACTCCGATCCTGTGTAACCGTGGTTGCATCGGGCGGTGACCCGACAGACCCATGGGTTATTCCGTTTGAAGTGCATTTGAGATCATCATGTCTTTGTAAATGATGACTAGTGCACTTGAACCGGAATAATTCAGACGGTTCTGCCACAGGGAAACTCTTTCTTCAGGGCATCTGCACATTCCCATGTAGCTTCTTCCACTCTGTGTCTGTTCCACTGAACTCTGCAAATCCGTACTTCAGAGTTTCTTGTCCTTTTTGTGACAGTGTCCAAAATTTTGACAGGTACTTCCTGGTACCGAAGATCTATCTGTAAATCTATTTCTTCTTCCGGCACACGCTCTTTCTCAGGTACTCTCAGACATCTTCTCAGTTGGGATACATGGAATACTGGGTGTATGTCAGCCATTCCTTCTGGTAGCTCCAGACGGTATGCTACGGCTCCAATTTTCTTCTGTACTCGGTACGGTCCAATGTACCGAGGGGCTAGTTTCCCATGTACCTGAAATCTTCGAGTCCCTCGAATAGGTGAAACCTTAAGATAGATGAAGTCTCCTGGATTGAAGCTTATTTCTCGTCTCTTCTTGTCTGAGTAACTCTTCTATCGAGATTGGGCGGCCTTCAGTTCTTCTCTAATTTTGGCCACTCTTTCTTCCGATTCCTTTATGAGTGCGGGTCCAACTAGGGCACGCTCTCCAACTTCTAACCACATCAGGGGGGTTCTGCACTTTCTCCCATAGAGAGCTTCAAATGGTGACATGCCCAAGCTTGCTTGATAACCGTTGTTGTACGAAAACTCAGCAAAGGGTAAACTTTGTTCCCAATCCTTGCCATAAGTAAGGACACATGCTCTTAGTGTATCTTCTACAATCTGGTTCACCCTTTCTGTTTGAACATCGGTCTGCGGGTGATAAGCCAAACTGAAATCCAACTTGGTGCCCATGGCCTTACGCAAACTTTTCCAAAACCTAGAGGTGAATTGGGTTCCTCTATCCGAAACAATTCTGCTAGGCACACCATGCAGCTTCACTATTATGTCCACATAGAGCCGGGCTAGCTTTTCTCCACCATAATTGGTTCGTATGGGTAGGAAGTGAGTGACTTTTGTGAGCCGGTCCACTATCACCCATATGGAGTCATGTCCTTTTGGTGTCTTGGGTAAACCCACTAAAAAATCCGTTCCTACCTCATCCCATTTCCAAACCGGGATGGGTAAAGGTTGCAGTAATCCTGCTGGCTTCTGATGTTCGGCCTTGATTCTTTGACAAGTATCACAATGGGCGACGAACCGTGCAATGTCCGCTTTCATACCACTCCACCAATACTTTTTTCTTATATCCACATACATCTTGGTGGATCCTGGGTGGATGGAATATGCCGAGTTGTGGGCCTCATCCATAATAGTCTGCCGGAAGTCTCCTTCCTTAGGTATGCAAATTCTATCTTTGTACCATAAGGTTGCTTTGCAATCCACTCTAAAATCCGGTGCCTTGTTTTCTCCAGTATGCATGTGGATTTTTATCAAGTCCTGGACTGAACCTTGGGCCTTTCTGATCTTATCCTCCAGAGTGGGTTGAACACTCAACTTGCAACTAGAACCATGGGGGGCGATGTGCACATTTAATCATGCCATTTATTCTTGTAGGTGGGCATCCTTAGGTCCATAAGATTTCCGGCTTAAGGCATCTGCTACCACGTTTTCTTTACCATGGTGGTAATGAATTTCCACATTATAATTCTTAACTAGTTTTAACCACCTTCTTTGCCTTAAGTTCAAATCTGGCTGGGTGAAGATGTACTTCAAGCTCTTATGGTCTGTGTATATCTCACACTTATTCTCAATCAGATAGTGTCTCCAAATCTTGAGGGCATGCACTATGGCTGCAAACTCCAAATCATGGGTTGGGTAATTCTTGTCACACCCGATTTATAAGAACATAAATCGAGCAATCATACATGCGCCAGGATCAAGTCACGCATATATACAACAGATCATCAAGATATCATAACACATGTCAGGAAAAACATTAATATAAATCGTAAATGAATCATAAATGAATTATTTTATTACAACCGAATCAAGAATCGGTTCAAGAGTTGCGGAAGCGTAAAAGAGATACATAAAGAGCTGGGCGCCACAGGGACGTCGACTGGGAGACAAACGCCTAGAAGTCGTCGAAGCTGCTGACGTAGTCCTCCACGTTGCCGGGCACTGAGCAGCAGTCGAAGATATCCGAAATAGAACAGAAGAGTAGAGAGGCAAGTGTGAGTACAAACTCGTACTCAACAAGTATAACACGAGCATGAGGCTCTAAGGTTAGCTGACTCAACTGCATTAGCTTTTAGTCTTGGCAAATTTTATTAAAGCTAGTTACTACTAGTAGATGAATTACCACAAACCCAAATTGCATAATAATTAATCAATATTGATTAAGAACTACTGAGAACCATCCAGACCAAAACTGTAACATTACTGTAATTAGAATATAGACACTAGGTATTAGTGTGCTGTATTAAGGTTTGTACAGAGAACTAGGGGTGTATTTGTAAATAATGACTTTTATAAGTCCCTATGTACAAGTGTGTGAAAATGTTCTTAAATGTCAAATTAAAATGGCTATAGAAAATAAAAGAGCAAAAGTTAAATAAACCTAAGGAAAATAGACCTTATATGAAAATAAGGACGTTTACGTGATTAATACAAAGATATAAGGACTTGCATATAAAATGGTTGAAAGATAAAAGTAAAAATTAGTTTACCTAAGGGCTAAAGTGTAAAAAGAACTAGTCATGATTACTGCAGAAAATCTTACAAAGTGACCCCAAGCATTAGAGCATTTTGTTTAAATTGTAACACAAAGTTTATAAATTGAGTTGTGCTCAAAAGTTCAAAATAAAACCGTACCCTTTGAGATTTTGAACTCGAGCTCTAAGGCATTCTTGTAGTATTTGAAATTCTCTACAACTTTGCTTTAGACAGTTTCCTCATTAGGATTTTGTAGCAGTGGGAAATTTTAGTTTACAGAGGGGTCCCTGAACTTTGTAGAAATCACAAACTAGTCTCCCTGACACCTCCCTGCTTCGTCTTCCTCTGGCACGCCGCTTCCGCTCTGCTCGCTGCGCCTGCCACCGCCGCTCACCGCCGGCGCAGACCTCCCGAGCTCCACCTCCAGCTGCAGCACAAGTCCACGCGTCATCTCCTCCCAATCCCGACCTCTTCCCTCTCCCCTGGTGGCTTCTCACGCGCACGCCACGACGCCCCCGAACCATCTCCGGCCGCCACCTCCTCGTCGCCGTGGAGCGCTTGCCACCGAGCCTTAACTTCTTGTCTCTCGCGCACATTAGCTTCCCTGTGATGCCTACACTCTATTCCTCCAGCTCCAGAACCAGAACCCGAGCATTCGACCCACATTCCTCCGCCGCCGTCTTCCTTAGCTCCGGCCGCGCACGGCACGCCCGTGGGCAGCCCTCACCAGCTCACCCCCGCCCCAAATCAACACCTGCACAAGCTTCCCCGTGACTTGCTCGTGCTCGACGACCCACTGTTCTTCACCAATTTCCACTGAAGCTTTGTTCCCGACGAAGCGCCGCCGCCGCCACTTTCGGTCTCACCGTGGACAGCCCGCTCGGAGCCTCTCCAAGCCACCACGATACCCTAGCCAGCACCACATCATCGTCCTGAAGCTGTTCGACCCATTCATTGGCTCTCTAGTCCACCACAGTGCCTCCCCGACGCTCGTCGGCGTTCTTCCTCGCCGCCGCCGCATCGGTCTCCGTCGATTACCCTTGATCCAGTGTCCATTCTTCCGATTGATTGTGTCTACATGTTCACAGTGACTCACTGGCTCTCGTGCGCAGGACCTTGGCCAACGTTCACCGCTGGAACATCGTCGTCACCGTCGATCCCTCCGCCGCCGCCTCGGGTCCCCGTCGAACTCGACCATTCCGGCCATCCCCGTCCACGACAAGTAGTGCAACTAGACCACAGTAAGACCCTGAGCCTTTCCCTGCCCTTGGACCTCACCGCCGGTGATCACCGTCGCCGGAACACGACCGCCCCCGCTTTGCTCTGTTCGGGTTCACAGCCAAGGACCTCGGGTTAGAAGGAAAAGAAAACCAGGGGGTTAAGTGCATAGCCTTAGACTCAAAGGAATAGTAACCGAAGGACCTTTTGTGTAAATTAGGCTGTCAACTTAGAAATTCTGTATCTATTCGAGGAAAAATTATAAAAATGCAAACTAAATTTTGTTAGAATCCTTAAGTCAAATTCGACTACTTTTGTTTAGGAAGTTTGAGCTGTAGGTGTATATTTTCTGATGTAGATTAAATATTAGAAAATAAGTGTTTTAATTGTATCTCATGTTGTAGGCATGTGTTAAAGCTGAAATTTGGATCACAGATTGTAGGTGCTATGTATAGCTCTGTGTAAAAAGTTCGAGTACTTTACTGTTCATTTGCTTAGGTTTCGAGTACTTTTTGTTATATGTTGATAAAAGATACTTAATTTAATTCCAAATGTGTCCCTTCATATTTAGGGCTGAAAAATTTATCTTAGCTTTGTTACAACAGGAGTAATTTAAGATAAAAATTTGAGAAACAGAAACCTAATATAAGTTGAGTTATAAATTTCAAACTTAAGTTCAAAGGTAATTCATAAATAAAATTGTTATGCATGAAAAATTATGAAACTTTTCTGGACTATTAATCTTGAGTAATTCATGATGTTCTTAAATTCTGAACTCTAGTTTTAGTGTAAAACTCCAATTATAATTATATCTTGAAAATTCCAATTATAATCTTGTTTAATTTTGTGGCTTAGTTCCTTTAGAGTAAAATTTCAATAAAACCCTGTCGGGTTTTATCCGGCTGCCCACCGAGGGGTATACCCAAGGTGGTAAGTTTTAGGTGAGGATGCGCCGAGATCAGGAACTCGAAGGTGCAGACAACACAAGATTTAGACAGGTTCAGGCCGCAATATGCGTAATGCCCTACGTCCTGTATGATGGTTTGTATTGCCTTGATCTTGATCTGGTGATCTTATGTTTTGAGGGGGTCCCTGCCCACCCTTATATATCCGGGGGGACAGGGTTACGTGAATCCTAGCCTGATACTAGCTCCGGAATCGTACTCAAGTACAACTCGAGTAGTTTCCTTCTGTATCGACTAGTTCTACTCCGCATGCAGGTAGAATACAACATAAATAAGGTACAGGACACGTCCTATCCCCTAGCCCAATACGAACTCCTTGATGTACACAGCCCCGTGGCCCCGGGTCTGACAAGCCCCCGAGCTCTTCGTAGCTGAGTACTGCAGGCTCTTCGAGTACTTCTGAAGCAGTCTTCGACTTCTTTCGAAGCTCCATTTTGAAAAGTCCCTTCGAGTACTCTTCTGACTGCATCGAAGCTATGAGGTGCTCATTCCCCGAATTCTTTCTTTTGTATGGGGTGCGATGAATAATCGCACTCCATATGGAGTAGCCCCCGAGCCTTAGGTTGAATCAAAGAATCAAGCTGAGGGTCAAACTAGCCTTGAATCTTTCTTTCTTATCCTTCGAGTACTTTCGAAAAATAAGTAGTCGATGCCACGTGTCGTACAGCCCCCGAGCCTTGAGTCCAAATCTTTTGGAAAAAAGGATCCCAAAAGTCGTGGCAAAAAACCGCCTGTATCCAATGAATCCTATTGCGTGACGCTTCATCTTTCACACAGTAAACCACTGCCTGAACGCTGGTTATTTAACCCCGCAGTCAGTTAGGGTTTTTCTTGTGCTTTTAGATCTGACGCCACCACCGGAAAAACAAAATCCCAATTAGAGGCTGAATTGTCCTGCCGTCGCCCTCTCGCCGCCCTGTGTAGTTGAAAAACTTCGAGCCCACCACCGTAGAACTGTCGCAGGTGCTGGATGTTCCACGAGTTGGGTACATCCTGACCATCGGGGTGCCGGAGTTGATAAGATCCCGGTCTTGTAACCCTCGTGACGATGAACGGTCCTTCCCATCTTGAGTTAAGCTTGTGCAAACCCGACTCATCCTGAACGCGTCGAAGGACGAGGTCGCCAATGCTAAATGACCTTTCCTTAATGTTGCGGTCATGATATCGCCAGATTCCCTGTAGGTAACGGGCTGACTGAACGAAAGCAGAGCAGCGAGCCTCTTCAACAGAGTCCAACTCCAACTGTCGTGCTTCGTCCGCCTCGCCTTCTTTATACATCTCAACCCTTGGGGATTTCCACATGATATCTGCTGGAAGAATCGCCTCGGAGCCGTAGACAAGGAAGAACGGGGTCTGCCCTGTGGCCTTGGAAGGTTGAGTCCTGAGCCCCCAGATGACATGTGGCAACTCGTGAATCCACTTCCCGCCCTTCTTGCTGTTGGCATCGTAGAGTCTCTTCTTGAGACCATCAATGATCAAGCCATTCGCCCGCTCGACTTGCCCGTTTGCCCTTGGGTGTGCCACCGAAACGTACTTGACCTCGATGGACGAGTTTTCACAGAATTCCCAGAACTGGTTGGCCGTGAAGTTTGAACCCAAATCGGTGATGATAGTGTTGGGGAAGCCGAAACGATGTAAGATGTCGGAGATGAAGTCGACCACCCTGTCTGGAGTAAGCTTGGCGATCGGCTTGAACTCGATCCACTTGGTGAACTTATCGATAGCCACCAGAACATGAGTAAAACCTCCTGGCGCCGTTGTGAAGGGCCCAATCATGTCGAGGCTCCAGCAAGCGAAAGGCCAGGAAGGTGGTATGGTGATGAGGGTGTGGGCCGGGACATGAGTTTGCTTACCGAAGAACTGGCAGTTCTGACATCGACGTACCAGATCTTCAGCGTCGGACACGGCGGTAGGCCACCAGAAACCGGCTCTGTATGCTTTGCCAACCAGTGACCTTGAGGCGGCATGGTTGCCACACACGCCCTCGTGTATTTCTCGCAATATGTCCAGACCATCTTCTGTTGTGACGCATTTCATGAGTACTCCGGATCGTGCGCCCCGCCGATAAAGTTTATCTTCGACTAGGACAAACCCCTTGCTTCGTCACATGAGGCGGGCGGCAGCAGCGCTTTTGGGGTCCATCCCGATCGGTAAGACGAGATCTCGGATGAAGTCGATGAAAGGTTCTCTCCAGTCCTCACCGACCAGCAGCACCTCCCGTTCTGGTTGTACGGAGCCAGTGGTGGTGGAAACCGGTGGTGAAGGGCTGATGGACGGATGCGTCAGCTCCTGAACGAATACCCCTGCCGGGACTTGAGCTCGAGTTGATCCCAGCTTGGATAAGGCATCGGCAGCAACATTGTGTTCCCGCAGCACATGATGAACCTCTATGCCAGAAAATTTGTTTTCTAGCTTGCGGACCTCTTGTACATAGGCCTCCATGGTCTCCTTGTTGCAGTCCCACTCCTTGTTGACTTGCTGAACGACCAAAAGTGAATCGCCATATACAAGTAGCCGCTTGATCCCCAGTGATATCGCCAAACGAAGCCCGTGAAGCAAGGCTTCATACTCGGCTTCATTGTTGGATACCTCCCAGAGGATTTGAAGGACGTACTTGAGTTGTTCGCCCCGTGGAGAGATGAATAAAACTCCAGCGCCACCACCATCGAGCTTGAGAGAACCATCGAAATACATGGTCCAATGCTCTGGCTTGTCAACTGGACTTGGAACTTGATTCTCCCGCCACTCTGCCATGAAGTCGACTAGAGCTTGGGACTTGATTGCAGTGCGTGGCTTGAAGTCGATCGACAAAGCCCCCAGTTCCACTGCCCATTTTGAAATACGACTCGTGGCGTCTTGGTTGTGTAGGATATCCGCCAGCGGGTAGTCTGTGATCACGACGATCTGGTACTCTTCAAAGTAATGGCGTAATTTCCTCGAAGTAATCAATATGCCATAGAGAAGCTTTTGGACCGCCGAGTAGCGCACCTTAGACTCCGAGAGTACTTCACTGACAAAGTATACGGGCCGCTGCACGCCGAAAGCATGGCCTTCCTCGGAGCGCTCGACAACAATAGCACTGCTAATAACGTGGGTAGTTGCCGCAATATAAAGTAAAAGGGTCTCACCCGGTAATGGAGCCGTGAGGATTGGGGGCGACTGTAGGTGTTGCTTGAGATCCTGCAGAGCCCGCTCGGCTTCTTCTGTCCAGTGAAACTTATCCTGACGCTTTAAGAGTTTGAAAAAAGGTAATCCTCTCTCCCCGAGCCGGGAGATGAATCTGTTGAGAGCTGCCATGCACCCTGTAAGTTTCTGTACATCTTTGATTGTGGCAGGTGCCTCCATATCAGTGATGGCGGTAATCTTTTCAGGGTTGGCCTCAATGCCCCGGTTACTGACTATGAACCCGAGCAGTTTTCCTGACGGAACACCAAAAACGCACTTAGTCGGATTAAGCTTCCATCGGTACTTCCTTAGGCTGGCGAAAGTTTCCTCCAGATCCGCGATGAGGCCCTCGGGACTTTGAGTTTTCACAACCACGTCATCCACGTAGGCCTCTACGTTCCGATGTAGCTGATCAGCAAAGCACATCTGAATTGCCCGCTGATAGGTGGCGCCAGCATTCTTCAACCCGAAAGACATCGTCTTGTAGGCATAAGTCCCAAACGGGGTAATGAACGCGGTCTTGATCTGGTCTTCTTCCTTGAGAGCGATCTGGTGGTAACCTGAGTAACAATCAAGGAAACATAACAGTACGCAACCTGCGGTTGAGTCGACTACCTGATCGATGCGAGGGAGCCCAAAGTGATCCTTTGGGCAATGCTTGTTGAGATCGGTATAGTCGACACACATTCTCCATTCTTTGTTCTTTTTTAATACAAGGACGGGGTTAGCTACCCACTCTGGGTGGATTACTTCTTTAATGAATCCAGCCGCGAGGAGTTTAGCTATTTCCCGTTTGATAGCCTCCTGTTTATCGGGGGCAAAACGACGAAGTCGTTGCTTTTTTGGTACAGCCTGTGGGTACACATTAAGACTATGCTCAATCAGCTCCTTGGGCACCCCTGGCATATCCGCTGGCTTCCATGCGAATATGTCTCGGTTAGCCCGCAGGAAACTGACGAGCGCGAGTTCCTATTTGTCACCCAAGCCCGCGCCGATGATGGCTGTCTTAGATGAATCGCCTTCTTGGAGCTGGATCGTCTTGAGAGCCACCTCGCCCGTCGACTTGACGCCCGATTTACTCGCCTTCTTCGTCGGGATGTCCAGCTCAGCTTGAGAGAGTTGCTGTGCGACCGCGAGTACTTCAGCGGAAGCATCTGGCACGCGGGAAGTCGATGCATACTGGATAGCTTCTTGGTTACAATCATAGGACTTCTTCAAGTCGCCTCGGAGCGTGAGCACACCGTTACGTCCGGGCATCTTGAGAAGCAAGTAGACATAATGTGGCACCGCCATGAACTTGGCGAGCGCCGGCCGCCCCAGTATGGCGTGGTAGGAAGATTCGAAGCTGGCCACCTCGAACTTGATGAACTCGGTACGATAATTCTCCCTCGTCCCGAAAGTGACTGGGAGAACAACTGTCCCAAGCGGATGCGCGGCATTGCCAGGAACGATACCGTAAAAGGGAGCTTTGCTCGGGGTAAGCTTGTTGGTAAGGTCCAGACCCATCTTCTTCAACGTGCTGGCGAAGATAAGGTTGAGTCCACTCCCACCATCGATAAGAACCCGAGTAAGCTTGACTTCTGCGACCACGGGATCCAGCACCAGTGGGAACTTCCCAGGCTCAGAAAAGCTGGTCCATTGGTCGTTACGGGAAAATGATATGGGGACCTCCGACCATCGGAGTGGTCGTGGTACCACTGGTTCAACTGACAGGATCTCTCGTAGTAGCAACTTCTGGTCCCGCTTGGAGCAAAAATCTTCGTCACCGCCAAAAATAACATTGACGGTCTTGGAGGCATCCTGGAACTTAGGCGTCTCAGATTTGTCTTCCTGTTCCTCGTCTTCGGGCTCTTTGCCCGTCGACTTGTTCTTCTTGCCGTTCCCAGGAGAGCCGAAGGTGCGCTTGAGCTGAAAGCAGTCGATCGCTGCGTGTTTGGAGTTGACACACCACGGGCACTTCTTCTGCAGAAGCTTTTCAAACTGCTCCTGCGTGGTCGACTTCTTGCCACGCGAAGGGCGTTCCACAGCCGCGACGAGATTGTCTGGCTTGCGTTTGCGGGACGAACCCGAAAAGTCCTGCCGGCCTTTGTCAGCCCGGTTGTCGTTGTTGCGCTTTTGGTTGAGGTCAGTGCGTCTTGGGAACCTCTCGCGCATCTTTTCTTCTTGTTCAGACCAGTCGTGCATCATGTCACGTAAACCTGCAACTGTCTTTGGCCTGTTACGCCCAAAATCACGATATATACCTAGGTCTGTGAGGCCGTTGTAGAAGCAGTCGATGATGTCCTCTTCTGAGATGTTGGCGATGGTGGCCCGCACATCGAAGAAATGACGGGTGTAGGATCGGAGGAGTTCATTGCGCTCTTGCTTGCACTGGGCGAGGTCGTGCCGGGTTCCTGCTCGAGATATGGCCCCCTGGAAGTTATCGATGAAGACCTTCTTGAGGCCTTCCCAGGAGTCGATGGAATCGCTGGGGAGACTTTCCAGCCAAGTCAACGGTGCAGGTTCCAAAGCCATCGGAAAGTAGACGACCTTGGTAGTGTTGGAGCCGCCAGCCACCTCAATGGCAGTAGAATAACAGCGGAGCCATTGCTGGGGGGCCTGCTTGCCGTCATACTTGGTAATGCCAATTGGCTTGAAACCCTCCGGGTACTTATAGTTGTTGAATCTCGCAGTGAACGCGGGGAAATGATCGCTGCAGTCAGCATCGTCTCGCTCGACTACCTCGCGCTCCCGTCGCCTCGAATCGAGGACTGATCGGGCATCGCGCCCCTCATTGATCTTCTGACGAAGATCAGGCTGGTGACGTGGAAGATTGGGCTGCCTCGGGTTGTTTGCCGGAGGTGGCTGTCGCCTCCCACCGGTGATCTGGCTTCCACCCACGCCATCATTGTTGCTGCTGCGTTGGGGTCGCGGGCGATGACCCGTTGTTCGACTTGGGGCCTGGCTTCGGCTGTCTCCGACGTGTTCGCCCCTGACGAGCGATGCCGGAGCCTGCTGGTCCAACTGGACCCACGCCCGTTGGGCGTAGATGAGTGCTTGCCGGACGTTGGGGTCGTTGCTTCGCTCGAGTAGTGCTGTTACCCGAGCAATGTTGGCCACAGGAGTCCTGAAACCACGTTCATCTGCCGCGGCGAATTCGGCGTCGAGTTCGCGCTGTGCAGCACGTATGCGCTCGTTGGCGCGCCTTCTGCGAACCGCACGAGCTTTGTTCCTTGCACGTCGCGCGTCGCGCTCGGCGTCGTTCTCGTTCTCGGCTTCTGCGGTGTCTTCATCTTCCGATATGCCGTCAAGTGCGCCAATGGGGATGAGGGCGTCGTCGTCCCCTTCTTCCGCCATCAGGACTTGACGAGTCGCGAGTTCTTCGGAAGGGGCTTCGACTAGCTCAGTCGAGCCCTCGGATGTGGCAGCCAACGCCCTGCCCTCCTGAAAAGGCAAAGGCTCCAGATGGGCTACCAATCGGTCTTCATGTCCGAGTCGATCGGACAAGTTCATCCCCCTCCAATGAACAATTCGTTCTTCGGAGGTGGTGGTGATCACCAGCCCGCAAGCAGCCAGGTGATCCTCAGCCTCCCGACATGCGGTGGCCTCGGAGCCTCCAGCCTGGAGCAAAGAGTCCAAGTCCTTCTCCAACGTGGAAAAAGGAACAGTAGAGACAGACGCTGCCTCGGTTTCCCTGGCAGAGTCAGAAAGCGGCAACTCGTCGAGATTATCGACAAAGTCGTCGAGCCTTGCGGCAAGTGTTTTTAGCTTGAAGGTGTCATCGACGGTGTGCCGACGGAAACTGCCTACGCCGTTGGCGACGCAGACCCACGAGCCAAAAACGAAGGTTGTGCCCTCGAGGAGCACGGGACTGGGGAACTTGAAAATCGCCATCGAGTTCTCCAGCGGATCTCTGATGCACATCCCTACCTGGCGCGCCAGCTGTCGGGTTTTATCCGGCTACCCACCGAGGGGTATACCCAAGGTGGTAAGTTTTAGGTGAGGATGCGCCGAGATCAGGAACTCGAAGGTGCAGACAACACAAGATTTAGACAGGTTCAGGCCGCAATATGCGTAATGCCCTACGTCCTGTATGATGGTTTGTATTGCCTTGATGTTGATCTGGTGATCTTATGTTTTGAGGGGGTCCCTGCCCACCCTTATATATCCGGGGGGACAGGGTTACGTGAATCCTAGCCTGATACTAGCTCAGGAATCGTACTCAAGTACAACTCGAGTAGTTTCCTTCTGTATCGACTAGTTCTACTCCGCATGCAGGTAGAATACAACATAAATAAGGTACAGGACACGTCCTATCCCCTAGCCCAATACGAACTCCTTGATGTACACAGCCCCGTGGCCCCGGGTCTGACAAACCCACCTATGATAATTTTCATAAGTACTAATTATTTTTCTTAATTCAAGATTTGGTTAATTAATCCAAGTTAGCCATAATTAAGTAATAACCTAAGATTAATTACAATGTTTAGCTAATAAAATAAATAGAGTTTGTTAAGTGTATTTAGTGTTGCTTATAGTAAACTGATATACTACTTATTATAGTTAATCGGATGTTTAGAGTAACCACCCTGTTGCCTAACGAGACTAGTTAGTTTAGTTAATACTCGATAAATGACTGCCCAGTAGAGAGTAGTTTGGTTATTTATTGTAATATAGTTTTCTTTTATTTGGATTGCAACTTTATCGGAAATTGAAATGAAAATGGATACATCCATTAAACTTCAACTTGCATATCATGTAGACTCGACCACTCTCGCTGACGGGGATTATCAGCTGATCCCAGAACAAGAAGAAGTTTATTCTGAAGACCCCGGGAATCTCGTCGCGGTTTTCTCTGAAGCCCCGAACCAAGGTTCGGAAGAAAATATTTTGATTAACCCCAACCCTACCAGCGAAGGCAAGCCCCGGACATAACCCCTACTTTACTACACTGCAACCTATATTACTTATATATATCTGTATGCATTAAGTTTTTAGGAATTGTTTGGAAACCTTAGTTGCATTATTCCAGGAACCAATGTATTGAACACTAGTACTTGAGTCCGAATAGCTGCTCTGCTTATAGGACCGGTAGAAGTCGAGTGATTTCCTGTCACTCGCGCGATATAGGAATTGTGATGTTTACATTCTTGTTATCACTATAAGGATGACGGACGGGAGTTGTGAGGTATCATGGTGAAATGATACCCCGTCTGTGTTGTGGAATTTGATAAGGTCGCAGTGTGTGGTAGCGGTGGTTAAGCGTTTGAAAGTACTAGCCACATGCCGTGAAATATGGTAAGCGGTAAGCTTAGTAACCAATCGGCCCGAGGAGTGGACATACCCCCCACCACATGTATTTGCTTCTTTTGGTTACTTTGTTCGACGTGTAGGCATACGTGTTGCTGGGCAACCAGGAGTACGGGTTTTGTAGTCGCGCTACAGACGTACGTCCTGCACTTTGGAAGTGCGTATGACCTGCAATCGCTTGTGGTGGATCTGATCCACGAGTCGGAATGAAAGGTAAACGGTTGCTTCGGAATGACCCTGTGGTGTTCCAAGCGTGTGTGTTAGGTTTATCCTTGCAAGGTTTGAATTTCGATTCAGAATCGTCCGCCTCTCACGATGTAAGAGACTGCTTATTCCCTTTACCACATAGAGTAACAAGAGTAATTATGTGATTATCAAAGATGATGTTTGAGTAAAGATTCTACCATGTTTGAATAGTTATAGGTGCTTACCTAGAATGGTTAATCAACTAGAACCTGAAAGCTAAAAAAAAACTTAATTAAGGATCTACTCTTTGTTGCTTTTCAGCTGAAAACTCTACCCAAAGCTAAAAGCCATCATGAGTCTAGTTATGGGCTAAGATATACCCAATTCCGGGTAAGTCTTGCTGAGTATTAGTATACTCAGCCTTGCTTTTATTGAAATACTCCAGGTAATCCTCCGGATGAGCTAGCGTTCATTACACCGTGGCCCTACCCCTTGCCTGATGGTTGGTCCGTGGAATGGGATCCGTCCCCGGCCAACACAGATTCCGCCGAGTGATATCATGCCAGGGTTAGCATGATATCTGTAATAACGACGTGTACAATGTCTACGTTTTCCAAATTCCGCTGCTTTGACTGAAAACTAAAACCTGTCTTGTAATAATCTCTCCTCCGTGGGAGCTAATGATGCTTTGTACATTTTTGTAATATAACTGCCTGTGGTGTAAGATATTTTGGCATTGTATCTCTGGACTCACCTTCGTGTGAGTTACCTTGTTGGATCCTGCGTTCGGTGGTTTATCGGGACGTTACCCGACAGACCAATAGTTTTATACCGTTTGAAGTACGAGGTAGCCCTTCGGTGAGGACTCGCGTACTTGAGCCGGTATAATTCAGGTTGGTTCTGCCACAAAAACCACCCGGGGAATCGCCCTCGTCAAAGGTTGATAACCCCACTAATTAGACGGAGGATCTGGGCCGCTCATGACTGTGAGCACAGCTGATATATCAGTTTTACACTCTTGAGAGGTTGCACAACTTTACCCACAAGTCGTGAGCTACGCTAGTTGTTCATCACACTTCCTTAGGTGAGATGGCTAGCAAGCACACTACGAGACCGTTACAAAGGATCACGTTGGTAAGGCGTAACCGCTAAGGATTCTGGATCAGCAACGATGGGGCCCACCTCTGGGGGTACAAGACACACAGCACAGACCAAGCCGGAGGAGCAGGGACCATTGAAGCTTACCACCCCTCTTGCCCACGCAGGTAAGTTACTCCCGAACCAACACGACCTAATTAGTAAGTCAAGACCGTCCCATTCCAGTCTTGTGGTTGCGCGGTTGTCACAGGTTGTCGCTCTATGAACCGGTCCTTATGGAGAGTGGCCAACCAAGCACTAAGCACCGTGCTGGCCCCCTAAACCATGTTTCTACAAAAACATATTTTTAAGGACACACAAACCACTCAAGCACACAGCACAGAGGGTCGGCTCCAGAATTAAGTTGCATAAGACCATTAATCAAATTAATTAAAAAGGACCAAGATTTGTTATAGCGCAGCGACCTAGCATAACTAACCAAAATGCAACCCATAGGATATATATAAGGATATAAAGGTGGCTAGGAAGTCCTTATAGGCATACAATATTAAATGCGGTATGAAATTGTATTTAAAAGTGATAGGAGGTTCATGTTATACTTGCCTTCCTCGTACTCTCCCGGCTACTGCTCGAACTGCTCGGAAGAAGGCTCCTGGTACTGCTCCGGTGGCTCAACGTCTACTCACGATCGTAACAGCAAGACATGGGCCACACATGCACACACATGCAAACAATAGCAAAATATAAGAAACAGTACACCAATACAATAGAACAGCACATAAAACTGGACTAGAACTATTCTACGCATTACAAGGATCGCGCGGATATAAAGAACACCTAAAACGGAGCTAAAACGCGAAAACTACACTTAAAACAAGATCCAGGGACCTATTTGTAAGAAAAACAGGGCAACCAGAGGGTTCTGCGCAAAAACCAAGGACTAAAACCTAATTAAAGGTTAGACACAGGGGCTAGCGCGTGAAAACACTGGACCTGGACTGCGGGTACTAATTCCTGAAAGCGCGGGGTTCTAAATGAATAAAACTGGACTTAACTGCGAATACTTTTGAACTACACGGGAGCGCAGGTTGATTTCAGAAAAACCCGAGGGCTCTTTAGCAAAAAGAAAAGACCGAACCGGTATCTTCTGTTTGGAGCCGTTGGATCTGGATCTGGCGGTTTGGATCTATCACGATCTGGATTTAATCCTGACGGTTGGATTCGAACTGTGCGGCTCGGATTTAAAAAGAAGGGCGAAACGGTATTGGGGAATCTGATCCGCTGGATCGGGATTCAAGGGCCAGGATGAGGTGGGGTTAGGATCTAATCGGGAGCGTTCTTTTCCGATCGGGCGACTCAGATCACGGCTCGGGTCACGGCTCTTGGAGCGGCGGCGTGACCACCGGAGCTCTGTCTCCCGCGACGGCGCTACGCCGGCGACAATCGATCTTGGCCGTCCGGGCACGATTCTCGGGCGGGCTTGGTCCAGGAGTAAGGGCTCGGCACGGTGAACCTATCTGGGTACTTGTGGTGAGGGATTAAGGCATGGCCAGAGCTCATAACGGCGAGAGGCGGCTCGGGACGGCGAGTAACTCCGGCGTGCGCGCGGCTAGACACTGCGGCTGGCTAAACATCACGACGCCTAGTGCAGAGGAACCAGAGCGCGAAGGGAAAGCTCACCGAGGGGTTTAGGTCGGCTGGGGGGGCGGCGCAGGGGTGCTGGCGACGACAGCGGCGGCGGAGCCCGGACGGAGATAGGCGGCGCTCGTGGGGAAGGCAGCTGCGGGCGCTCTTCGAGCGTCGGCTTTCCTCGGATCGACCCGTGAAGGTCCTGTGAAGACGTTGAGGGGATCAGGACGACCGGAGGACCATCGGCGGGAAGCAATCGCGGCGGAGGAAAATCTCACCGTCGGCGACCTCGGGTCGAATTCCGGCCGTTGCTCAGGCCGAAGGCAAGGGTGGGATCCTCGGAATGCTTCCAGGCGGCGGGGCGAAGATGTTGCGGGCCTTGGCCGGGGCTGAGGCGCGGCGGAGCAGCGGGTCCGCGGCGGGGCAGAGCGGCGATGCGGCGGAGCGGAGGGGGCGGCACTGGGGTTTAGCTGGCAGCGAGGGCTAGGGTTCTGAGGGGCGTGGGACCGCTACTTGTAGGGCGGCGGAGCCACACTGGCGCGCGGGCCCGGGGAGAGAGGGTCGCCGGCGATCTCGCGGGGGCCGTTGCGCACGGGGAAGAAGAAGGAGGGGGAGAAGAAGCTGACCCGTGGGTCTCGGTTGGCAGAGGGAGAGGAAGGGAGAGCGGGGGGAGAAGCGCTGGCTCGGGCTGGGGAACTGGGCCGGGTGCGGCCCACGCGGGAGTGAGGAGAGAAGAGAGAGGCCCGAGGGAGGAAATAGGCCAGGGGAAGAGACAGCCCGTGAGTGAAAAGAGAGAGGGAGAGTTGGGTCGGGCCAAGGAGGAGGTTTGGGCTGCCTTCTTTTATTTCTTCTCCTTTCCTTTTCTTTCTCTTTACTCTAACCATTCAAACAAAGCCATTTGAATTCAAACAAATTTGAATTCAAACCCAACACCAATAAAACAATGCACCAGCATGAATGCACAAGCAAGTTGACCTTATAATTAATTTTTATTTTCTTGTGTTATAAATTGCTTTAAATGCCACAAAATTAAGGGAAAGCCTGAAAAATTTATTTAAGCCCAAATAAATTCATTAAAATTTAAGGAAATTACCTTAGGGTGTTACAATTCTGCTCATCAGACTTGAGTTGTCGGGAAGCATATGCCACTACTTTCCCATCTTGCATAAGGACACATCCTAATCCTTGACAAAGTCTCCAGCAAGGTTAATGCTGGGGTGGTTGTCAGTCTTCTCTTTAACTCCTGGAAGCTTCTCTCATATGACTCGGTCCAGGTGAACTTCTTCTCTTTCTTGAGTAGTTCCGTCATGGGTCGGGTTATCTTGGAGAATCCTTCAATAAGTCTCCGGTAATATCCGGCTAAACCGAGAAAGCTCCTGATTTCACTGACATTGGTTGGTTGCTACCAATTGGAGACTGCTTCAACTTTTTTGGGGTCCACTGCTACTCCTTCTGCAGTCAAGATATGACCAAGGAATGCTACTTTCTCAAACCAAAATTCACACTTGCAGAACTTGGCGTAGAGCTTGTGTGCTCTCAACTTTTCCAAAACCACTCGTAGGTGCTGCTCATGTTCTTCGACACTCTTAGAGTAAATAAGTATGTCGTCAATGAAAACTATGACAAACTTATCTAACTCTTCCATAAACACCTTATTCATGAGGTTCATGAAATAAGTAGGTGCATTGGTGAGTTCAAAGGACATCACCGTAAACTCATATTGCCCATAGTGGGTGACGAAGGCCGTCTTCAAAACGTCACTTTCCTTAATCTTGAGCTGATGATATCCTGACCTTAAGTATATCTTGGAGAATGAAGCGTCCCCTCATCCGAGGAGACTTAAATGTGATATACAAATCAGTCCCAGGAGGCTGATACACATTTATTACATCAGATGGTACATTACCGTACAAACCTCCGAGGAGGCGGGCACTCGATACAGACGATAACTAGTAATAAAATAGCTATGGTAATACACCAAAGCGTGACCCACGCGGGATCCAACTCGGGCTCAGAGTAACACGCTAGCAGAAGCATCTTGCGGAGGGCCAACACCACAGGCAGAGTTGGGCGCGGACACAACCCTTATTCGTCGTTTCCGATCACGTAGTCCGGGTCTTCCTCTGAGAAAACCACATATATATATAGGGTGAGTACAAAGGTACTCAACAAGTCCAACCACACCCGCGGAGGGAGTGATAACAGAGATCATGCAGGTTATATCAAGGGTGGGGTTAGGGTTTATTTGCGATAAAGCAAGATTTTACACATGCAAGGGTTTATTTAATAAAAGCACTTTCTCAAAACATTTTTATAGTAATCGAATCTTAAGTAGTGTTGATCCTGCACGAAGGAACCAAGTTTTAGTGTCATCGGACTCGGCGTCCACAGTAGCTTACTGCGCAACTGCCGAATACTTTCAAAACAACCTATGTCACAAAACCAATCATCCCAAAGCATCTATTGAAGTGACCATGCCGTAACGCGCCCAATACCGTGGACACGGCTATTCGAATAGATTTTTACACTCTGCAGAGGTTGTACACTTTACCCACAAGTAGGGTACCGCGCTACGAACACCTTAGTGTCGCGGCGGATCCTAACAAAGCCATTACCCACCTTAGCTGGATCTAGCTAGCCAACGCGGAAGCTACCACGGGATTAATGACTCATGAAGTCATAACCGGAATATCACTCACACAGATCGTATCCCTTCCCCATGGTCTCCCGTTACTTACCGCTCTCCAGTTTTGGCTAGTAGAACAACTAGTGGGGTTTATGCTAAGCCGTTGCCCACACAACGGTCGAGTGGTTGTACGATAAAAGGGTTAGGCAAGATGACACCCCAGTTCGTCCTTATACCGACTAGACGGACATCTCATGCTCAACCACAAAGGTACAAGCACGCAAGCGGCATTTCGCACCGAAAACGCCGTCCATCCCGCCAGGTTAAGCCTTTCTTTTGTTTCCCCAACATTCCGTTCTGATCTTCTAAAACACCCGTACCCTTATCCTTAGTAAAGCGATTGTAATCATGGCTTACAATATAACGAGAGGAAAACTAGGTAGCAGGTTTCTCTGTCATGTAGTTTACGCCTAGCCCAGCAAATCCTAGGTCATCGGGGTAGGGTTATAGCAATCAAGGGGTGGCTATCCAACCAGGTCTTGCAATAAAATAATGCACTTTACAAAACAGGCCAATAGGTTGTATTTATAAATCTAGGATAAGAATGCATCAAAGGATGGGATTGGACTTGCCATTCACAAAGCCTTCCGGGAAGTCCTGATCGAGGTACTGTCCTTCTGGCTCACGGCACTGGTTCTCGGACTCTTGCTCGTAGCACTGCTCGTCGACGGGCTCTCCCCCGGTCACCTCGTGATCTACGGCGCACATAAACAACATTCAATAAAGAAAAGAGGTAAAGGTTTTATCTACAAGCCCGAATCGGAAATAACTTAAGAAATAATGGTAGAAATAATATTTTCGGGGGATTTCTTGATGGCACGGCCGTCATTATGCTAGAAATGCCGTGGTAAAGTTTCAGGGCAAACGGGGGATTTTTGGCGCATAAAATAATAGGCCGAACGGGGTTTTAGGGAAGGAAATAGGGCCTGAGGACCTATTTGTGATTTCTGTCGGGGAGAGGAGGGCTTGATTGTAATTTCTAGAAATACTCAGGGTACTCTAAAAAGGGTCAGGGACCTATCCATAACTATTCTGTGTAGTGGGGGGTTCATTTTCTAAATAGAATGAGCAGGGGGGGTTTGTTTGTAAAGAGAGGGTAAGAGGGGGTGGGCTCTTGAGGGAATAGGCAAAAGGGGCAGGGGGTTCAGGGCAAAAGTGCCCTTCTTCCTCCTCCCGTTACCAGAGACAGGGGAGGGGATGGGGGCCGGCGGCGCCTCAAATCGCGGCGGCCCTAGGGCATGGCGGCGGCCGGGGGTAGGGGCTACACGGAGAGGGGAGTGAGGGGGATCCATTCCACCCCTCACCTTGGGTCGGGGCGGCGTGAGGCGGGCTGCCCACGGGGGCCAGGGGCGGCGGGCGGAGGTGCCTGGCGGTGGCGGTGGAGCAAGGCCGGGGAGGGGCTGGGGTTGCAGGGGGAGCTTGTGGCGGTGGAGAGGCGCGTCGCGGGGGGTATTTGTAGGCCGGCGAGGGGCTGGAAGGAGGGAGGCGCGGTGGAGGCCGGTGGCGGCAGTAATGGAGGTGGGGCGGCGGTGGTACGGGGTGCCGCTGCGCAGGGCGGCCGGTGGCGCTGGTCGTCGCTGCGCAGGGCGGGGGTTGGCGCGTAGCGGGGAGGGACGGCCTGGGGGCGTGCGGCGCAGGAGCAGGCGGTCAGTGGCACGATGACGCGCGGCAGCCGGCTCTGCTCGGTGCCGTGGCCGGCAGGGGCAACACGAGCGCCAAGACGGCACGGCGGGGTACGGCGCGCGCAGAGGAGGGGCCTGGTTAGGCCGTCCCTGTGGCGTCGTCAAAGGGGAGAGGGCGGTGGTGGTGGTGGTGACCGGCGCCGAGCTCTGCTCGGTGCTGTGCTGCGTGTGCAGGAGAGCGAGGGGAGCAGGAAGCAGGAACAGAGAAAGGAGAAAAGAGAAAGGAAAAGGAAAAGGGGGTAGAGGAAAAAGAAAAGGAGGGGGGGAAGCGTCGGCGGATTTTACGGCGGCGGTCGCGAGCGCGAGGTCGAGCACGCGGGGAGGAAAAGATGCGTCGGCGGGACTCGCGGTGACGGTCGCGAGTGCGGGGTTGAGCTCGCGGCACGTCGCGGGGGTCGAGGAAAAGAAAAGGATGGCGGTCAATTTCGGGTGTCAGGCGGCGAAAGGTCGAGAGGTGTTTTGGACGATTAGGGGTTCGAACGGTAAGGGTTTAGGATTGATCCGAGCTTGTCGAAAAATATTTGCTAGCGAGCGATTTGTGCTGTAACTTAGATCAGGTAAAAACGCGGGCGTTACAGAGAAGTACTTGGCTCCCTTCAGCTGATCAAAGAGGTCATCAATTCTGGGAAGAGGGTATTTGTTCTTGATGGTGACTTCATTTAGTGCACGGTAATCCATGCACATCCTCATGCTTCCGTCCTTCTTCTTGACGAACAAGACTGGAGCTCCCCATGGTGATGAGCTCGATCTAATGAAACCACTTTGTTGTAACTCTTCTAGTTGTTTCTTTAGTCTGCTAATTCAGAGGCTGCCATCCTATAGGGTCTCTTAGCTATAGGGGAGGTTCCAGGGACAAGGTCAATGACAAACTCTATATCCCTATCTGACGGCATTCCCGGGAATTCTTTAGGGAAAACATCTAGGTATTCATTTACTACTGGAACTTCTTCCAAGGATTTAGCTTCCCTACTAAAAACCATTGGGTCCGGTCCACTTCCCTGAATATGGCAGGTTACTTGTACTCCTTCTGGGTTGGTTAGGTGTACCACCTTGTTAGCACAACTTATAAGGCCATTGTGCAGGCTTAGCCAATCCATTCCAAAGATCACGTCTGCTAGGAAGTCTACCCAACTTAAAATGATCCGAAACCGAGAACAACCCAGTTGACACTTAATGTCACCTCCAGGCGTTCGGGTTAATAGGGGTGTTTTTAGTAGAACTGTAGGTATATTGTGCTTTTCCACAAAACTTGAGGATACGAATGAATGTAATGCTCCAGAATCAAATAATATTGTTGCCAAAACTGAGCTGACTTGAAACTCACCGAGCACTACGCCCTGAGCATCCTGAGCCTCTTGCGCGTTGATGTGGTTGACGCGGGCTCATCCGAAGGACTGCTGTGTGACAGTTTGTGTGTTTGTAATGCTAAGCAAATATTTTGTTAGTGTGAAATATGTGTTTGTTTGTATAAAGCTTGTGTATGTTTATGTGAAACTTTTGAAAATTTAAAAGTGCAAATAAAAAGGGTAACTTTTGTAATTACAGAAAAATCTAGGGTTGTTTTAGTAAAATGTATTGAATGAGGGTAATTTAAAAATAAGTAAAGGGTGATTTTGCAAACATGTTTTTCTTATTCTTTGTAAATATATATATCTATTTATCCGAAAGTTGCATTTGAAATGTGTGCGTTGAGGTGTGTAAGAATTTTGGGTAAAGTGGTGAAAATAAGGGTGTTTATGTAATTTTATAAAAGTACAAGTCCTTTTACGCAAATATTTGATTTACAAAATTAATTTCCAAAGTTACTCAGGACTAAAGTGTAAAAAGTGCAAGTCATCATGACATGTCTATCCAACCATTATGACGAGTCTATCCCGTCATTATGACATGTCATAAATGCTTGCATTTAGGTGCTGAATTTTATAAAATTTTATTCTTTAGGACAAAAGCAATTCAAATCCGATTTTTGTTCAAAGATTCATGTGTAAAAATATAAGTTTTGAGTTTTTGAACTTGAGCCCTAAAGCAATGTTGTAGAGTTTGAAAAACTCTCCAACTTTCATTTTGGGCATTTCCTCATTTGGGCTTTGGGTTGACAGGAAATTTTGTTTTACAACCAGGCCCCTGCAGTTTTCAGAAATTACGCATAGGTCCTTGGAGAATCCCATCCCTTCTTCTCCTCTGTTTCCTTATCCCTGGCGCCTCCTGCTGTTTCCATAAATCCAGCGCTGTTCCCTTGGTCTCCATTCCTATCCCCATGTCCATTTTTTTCCCTCTCTCTTCCCTCCACTGATACAGGGCGTCCAGGCGGCGTGGGGGATTTTTCCCCTGTTTCCCTCCCTCTGTTCGGCACCAGGCGGGGGCAGTGGATCCAGGCAGGAGCCGAGCGGCGGGAGCCAGGGCGGCGAGCAGCCCAGGCCAGGCGGGGCGCGCGCGGGCGAGCGGCCGCGCGGCCCAGGCGCACTGGCGGCAGAGCAGCTCGGGGTTGGAGCGGGCCCGAGCAGCGCGGTGGGTCGGGCGCGGCCCCAGGCGGGCTGGCGGCCGGCGCAGAGCGCGGGCGCGTGGCCAGGCGCGGGCAGCCAGGCGGCCCGGCGCGGACGGCCCGAGTGGCGGATGGCCCGCGGCGCGCGCAAGCTGGCGGCGACGGCTCAGGCGGGCGCGCAGCAGGCGGTTGCTGCGCACAGGAGCGGGCGGCCGCGGTGTGCGGGCGCCAGCGCGGGGGCCGAGCGACGCAGCAGGCGGTGCGGGCGCGGGCTGGCGTGCGCGATGCAGGAGCGGGGAGCGCACGGGTGGCACCGGGCAGGAGCATGGCGAGCGGTTGGTGGCGCAGCAGGAGCAAGCGCAGCGCGCGGGGGCGGCTCGGCTGGTGTGGGCCGAGCGTAGGCGACAGCACGCGGGTGCCAGCAGAGCCAAGCAACGGCGCATGGTGGTGTTGGAGCACGGAGACAGAACCAGGGGACGGCGCCGGGCTTGGACGGAGGAGAATGGCAAAGGACTGGCGGCACAGGGGCTCGCTGCGGTTGGTGAGAGCGCTACGCGGACGGGTGGAAGGCGTGGAGCAAACGCGTGAGCGGCACGCGAACCAAGCGGCGCTGGGGCGAGGCTCGCAATGTGGCGGCACGGATATGCTGGATGCGAGCGACCCCGAGCGAGCAATGGCTTGCAGGACGCGTGCGAGCGCAGCAGGTGCGAGACCCGGGCGGAGGCGAGTAGCTCAGAGTGAGCAGTGACGCGCGGAGTGGCCCAGGCGCGCGGGTGAGGAAGCAGGCGTGCGCGGTAGCGGCACAGGAGTGGTTCGTGGGCGGTGCCGAGCGAGTGGCGCAAGCATGCGCGTGGTGGCGTGTGGGAGTTGGCGGTGTGAGCAGGTGTTGAGCGGCCGGAGCAGAGCGAACCCATGGGCACGAGCAGATAGTGTTGGAGTGCGACGTGCCGAGCTACGGCACGCGCAGGAGGAGTTGCGATGGAAGGTTTCTGTGTAAGATGCGGGAACGTGGCGACATCAGCCCTAACTACGCCACGGAAATCTCTGAGGACGCAAGAATGGCCGCGTCAAGGACGCGAGCTCGCTCGCTCGTAAGATGCACGAGGGGTGGCGAGCCGGAAGGAAAGATGGCAAAGCAAAGGCGACGGTTATAGCGCAGCAAATTCGGAAAGAGTAGTTGTGCAACGACAAGGTGATCAGGGCAGAAGTAACGCGGCGCGGGTTCGACGCGCAGCGTATGGCCGGCGGCGATGGTAGACCGATTCTAAAGGCGTCACAACGGATGGAGAGGACGGTGGAGTTATAGAATCCAGAGGTCTGAGCGGGATTGAATCGAAGCGTTCGCGAGTGCGAGCGGAAGTATTATGTTAGTGGCCGGCTCGGCTTAATTCAGCAGGCGCGTGGGTGTACAAGACAACAAGCCATCTTCCACCCATAACAACCCTTTCCGGCGAACTTCTTCATCATCCACAGGATCTCGTCATCGTCGAGCTTTTATCGTCACCAATCCTATTCACCGCGGGAATTTACTTTCCGCGTATTCTTCTTCATAACCAAGGCTACCCCAAGGTTTGCCCTAGTTCGCTGAATCTTTCTAAAGCCGGCGATTCCTTTGCCGGAATATCATCGTTATGTTCCTGTTATCTGTTTTCTCGGACCAGGGACTTGATTGCTTCGTTTTAGAAATTTCTAGGGTGTTCTTTGTAAAATTTCCAAAGCTTGCTGTATTTCAAATCGATGAACTTCTACATTTCATAGGTTTTCGCAGGAAGTTCATAAAAATGCAAAATCAGTTTTGTTTGAAACCCTAGGTCGAAATCTACAAGTTTTATGTTGTGATCTTGAGTGAAAGTCTTTGATTTGTGGTCTAGGTTAAATATTAGGAAATGAATGTTTGATCTGTGTCTTTTGTGATATGCATGTGTTGTAGCTTAATATAGATCATAAGATGTAGGTCTCAAGTACAGATGTGTGATCTCTAGTTAATCTTTTCACACGAGTACTCAAATTCCTGCCATCCAAACTCTGTCCTCGTTTTGATGACCATTTCCTTAAGGTTCTCTTCGTATAAAAATCCTTATTAGTCCATGTGCATCTGCTGCTTAGCCACTACATCTCGGCAGCTGTGTTCCATTGGCGGCTATTAGTTCAGCTGCTAAGCATCCGCTTTCCTTGAGTGTAGGGTGTTTCTGTATAACAGCTGTCAGTCGATACTTCTATCATCGACCGATTAGCTGATATGGTTGTTACCTTTCTAGTATCGGCTACTGCCGATACAATTCTTTTGTTCTGTTCTATATCGACTGCACAGAGTCAATGTATCGGAGAGACACCCACAATCTTAAGGTTCTTGCCATCGGCCGACCCAAGCCGATTTTAGTTGCTTTTCCATGTCGGTCAAACACGGCCGATCGATCCTTAGTTTCCCCATCCTTATCCACACGTTTCTATCAGCCGATTTATCGACTGAGAGATCAGCTATATATCTATCGGCCATGTACCCTCAACCACACTCCAATCGGCTGTACGTCACTCAATAGTTGTGCTGACGTAATCGAGTCGATACAACCACACTTAGTTACCTAGGATAACACTTAAGCACATCTCCGTTAAGACAACTGCTTTAGGAATCACCCCTCTGCTAAGGTGATCGATGCTTTCATCGATCAATTAGAAAACCAATGCATCTTTCCATCAACTAAACCTCTGTTGTTTCCAATCGACTCTGTCGTAATCTTCAACGAGTAGCCGATTCTAGTTAGTTATCCTCTAAAGCTCTATCTAGGTTTAGTTCAGATCTTTTTGGTTGATATGTGAATAGTATGTTGTATGAATGCTGGTTTGCAATTGAATTGTGAAGTAAGGTAGTTTTATGTACACACCTTGAATGTAATGTCGCATTGCATGTAGATACGACTACTTCGGCAACGGTACCCACGAGATCTCCCCGGAGTCTATGGAGGATGTTCCTGAAAATCAAATGAACGTCACCAAGGGATTATCGGAAGCCCCGAACCAAAGTTCGGAAGATATTGACATTTCTAACTTCAGACCCACCAGTAAAGGCAAGCCCCGGACATATCCCACTACTTTATTTACACTGCAATCTATATCTATCTATATTGTATCTTGCATTAGGTCTAGGAGTTGAGATGAAACCCTAGATGCATGAATCCTAGGAATCCAATGAAATGCTCCCGAGTTCTTATCGGATAGATGCTTCGCTAATAGGACCGGTAGAAGTCGGGTGATTTCCTGTCACTCGCGCGATATAGGAGTTGCATGTTTACCTTTCTGTAACCACTATAAGGATGACGGACAGGGTCATGTGTTGTATCATGGCCTGAAGTTTTACCCTGTCTGTTTTGTTAAAAGTTGATAAGGTCGATCCATGTGGTAGTGGTGGCTAAGTTTTTGAAAGTACTAGCCACATGCCGTGAAATATGGTAAGCGGTAAACCTAGTACCCGATTGGCCCGGCAAGTGGACGCGCTTCCACCACTCGACTTTTATTTTATGTTTACACGCACCGACGTGTGGGAGTACGTTCTGCAAGGCAGACAGGAATACGGGTTTTGTAGTCGCGCTACAAACGTATGTCCTGTACACATTGGGGTGTGCGTACGGTCCTGCAGTCGCTTGTGGTGGCCCTGATCCACAACCCGGAATATGAGGGAAACGGTTGCTTGGAACGCCCTGTTGGTATTCCGAGCGTGTGAGTTAGGTTTACCTTGCAAGGTTAAATTCGATTCGAATCGTCCGCCTCTCACGAAGCTTGAGATTGCTTATCCCTTCTGCCACATTGAGTAAGAAGTGGAACTAATGATGGATAATCTTGATGGATGATAATCACTACCTTGCTTGCTTAGTGTAGGTGCTAATCTAGAATAATTACTCAACTAGAAGATGAAAGCTAAAACTTGAAAGTAGTACATACTCTTTGTTACTTTTCAGCTGAAAATAAACCCAAGGCCTTTACAAAGCCTTCATGAGTCTAGTTATGGGCTAAAGTATACCCAATCCCGGGTAAGCCTTGCTGAGTATTAGTATACTCAGCCTTGCTAGTTTTATGTTTTTCAGGTAAAGCCTTTGAAGATCCTACTCTTCCCTGTCTTGGCCCTATGCTCTTCCAGAAGATTGGTCCGTGGAAAGGGATCCGTCCTCGGCCAATACTGATGATCTCGAGTGATGTCGTGCCCGGGCTTAGCATGACATCCGTCTTGACGACGTGTTGTAATCGTCGCGTATGTTTTCCGCTGCCAAAAACCATAGCTTTAATAGTTGGTAATCTTTTCTCTAGATTTGAAACTTCATACTTCTTTTGGAAACTCTTGTAATGTAATTCTCTGTAATGTAAAATGTGATGGTGATTGTATCTCTGGACTCACCTTCGTGTGAGGTAACCTTATTTGATCCTGTGTATCGGTGGTTTATCGGGACGTTACCCGACAGGCCAAGGGATTATACCGTTTGAAGCACGTTGGAGCCCTCTAGGGTGGACTCGCGTACTTGAGCCGGTATAATTCAGGTTGGTTCTGCCACATGCTGGGGCCGCCTGATCTGCTGGTTGTTGTTGCGGATGGGTACACGATTGGCTCCTGATAGAGCTAGCCTTGGTCCATTCACCGAGTTGGAGAAGGCTAATGCTGCCGGCTTGTTGTTGGCATATGGATAGTTGGCAATGAAGTGCCCTGTCTCACGACAGTTGAAGCATGCTCTGGCATTGTTGCTGGTAGTAACTTGGCTTGCATTGCTCTGTGGGGCCTTCATGGTGTTCTGGCTCTTGAACTGCCTGAACTGGGTGTTGGGGGCCTGAGAGCCAGTAGCTTGTGACTGGGTCCTGTATTGCATAGAGGCTTGGGACCTAGGCACTGGAGGGCCCAAGTGCCTCAGCTTCTGGAAATGGTCCTACTAGCGAGCCTTGGTTTCTAGGAAGTTACGCTTATTGTCTCTCTTTTCTTCTGCCATGGCTCTCTCGGTGATGATAGCCATGTTCATCAGTGTGTTGAAGTCTGGGGAGATGCATGGGGAAAGCAGCCTCTTATGTTCTGCATTCAAACCCTTTCTGAACATATCCTGCTTCTTTTCATCCTTGTTTACTTCCTCTGGTGCATAGTGAGTTAGTTCTATGAACTGATATGTGTACTCCTCAACGGACTTGTTGCCTTTTGGAGCTCATGAAACTCATGTGCCTTGCGCTTCATGGTGGCTGCTGGGATGTGATAGCGACAGAACTCATCCACAAATTCCTTCCAAGTGATAGTGGAGGCATCCTGAGCAGCTGCACAGTAGTTCTCCCACCAAGCCAAAGCAGTTCCAGTGAGTTGGTGAGCAGCCAAATGGACCTTGTCACGGTCTCCATGCTCAAATGGCTTGAGTTTTCTCTTGATAACATGCAGCCAGTCATCTGCATCCAAGGGGTTTTTGGATCCTGCAAAGGTGGGTGGCTTGGTTCTCAGAAAAGCTGTTAGTTTGTCATTTATACTCTGCTCACGGGGCCTTGGGTTGGTGATGACATTGGTCAAAGCTTCCAGTAGAAGATTCTAGTTGTTCAACACTTGCACCAGGTTAATGGCCGGTGGGGGTGGGGCCTGACATGCTCCCACTTGGCTTTCTCCCCCCTGCTGGCTTACTTCCTGATCTTCCTGATCTTCATGGCTGGGGGCTTGTCCTTGCACACCCTGCTGCCTCTCCACACTTGGAGTGATACGTGCCTGACTTTTGGAGGTCCTGGCGTTACGCCTGGGGCCATCTGTGGATTGGGTAAAACTTTTATGAGACTTAGATTTGGAATTAAGTGATGTTTAAGTTATTTACTTTCAAATTTTCAAAAAGGTAGAATCCACCTCCTGCGGACAAGCACACAGACTAACAAGCATCAAGCACAAACAGTTTTATTTATTAAGCTGGGGGTACAACACTTGGGAGGGTACATCAAAAACACGCACTACACGGTCGGGTACAAAGGGCACAATAGATGGGAGGGGCACAACTCTAAGCTTGAGGCCAGGACGGCTTCATTCCTAGGGGCATCTCTGAGGCATGCTACTCGCGGGGTGAGCCGTCTTCCGTGGTGGAGTGCACTTCCAGTGGGATGAGTAGCTCTTCCTCGTCGTCCTCGAGGATCCAATTTTCTCAGGGTTGTTCGACAGCTCCTTCTGCGGCTACAGCTGACCTTTCGGCACCTTCGGGTGGAGCTTGCGGGGTCCCAAAAAGTCCTCAACATCCTATGATGGGTGTTCCAATTAGGACGTGGGTCTCCCCGATTGCCGGGACGGGCGTTCCACTGCTGGTCCATTCTTGCATACACCGATCCTAGATCTGCCTGAGGTTCTCATGAGCGACGGCATCGCTACTTATAGCAGCCGCGGTTCTTGTTTTGGCTTGAGCCACCCGGATTTGGTACATCCTCACTGCAATCTCTGCTTCCTCGGCCCGGTGAGTTTGCTCCCATAGGAATCGGGCTTGCTCGTCGATGAGCTTGTCCAAGGAGATGAGGTAGGCGACCACATGGTAAAAAAGGTCTTCTTCATGGCGGCGCCGTTCCAAGTTCCTCATGCGGGCCTGCCAGACTTGCGTCCTGATGGCGGGGGGAAAAAGCCTCATCGGTGTGGGGATGAGGTGTTCCTCGAAGATCCGGCACAGGTAGCAGAGAGCCTTTCTGATGGCCAAGGGATAGGCATCCCGATGTTGAAATCCTGTGGCAGTCACTCACCACGGCTCGATGTTGGGGTAGCGGGTGCTTCAAGCGATGGAAAGAACCACCCTATAGCGAAGAGTGCCGAGGTGTTCGTACTCTCTGCTGTAGTACCTTGGGCGCTCAGTAACACCGAGGCGCTCCAGGGAGTTGATCAAAAGGCGGGGGAAACCAGGCTCTCCTTGGCAAATGCCCTAGGTCCAACCATTCTCAGCCATCTGAAAATAAAGGTAGAGTGAACAAGCCTTGCACACATGGTAGGGTACAAAAAGGATAGACGGTCTTTATTTTTTAATAGGGTCGGGTACATCTCCCAAGGATACATTATTACTAGGATGATAGCTCTAGCTTAGGTACTCTACTCTTCCCAAGGGGATTCTTCCTCGATCCAGTTAGGGCACTTCTTTGGTGGAAGACATTGCTCCAACATCTCATCTTCGGTCTGAGTGTCCTTATCCCAATGGGTTTCTTCGGGTTCTCCTTCCAGTAATCCAGCTTCTCTTTTGCGTGCCTCAATATGTTCCCTTTCTCGAGCGTTGCTTCGCATTATGTCTTGGAGAGAGGCTAGGAAACTTTCAGCTTGTGCCTCAGCTTCTATTGTTCTCCTCCATTGTATTTCCAACTCTTGTTCTGCCTTTTCTGCCCTGCGGATTTGGTGCTTCAGTTGTTTTGCCTGTTCACGGTAAAGTTGGTCTAGGCTGGTGAGGTAAATAGACAGGTGGGAAACCGTATCTTCTAGTTCTTCTTCCCTTCCCAATCCTCTCATCCGGGTAATCCATGAGCATCCTCTTCCTCTAGCAGGTGGGAAAAATCCCATAGGAGTTCGCTGAAGATGATGCTTATAGACCACGCATAGGCGTCGCAAGGCTTTATGGGCAGCCTTTCGGTAGGTGTCTGGGAACCCAAAGCTGGTGGTGGAGATGAACCAAGGATCCACATTAGGGTAGAGTGTGCTTTTTCCCACGAAGATCATCAGGTCACACTGAAGGGTGCCTCTGAAGTTGTAGTCCCTATAGGTGTACTCCGATGGGTCCACAACTCCGACGCGTTTCGGGCTGAGTAGCAATAACTTAGGGAGGCTTGGCTCTGCAGGGCAGATTCCATCATTCCATCCATTGTCAGCCATCTGGAACCAGACAAGGACCAAAGGTAAGTGCCATGTGGAAAGGTGAGTTAAGTGGGGAAAGATCTAGTGGGAAACGGCTTAGAAAATATCCTCGGTCCTAAGGGTCGCGTCCTACGGCCAACCTATAGCTCTGATACCACCTGAAGCGTCCTCTCATCAAAGGTGACTAAATATGATACAAATATCAGTCCCAGGAGACTGATAACACATTTATTACATCAGATGGTTCATTACCATACAAACCGTCGAGGTAGCGGGCACTGAAGCACCACTATCAAGAGGACAACATAAGGACTAAAAGCCAAACTAAAGTGCCAACGAAATCTAAGATAACATCAGAGTCTTGCACCATGGTAAGCTTCCTGTGGAGACCCTGAACCACAAGCAAGGTTGGGTGCAGGACGGCGACCTACTCGACATCTTCAGAAATGGAGTTCGGATCCTCCTCTGTAAAAACTAGACAAGAGTGAGTACATACGTACTCAACAAGTCCAACCACACCCACGGAGGGGGATAATAAAGATCATGCACAGGATATATCAAGGATAAGGCTAGGGTTCGTTTGTGATAAAGCAAGGTTTTACACATGCAAGGGTTCATTTAATAAAAGAGTTTGCTCAAAACATTTCTGTAGTAATCGAATAATAAGTGGGGTTGATCCTACACAAAGGATCCAAGTTTTAATGCTACCGGACTCCACATCCACAGTAGCTCACAGCACAACTGCCGGATACTTTAAAACAACTCACGCCACAAAACCAACCATCCCAAAATGTCTATTGAAGTGTCCATGCCGTAACTCGTCTAATACCATGGACACGGCTATTCGAATAGATTTTACACTCTGCAGAGGTTGTACACTTTACCCACAAGTAGGGTACCGCACTACGAATACCTTAGTGTCGCTGCGGATCCTAACAAAGCCATTACCCACCTTAGCTGAATCTAACTAGCCAACACGGAAGCAACCATGGGGTTAATGACCTATCCACAAAGTCATAACCGGGACATAACTCACACAGATCGTATTCCTTCTCCATGATCTCCCGTTGCTCGCCAGCTCTTGTTTTGGCTAGCAGAACAACTAGTGGGGTTTATGCTAAGCCGTTGCCCACACAACGGTCTAGTGGTTGTATGATAACTGGGTTAGGCAAGATGACACCTCAGTTCATCCTTACATTAACAAGACCGAAATCTCCCAACCATGCTCAACCACAAAGGTACAAGCTCACTAGTGGCATTTCACACAGGAAACACCGTCCATCTCATCAGGTTATATCTTTCTTTTATTTTCCCAAAATCCCATTTTATCTTTTAAAACACTCACACCTTTATTTTCAATAAAGCGTGTTGTGGCCATGATTAAAATATAATAAAGGGAATAAAAGGTCCTAAGCATCTCTAGCAGTAGTTAACGTCCAACAGAGCAAATCCTATGTAGACATTAACCTAGGTCATCAAGGAATAGTCATAGCAATCAAGGGGTAGCTATCCAACCATGTCTTGCAATAAAACAATGCATTTTATAAGACATGCCAATAGGTTGTGTTTATAAAACTGAGATAAATATGCATCAAAGGATGGTATTGGACTTGCCGTCCTCAAAGCCTTCCGGAAGCTCCTCCTCGAGGTACGGGTCTTCGGGCTCCGGCTCACGGTACTGCTCCTCCTCGGTCACACCGTCGGCTATGACACACAAACAATCACACAATAAAAATAAAGTACGCCGACGAGCTTAAAAAAAGAGAGGGAAATAGGGAGCTTCGATTAAAAAAATAGAGAAGACTATTATATTTGTCAGATGTGGATCCTGAGACTTTGAGAAAATATTTGGAGATCATGCGTGGTGGAGTTTGGAATCGATTCGGAACAAAATGTCTCATGAACTAATGAGTTAAAGATCATTTAGGGAGTAGTTTAAAAGGATGAGGACCTATTTGTAATGAAATAAAGAGATAGAAGGAGCTCGGATTAAATATTTGAGAGAGGGAGGTGGAGGGCTGCGGATTGCATAAGAAGGAAAAGTGGAGGGGGTTATGCACAAGTCTACCTTTCTTCTTCCTCGAGACAGAACAGGAGGGGGAGGGGAACGGTAGGATGGGGGGGGGGCCAGGCCATGGGCGCCGGCCCACTGGTGCATGGCGACGCCCGGGGAGGAGGGGAAAATGGAGAAGAGGCTGAGGGGGTCCGATTCTGGCCCTCAACTCATGCAGAGACGGTCTACGGAGGGCTGTCCATGGAGATGGGTGGTGGCCGGCAATGGTAAGCGGCGGGGGTGAGCTGCAGCGCGAGGTAGAGGAGGGGAGGTGCTGGGGCAGCGTGGGCGGAGTGAGGGGTGGCTCGGGGGCTGATTTATAGGCCGAGAGGGAGAGGGGAGATGGCCGGCATGGGAGGGTCATGGGCAGTACAGGAACCTCACTATTAATGGCGGCCGGGATGCTCGGGGGCAAGGCGCAAGTTGCGAGGGTGAGGGGACAGGATGGAGACGGGCTGGCGCAGCAGCGGGTCGCACGCTAGCTTGGCATGCACAGGTAGCAAGCACTCAGTGGCACAGCAAGCAACACCGCCTGCGGCGGCCGTGGCGGGACGCGGGTGGCGCGATGCGAGCGCGTGTGCATAGCCAGCAACGGGGGCAGCGACGAGTTGTGCGCTGGCCCGCGCGTGCGCGCAAGGAGCGGGCTACAGCTCGAGCAGGCAGCAGGCAGCACGTGCGTGCCTGCATGAAGGAGATGCAGTGCTAAGCGCTGGAGCAGGAAGCATCAACGCTAGTGCAAGTAGCAAGGCGAGGCAGCACAGGGGAGAAAAAGAAAGAGGAAGCCAGCGCCGGGAGAAAAAGAGAAAGGAGAAGAGGAAAAAAAAAGTATGGGAAAAAAGTTAGAAGAGAGAAATAAAATGGATTTGAACAAAATATGAGAAAAGAAAAGGGGGGACACACGCGCGGTACCGACAATCGCGGCCAGTCAGGCGAACGGGGCCGACCGCGACACGATGGTGATGCGACGGGACGGCGGGGCCGGTGGAAAAGGAAAAGGGACGGGCGGCTCCACGGAAAAAGAGGACTGCGTGATGTCGGGTCGACGGAAAAGCGGGGGGTGGGCTTCCGGAGCTCGAGCGGCGGAAAAGGTTTAGAAGATTTTTGAGCGAGTGATTGGTAATGAAATTTAAATAAGATAAAAACACAGGCGTTACAAGGACTTGCTAACCCCTGACTTGGCATTGGTTCTGGCCGCGTCGCGGGCGTGCGCTTGCCGTGCCCTATGGCGAGTCAAGGCCGCGGCTGGCCTTGACTCCGCCTGGGCGGGGTTGGCAGCCTGGGCCCACCTGTCGGTGCCCAGGAGAGCTAGATTCGGGTGGATCTAGCGGTTGCTGCAAATTCAACTCTCATGAGTTCCTTTTGAGATTCCCTATGTGCATAATTTAAATCATGATTTATGCTTGTTAAGTACCTTGTTTGAGTGAATTTCGCTTATTGGTCCTAATGATTAAAGTGTAGTGATCAAGTTTCCTTATCCTTATCGTTGGTATTGCTTCCTTGTTTGGACTGATATTTTTCTTCTATTTCATACCATACATACCACATCATTTTCACATCATCGGCATCGTTCTAATGCATACATCTCATTAATGCATTACAGTGACCGAAACGCCTGAGGACGAACCCGTTGAGCCTACCGAGACTGTCGAAGCCGAGCCGGGAGCCGAGTTTGTCGTTCAGCAAGAAGATAACCAAGGCAAGCAGCTAAGCATGATTCCTTGACCCGCTTAACTTGTTTAGAATTAGTTATCTCACTTGGGTATATATGTTTATGCTATATGTTTATCTATTGCATCGTCGATTTCATGTCCTTGACATGTGTAGTTAACAACTAATTCATTAAGCAAATGCTTAGCCATGCTTAGAATTTGTTTTTAGTTTGCAAGACACATTGGAATAGGGTCACCTTGCTCACTACACCACTTTTAGCTATTTTCGCGCTTGTTCAGTTTAAAAAGGTTGGAAGTTCGGAACGATTTAGTTGGGAAGTTGTTTCGCGATTCGAGCGGAAGGTAGGGCCTAGAGAAAGGAGTCTCGGAGGCATAGTCCACTTGAATCGGTTATGGACCGTCCGTGGATGACCTCGGTTTTGAGCATTCATCGTACTACCACATATCCATTCATGGGGTGGATAAACCGATTACCTTCTAGTTTTAATCTTTGATGCACGGTCCTAGATGCGTGGCCATAGGGCTTTGTAGAGAGGCTTAGGGGTGTTCCCGGTGGACCTAAGTAACTCTCCGCGCACATTAGGTGTGATGTTCAATGATTAGAACTTGTCGTAAAAGGTTGACGCGAGTACACCCTTGCCTAATGTGATCGGTGGGTAAGTTGCATGGTCGTCACGTCGTGTGGGTAAAGAAGTACACCCTTGCAAGGTTAACCAATCAATTCGAATTGCCACGCTCTCGGTCATGAGCAAGCTCTTTATCCTATGAATTCCTCATAGAAGTATCAATTTTTGTTGGTCGGGTACATGTCACCTCGTGTATGATGCTTAGTGGTTGGATGATTCAATTAACTAAAACTTGAGGTGGGTTGGGCAAGTTAATTAAAATGCTAGGAAGCTAGGTGGTGGAATTTGTGAGCTCATGCTTATTTAATATTACTTAACCTTAAAGTCGTATTTGGTGAGCCTTCATGTGCATAATCCTTGGTTATTATTTATTCGCGTAAGTCTTGCGAGTACCTTTTGTACTCATGTTGCTTTATTAACTATGTTGTAGGTGAGCTGGATGTGGTGTTTGGCCACTTCTACCCCGCCGATTCCGGCGCGGTTGAGGAGTAGGCCGATGCGGTTATAATGGTGTCCTTGATCAAGACACCATTGTTCTACCTCGTTATGTTTTTCCGATGCGCAATCGTATTTGGGGATATCATTTTGAATATTAAACTTTATGGTTTATGTCCCTCTCTAATGTTAATTGTGAGCCCAAGGCTTGTATCTCGTACTTGAACCTTTAAATTTCAGATTTGGAACCTTCCTCTATATTACTCTTGTAATGACTAGTTGTTTAACTTTGTATTAAAACTTGCTCTTCGTGGATCATCGGTGATATATGGGCTTGTGACGGTATGTGTGTATGCATGATCTTGGGCATATGGTGGAGCACATACTTGGACTACCGGATTTGATATCATTTTTGGTGAATGATGGGTTGGTCCTTTATAATTTAGATGTGGGTTAACCCGTGGCACGCCATTAGTGCGAGCGTGTGTTAGTCCTCATCTTCATGATAATGACCGGCGGTTCGCTTAAAATGATGTTAAATTGGGCGGTTCTCACAGCGGGTATGAGAGCCGAGGTTCCATGAAGTGAACTTAAAATTTTGCTTAAGGGGGTTGAGAGCGAAATAAAGTTGAGTACTTGTAATAATATTTATTTCTTGTAAAATTTGAACCTAAGGATTAATTGCTAACTTCCTCCCTTGGTCTTAGAGCTATTTTTCCCTCTATTGCTTCACCTGTTAATTAAATTTGCTTAATCTCTCATGTCTTTATGGATAGATGGCCAAGTTGATCATGGCGACCCGCGCTCCGGAGACAATTGGGTTCCCTGCGATCCTTAATGAGATGTTGACGAGGGTGCACTACACTTTTCAACCCGAGTATGAGGTCTACGCTCGTGGCTATGGAGTCAGATTGGTGGACTACATGGTGACCCTCCACCTTGAGGCAAGGATGGTGGTGGGAGCAGTGAAGTACGACTTCCGCACCTGTGGTACCTCGGTGGAGATGGTCATTCAAGAGGTGGCACATGAAGCCATCACCCGCATTCGCCACAAGCACCGCGAGCTTTGGGAGGCTCCTTTCACTTACCTTCTGGTGCGGGGACCTGAGGCTCCCATTGCTCCTGTTGTCTCACCTCCGGTTGGGCCTTACACCTTGGAGAAGTGCATGGCGGACACTGTTTCCGCCTATGAGATGGTGCACCGGAGTTTGGTATGGGAGTTGGAGGAGACAAGGAGCCATCTCATCCGCCTCCAATACCAATTGGAGCCCTACCTTCGGTCAATGAGGTTGCCTAAGAAGATCATGGATGATTGGCCGCGGAACACACCATAAGAGGAGGCACCTCCTTCGTATCGCTTTCCGCACGTGATGGGTGCATGGGCCGAGGCGAGTGAAACGTACAATCCCATTTTGATGGGGTTGCACGTACACCGGTTCCATGTGAAGCCCGTCACCCACGTGAATCTTTTGGGATTCCCGGAGCTAATTGACCCGTGACTCGTTTATCGTTTGGTGAGAGGGAGAGTCGCCCATTACCCCAAGTGCTAATAGGAGGGTCGTGGCACTTTGAGTAATGTGGTTGTAAGGTGGAATTAAGCGCTAGGATGTTAAAATGCGCTCATTTTGTGTTGGTTGAACTTGTTGAATGCTTGTGGACTAAAGTTAAGTCGGCCTTATGGTTATGATTATGCCTACATGCTATTAGTGTAGCCTGTCGGTGTTTTACCGGCTGCCCACTGAGGGGTATACCGATCGGCTTGAAGCCCTCAGGGTACTTGTAGCTGCTGAACCGTGCGGAGAAAGCTGGGAAACGGTCACTGTAGTCAGTACCTTCGGTCTCGACTTCTTCATGAACCTTGCGCCTAGAGTCAATCACAGACCGCGCATCACGGCCTTCATTGATGTGCTGGCGCAGGTCTTCTGGAGGAGGCCGATGATTGGCCTGTCGCGGAATACCCCCTGGAGGTGGCTGCTGCCTACCTCCCGGGGCCTGGCTCCCGCGAGCGTTGTCGTTGTTGTGGCTAGGCTGAGGTCGAGGACGACCGCCGGCCGTTCGGCTGTGAGCCTGGCTCCGGCTCTTGCCCACGCGCTCTTCCCTGACGGTAGACGCAAGGTTTTGCTGATCCAGCTGGATCCAGGCCCTCTGCGCGTAAAGAAGTGCTTGACGCACATTCAGATCATTACTATGCTCGAGTATGGCCGTAACCCTGGCGATGTTGGCCACCGGAGTTCTGAAGCCCCGTTCGCTTACAGCGGCGAATTCAGGGTCAAGCTCGCGATGCATAGATCGCCTGCACTTGTTGACCCTCCTCTGCCGAATTGTGCGGGCTCTGTTCCTGACCCTCCGTGCCTCACAATCGGCGTCGTTTTCGTCACCGACATTGGCTGTGACCTCATCTTCAGATACAGCATCGAATTCGACGATGAGGAAATCGCCATCGTCCTCGCCTTCTTCCGCCATCAGCACCTAGCGAGAGGCGAGCTCATCAAAGCTCGCGTCGACTAGTTCAGTCGACTCCTTCGCCATGGTGACTAACGGCCTGCCCTCCTGGAAAGGCAAAGGCTCGAGGTGTGCCACAAGTCGATCCTCAGCTTTGAATAGATCAGAAAGGCTCATGCCCTCCAATGCACAAAGCGCCCCTCCGGAGTGGAGGTGATCATAGACTGTTGGCACCAAAACAACCCGAAGCCCCTCGACGTGCGGTGGCTTCGGGCATTTGGAGTAAAGAATCCAAGTCCTCCTCCAATATGGAGAGGGACTTGGGGCTGTTGGCCTCCTGAAGATCAGTGGCCCAATCGCGTTGGCCGAGTCATGATCGGCTACGCGAGTCCTCAGATTGGAACAAGTCCAGCCCAAGGAAAGTTGTTGCAGCGCCAGATGAAGTTGTGCTGGAAGCAGACTCCTCCTCGATCCTCATCGCGGACCCATGAATTGACAAATCGTCAAGATCATCGACGAACTTGTCGAGGTCGCTTTGAGAAAACGCTGCCAGGGTTTTCGGCTTCATGTCGATGAGGAAACGATGGAAATTGCCCTCGCCTTCTGCGACCCACGAGCTAAAAACAAAAGTTGTACCCTGAGAAGGTACTGACCTGGTGAACTGGAACGATGCCATCGAGTTCGCCGGTGGATCTTCGATGCGCTCCCCTACCTGGCGCGCCAGCTGTCGGTGTTTTACCAGCTACCCACCGAGGGGTATACCCAAGGTGGTAAGTTTTAGGTGAGGAGACACCGAGATCAGGAACTTAAAGGTGCAAGGAACACAAGATTTAGATAGGTTCGGGCCGCGAGGTGCGTAATACCCTACGTCCTGTATGGTGGTTTGTATTCCCTTGGGTGAAGAAGTTGTGTTTTGAATGGGTCCCTGCCCCCTTTATATATCCGGGAGGTCAGGGTTACAAGGATCCTAACCAACACTAGC
Source organism: Panicum hallii (assembly GCF_002211085.1). NCBI lineage: Eukaryota > Viridiplantae > Streptophyta > Magnoliopsida > Poales > Poaceae > Panicum > Panicum hallii. The sequence continues at coordinate 39,638,763 of NC_038050.1, read as the reverse complement.
CAAGGAATCGTACCAGAACATATCTCGAGTAGATTCCTTCTGTATCGGTTAGCTTTATCTCCTACTTAAACGGGATAAATAAGATATCAATGAGATAAATAAGAGATAAGACAGGCTTTATCTCTTAAGCCTGTTTAAACTACGTTATGTACACAGTCCCGTGGCCCCGGGTCTGACATAGCCGTATTTATGCATGTTAATCTTGCGTAATCTTTGCATGCTTGCTAGAAACTTATTATGAGCCTTATATTATTGTGTGGGAATGATGTGAGGTAATGACATATTGCACTCATATGTTGCAGGCATGCACTCATACGCATATAATAATTTATGAAGTGTCTGAATGACCGTTTCTCATCCTTTTTGATCCCCAAATCTGCCCTAAGTGATCTCGAATGTTGATGCCCAAATCTTTTGCGCTTGTCAAATTTATGTCTCTAGTAACCGGATATTTATAATTTTGCTTTGATAGTTATCGTTCAAGTCTCGATCTTATGTCAAATCATTATCTACGCTTTATCATTTCATTGCTTCTCCTCAAGATCATTACCTTCCATCCTCGGTCGCTAACCTATCTTAAATTCTTGCTAGGATGAATTTGCGTTCGGGAACCGGCATGAACCGCAGGAATGGTTCGGGTGGGAATAACAACAACAACAACAACAACAACAACAACAACAACAACAACAACAACAACAACAACAAGGACAACAGCAACGATCTTCCCAACCCTCCCATCCACCCCACTCTCGCGGACGTGCTTGCCCAACAAACTCAACTCCTCGGGCAATTGGTCAACCATATTGGCAACTTGGGCAACGCCGGCAATCAAGCTCCTAGAGAAGAGCCTCAAGTGAACAAGTATGGGGATTTCTTCCGTACCAACCCACCCATCTTCCTTGGTTCCAAGGATCCTCTCGTTGCGGATTTTTGGCTTCATGTCATTGAGGAGAAGCTCAATCTCATCCAATGTGAGCAACATGAGAAGGTCTTATTCGCCGCTCACCAACTTCATGATGCCCCGGGGGCTTGGTGGCGGAATTGGAAGGCCTCTCAACCTGCGAATCACTGCTTCACATGGGAGGAGTTTCGGACAGCATTTCACTCCTTCCACATCCCCAAGGGTATCATGGACATCAAGGAAAAGGAATTCCTCAATCTCACTCAAGGTCATCGGGATGTAATGTCTTATGTCAATGCCTTCAACGCTCTCTCTCAATATGCACCCAACGAAGTGTCCACCGATGCTAATAAGCGGGAGAGGTTTTATGACGGCCTCTCCTTGGGGATGCCCGGCTCTCTTCGTGAAGAAGAAGAATGATAGCCTACGGATGTGTGTTGATTACCGTCCATTGAATGAGGTCAGCATTAAAAATAAATATCCACTTCCTCGTATTGATATCTTATTTGACCAACTTTTGGGAGCTTGCTACTTCTCCAAGATTGATCTAAGGTTGGGTTATCATCAAATTAAGATTCGCCAAGAAGATATTCCAAAAATGGCTTTCTCTACTAGATATGGTCTTTACGAATTCACCGTCATGTCTTTTGGCCTCACCAATGCACCGGCATATTTTATGTACTTGATGAATAGTATCTTCATGGAAGAACTTGATGTCTTTGTGGTTATATTCATTGATGATATTCTTATCTATTCGAAGAATCGAGATGAGCATGCTCGTCACATCCACATTGTATTGCAAAAACTTTGGGAGCATCGTCTATATGCCAAGTTTAGCAAGTGCGAGTTTTGGCTTGAGAAAGTATCTTTTCTTGGTCATATTCTCTCCAAGGATGGCGTTGCCGTCGATCCTAGCAAGGTGCAAGATGTTCTTGAATGGAAACAACCTCGAAATGTCACCGGTATCTGGAGTTTTCTTGGGCTTACGGGATACTATCGCCGGTTCATAGAAAACTTTTCAAAAATTGCCAAGCCTATGACCGAGTTATTGAAAAATGGGGTCAAGTTCAGATGGTCCCGAGCTTCCGAAGAAGCCTTTCAAGCTCTCAAAGATTGTCTTACTACCGCTCCCGTTCTCGCTCAACCGAATATTCACAAGAACTTAGATATCTATTGCGATGCCTCTCGCATCGGTCTCGGTTGTGTCCTTATGCAAGAAGGCCAAGTGGTAGCCTATGCCTCTCGTCAACTCAAGCGACATGAAGAAAATTATCCAACCCATGATTTGGAGCTTGCGGCCATTGTCCATGCTGTAAAGATATGGCGCCACTATCTTTTTGGTAACCATTGCAACATCTATACTGATCATAAAAGTCTTAAATATATCTTCACCCAATTCGATCTCAACATGAGGCAACGTAGGTGGCTTGAATTAATCAAAGATTATGATCTTGAATTCACTATCATCCCGGCAAGGCGAATGTCGTTGCCGATGCACTAAGCCACAAGGCCCAATGCAATTGTTTGATTATGGGACCTCTTTTCCACACTCTTTGTGATGAATTCCAGAAACATGAAATGGGAATGGTCAAGGAGGGTTATCTTGGTGCTCTCATAATCAAATCCAACCTCTACGATCAACTTAAGGAAGCTCAAAAGAACAACAAAGGTATGGCCCGAATTCGTACTTTGATGAAGGAGGGTAAAGCTCAATGTTTTTCTTGTGATGATCAAGGAGTCCTATTCTTTGGGAAGCATATTGTCGTGCCTAAGGATCACAACTTGAGGCGTCTAATCCTTGATGAAGCTCATAACTCTCAATTCTCCATTCATCCGGGTAGTACCAAAATGTTTCAAGATCTCAAGCAAAGGTTTTGGTGGACTCGAATGAAGCGGGAAATCGCTCGATACGTTGCCGAGTGTGATGTTTGCCAAAGGGTTAAGGCCGTACATCTCAAACCGGCCGGTACTCTTCAACCTTTGCCTATTCCATCATGGAAGTGGGAAAATATTGGAATGGATTTTATCACCGGGTTGCCGAAGACTACTCAAGGGTATGATTCTATTTGGGTAATCGTTGGCCGTCTAACCAAATCGGCTCACTTTGTACCGGTCAAGACTACCTACCGAGGTAAGCAATATGCGGAGTTATATCTCACCCGCATTGTATGCCTTCATGGTGTTCCAAAAACAATTGTCTCCGATCGTGGTCCTCAATTTGTTGCCCACTTTTGGAGAAGTCTTCATGAGGCAATGGGAACCGACCTTACCTATAGCACCGCTTACCACCCTCAAACCGATGGCCAAACCAAGAGAGTGAATCAAATCCTTGAAGATATGCTACGAGCTTGTGTTCTAGTGTATGAGAAGAAATGGGCCACTTGCTTGCCGTTCATGAAATTTTCTTATAACAATAGTTACCAAGCAAGTATCAAGATGTCTCCTTTTGAAGCTCTCTATGGACGGTGGTGCCGGACGCCTATCAATTGGTCCGAATCCAGGGAAAGGCCTTTCTTTGGCCCGGATCTAGTAAAGGATGCCGAGGACCAAGTCAAGATCATTCGCGAAAATCTTCGCATTGCTCAATCCTGTCAAGGATATACGCTGATTGTCACCAACGTGAACTCCATTTCAAGGTTGGTGATCATGTCTATCTTAAGGTCTCTCCTTTCAAGGGCACTCGTCGCTTCCAGGTTAAGGGTAAATTGGCACCTCATTTCATCAGACCCTTCCGAATCACTAAAAGGGTTGGAGTAGTGGCTTATCAATTGGATCTTCCCCAATCACTTTCCACCGTTCACAATATGTTCCATATCTCTCAATTGAAGAAGTGTCTCCGTGTCCCGACCGACACCATCGACCTTGAAACACTTGATCTTCAAGCGGGTCTTACCTACGAAGAACATCCTATTGCCATCCTTGATTATGATGAAAGGAAGGTGAAGCGAAGTATGGTGAAGTTTGTGAAAGTTCAATGGAGCAACCACTCTGAAGATGAAGCCACATGGGAACATGAGGATCATTTGCGTCAAGACTACCCCGATTTCTTCTCCCACGAGGGAGTCCTCAAGCCCTCCCCCACCGCACCCAACTTTCTTTATGAAGTTCATCTTTCTAGATATCATATATGTGTACACAATCACCATCAAAGAGAAACTAGGAATGTCCTACCACTCCCCACCACCCATGCCTTGTACATCCTTTCTTAGATGTTCATTTTGTCTAGGTGAATATGGCCTTACTTCACCCGAAGCTTTATCGCATTCCGTCTACCAAATCTCGGGACGAGATTTCCTTAAGGGGGGAGATTCATCATGACCCAAAGACACTAACACATGATCAACAAATTAAACAAAATCATCATGAGCATCATCCAAGCACAATGAAGCATCATGTGCATGTAATTGGCTAGGGTTAAGTCATTTTCTTGCTTTGTTTAAGTGAAGGTTATGAAGAAAGTTCATATTTCGCTATGCGGCTATGCCCCCAAACATTTTATTCAAATACTAGATTTCAAATGTAGAATTTTGAATAACTTTTGAGAATTTTTGGATATTTAACCCGAGCCATAAAATTCTTGGAAAAATTTGAAAACTATGGTTTTGCTCGAATTTTTGTGAGCAATCTTTAATAGCTTTTTGAGTGTTTGCTGTTGCATTATGTTCTTGGTAATTTAATCTTCCTCCAGTAAATTTTGGATGATTTTTGAAGCCTAGGAAGTGGCAGTTTTAGAATTTGGAATTTAGAGGTTTGCTTTTTTGATTATTTTTCCTGCCCGGCCCCACCGGTCAGTCTCTCCCCGCGCCCCCGGCCCCATGTGACAGTTCAAGTATTTGTAAACTAGGCACATTATTTGTTACTGTGAAGTATGTGTTTGTTAGTGTAAAGCTTGTGTGTGTTTATGTGAAGTTTTAAAAAAAAATTAAAATGCAAGCAAAAGGGGTATTTTTATATTTATGGAAAAACTAGGGTTGTTTCTGCAAAATGTATTTGGATGGGAGGTAATTTCAAAATAAGGGTATTTATGTAATTTTACAAAAGTACAAGTCCTTTTATGCAAGTAGTTGAATTATAAAACTAACTTTCAAAGTTACTAAGGGTTAAAGTGTAAAAAGGTGCAAGTCATCATGACATGTCATAAATGCTTGCAATAAGGTCAAGTCATCATGACATGTTATAAATGCTTGAGTCATCCTGTCATAAATGCTTGAGTCATCCTGTCATAAATGCTTGAGTCATCATGACATGTCATAAATACTTGCATTTAGGTCCTAAATGTTATGAAATTTACACCCTTTAGGACAAAAACATTATAATTTTGATTTTAGTCCAAGGTTTTAAATTAACACTTCATTCTTTGAGTTGTTAAATTTAAACTCTAAAACAAAGTTGTAGGATTTGAAAAGTTGCACAACTTTTATTTTAAACACCTTTTCATTTGAGCTCTAGAATAGTGGGAAAACTTAGTTTACAATGAGGTCCCTGTATTTTCTATAATTACAGAAAAGTCCCTGGATGCATCCCTTTTTTCTTCCTCCTCTGTTTTTTCTCTGCAAGCTCTGCGCCGCCGTCGAGCTCCTCTCGTCGCCGATCCTGCTCGCCGCGGGAAGCCACCCTCCACCCGTTCTCCTCCCCAACCAAGGCTACCCCAAGGTTCACCATGACCCACTGAATCTTCCTAGCACCTTTACCCTCGCCGCCGGCGACCCCCTTCGCCGAAATGCCACCGTCCTTCTACCTGTTCTTTGTTTTCCCTCCGACAAAGGACTACATTGCTTTGATTCAAAAAGTTCTAGGGTCCATTCTGCAAAATAGTCTGAGCCTTTCAAATCTATTTCAGTGAACTTTGAAAATTCATAAAAATTTGTAGAAAATTCCAAAAATAACAAACTCAATTGTTCTGTTATACTAGCCAATATCTACAAGTTTTCTGTTGTGCACTTAAGTTAGTTCTGTTTATTGTGTACTCTAGATTAATTGTTAGAAAACGAGTGATTTAATTGTATCTCATGATCTGTGCTTGTGCTGCTTGTGATCTTTGGAACATGAGATGTACATACCATGTGTAGATCTGTGTAAAATTTGCAGGGCCAGATCTATTGTTTAGCTATGATGTTTGAGTATTTTTGATGTATGTTGATGAAAACCTCATAAATTAATTCCAGATGCATATGTTCATGTTTATAGCTTAAAATTTTACCTTAGCATTCTTTCAACATGTTTAGTTCATGATAAAATTTTAAGAGTCAGAAACCTAGTGTAAATGAAGTTATGAATATAGGCTTAGATTCAAAGGAAATTCATGAACAATAGTTCTGGTTCATGAATAACTACGATAATATGCTGGAATGTTACTCTTGTACAGTAGAACATGTCCATAAATTTTGAACCCCAGATCTAGTATAGAACTACAGTTATAAATGTATCTTAATCATTTAATGTGTGTTCTTGTTTAATTTTGTGGCATAGTTCCTATTTAAATAAAATCCTGATAAATTTACAGTAAATGTAATTAGACTAAAGCAATGTTTAGTAATTTTTATAGCCTTAGTTTTAAAGTGCATTGCTCTATAAAATTCATTTAAGTTTCACATGTTATTTTATTTAAATCATTTATTTTGATTAATCTGTTGCATAAAGATGTTAAGTCTAATTAGTTTGTTTGCTTAAGATAACCAAGTATACTACCTAATGTATTTAGTTTAAATGTTTAGGGTAATCAACCCTGTTACCTAATGTAACTAAACAATTTAGATAATATCCGATAAATGAATGCCCAGTAAAAGAGTGAATAACATGTTTGATAAATAGAATATCTTTCGTGTTGCATTGTTGATAAGTTTGGTAGTGTTAGCTCATATTTTTGTGATAGAGATGTGTGATGTTTAGTTAATCCTTTCACCTGAGTGCTCATGTCCCTGCCATCAAGACATTGTCCTTGTCTGGATTGCAGTCTCCTTAAGGTCCTTTTCGTATAAGGATCCTTGTTAGTTCGTGTGTATCTGCTGCTTAGCTAATACATCTCTGTAGCTATGCTTCAGCATCGGCTATTAGCTCAGCCGCTAAGCATCCATTTCAATTGAATCTATGATGTTTCATTGTAACGGCTGTCAGCCGATGCAATTCTTTTGATATGCTTCTACCATCGGCTGGTTAGCAGATACGGTTGTTATCTTTCTAATATCGGCTACTGCCGATACAATTCTTTTGTTCTGTCCTACATCGGCTGCACATAGTCGATGCATCGGAGATGCACACACGATCTCAGTGTTCTTTCTATCAACTGATCCAAGCCGATTCTAGTTGTTTTCCATATCGGTCAAATATGGCCGATCAATCCTTAGTTTTCCCATCCTTATCCGCACACTTCTATCAGCCGATTTATCGGCTAGGAAATCGGCTATATACCTATCGGCCACATACCCTCAACCACACTACAATCGGCAGCACATTTGTAAACATATCCTCCTTGGCACAAGCCCATCGGCCACATTCTCGTTAGTCTAGTTCCGCGCTTGTGATCTCATGAGCCTAGTCCGATATTAGTGTTCTACTCCACTTCGTTCTTGTAGCAGGTCTGAGTTAGATAACCCCATCGGCTGTACATCACTCAATTGTTGTACTGACGTAATCAAGCTGATGCAACAACACCTAGTTACCTAGGATAACACCTAAGCACATCTCAGTTAGGCACATTCAGTGCAGAGTAGGACAATTAGCTACTCGGCTGATATGCCCCAGTAGATATAGGAGAACATTAAGGATGAAAACCGGCTACACAGCTGATCCACCAATCGGCTGAATACGCTGAGACACAGACTGTACGAATACATAGTTCGACTAGTCTATCAATGCACCATCGGCTAGTCACTCGCATTAATCAACTAGCTATGCCGATGCATCACTCGACTAGTTCTACCCAATGTGTAAATCGGCTAATGTGCCGATGCACTAAATTGACTAGTAGGCCGATTCACCAATCGACTAGTACACGTACACAAATCGGCTCAGCCGATGTTCACACAATCAACTAATTTTGTTAAAACATAGATCAGCTATACCGATACACACACGATCGGCTAGGTACGCCGATACTTACACAGCTCAGTTAAGACACAGCTGCTTTAGGAAACACCCCTCTGTTAAAGTAATCGATGCTTTCATCAATCAATTAGGAAACCGATGCACCTATCAATCGGCTACACAGGCCAAAGTACACAACTCTAGATTAGTAAGATAGCACAGTAGAAACGCCTCTATTAGGCACGACCAAAGCACATCAATCAGCTAAACCTGATGCACCCTCGTCGACTAAGGCAAGCCGATACACCAACCATCAGTTAGGCAAAAATATGCTGATAACTAGATCTAATCAGCAAGATCCTTCCTTGTTCTATCCATGAAACACTATGCCTTTAATATTCCTACCTCTATCAGCCGTTTTAACCTTAGGTGAAACCAAATCGGTTAATCTCTTCTGCTCATATACAGAAACTACTCATGCCGATTTCTCTTCTAAACAGAAATCAGCAGATTTCCTAATGCTGTATAGATAGCTCCCTCCTTTGCCAATTCTATTAGCCGAACCCCTGTTGTTTCCAATCGGCTCTGTTGTAATCTTCAACAAATAGCCGATTTTAATTAGTTGACCACCTAAAGCTCTATCTAAGTTTAGTTTTAGATCTTTTTAGTTGTTATATGACTAATATATTAAATGAGTGTTGGATTGCAACTTTATTGTGAAGTAAAACTCTTAACTCAAGAACCATCTAAATGAAATCATTGCATATCATGTAGATTCGACTACACTCGCTGACGGAGACTACCAGTTGATCTCGGAACCAGAAGGAGATAATCCTGAAGATCCTCGGAACATTATCGCAGATATAACTGAAGCCCTGAACCCCGGTTCGGAAAATTCTAATATTGACATCCCTGACCCCAGCCCCACCAACAAAGGCAAGCCCCGGTGCATAACCCAGTATTTCAATTTACTACAAATTTTATACTTATATATTCTATCTTGCATTAAGTCTAGGAGTTGAAATGGAACCCTAGATGCATGAATCGTAGGAACCAATGTATTGTACCCGAGTTCTTATCAGTTAGATGCTTTGCTAATAGGACCGGTAGCAGTCGGGTGATTTCCTGTCGCTCGCGCGATAAAGGAGTTGAATGTTTACTATCTTGCAATCACTATAAGGATCATGGACGGGACATGTGCGATATCATGACTCAGAAGGTTACCCCGTCTAGGTTGATAAAAGTTGATAAGGTCGCAGTGTGTGATCGTGGTGGCTAAGCGTTTGAAAGTACTAGCCACATGCCGTGAAATATGGTAAGCGGTAAGCCTAGTAACCAATCGGCCCGAGGAGTGGACATACCTCCCACCACTCGTAATTTGGTTTTTCTCACGCACCGACGTGCGGGAGTACGTTCCGCACAGCGGACAGGAGTACGGTCATGTAGTCGCGCTATAGACGTATGTCCTGCACAATTGGTGTGCGTACGGTCCTACAGTCGCTTGTGGTGGCCCTGTTCCACGAGTCGCAATGAAAGGCAAACGGTTGCTTCGGAACTACCGTTGGATATTCCAAGCGTGTGAGTTAGGTTTGCCTTGCAAGGTTTGGAAATTCGATTCAGAATCGTACGTTTCTCACGAAGATTGAGACTGCTTATTCCTTCTGCCACATAGAGTAAGAACTGTAACTATTCTTGGAATAATCTTGATGGATGCTAATCTCTACCTTGTTTGTCTAGTATAGATGCTTACCTAGAATGGTTAATGAAACTAGAATCTGAAAGCTAAAATGTGAAAACTAATTCACACTCCTTGTTGCATTTTCCGCTGAAATTAAACCCAGAACCATTTCAAGCCTTCATGAGTCTAGTTACATGGCTAAGTATACCATGAAACGGGTAAGCCTTGCTGAGTATTAGAGTACTCAGCCTTGCTAGTTACATGTTTTTCAGGTATAACTGATGAGGACCAGACTCCTAAGCTACCTTGACCCTATGCTCTTCCCGATGGTTGGTCCATGGAGTGGGATCCATCCCCGGCCAACACAGGTCCCTCCGAGTGATGTTGAGCATGGGCTTAGCTCAAACATCGATTGCGCGACGTCTGTAGAGTCGTGTTTAGTTTCCGTTGCAGATACTATAACTTTGAAAAAGTATTGTATAGATTCGAACTAGTTAGGATTTTATACTATGGATGTATCTCATGTAATATTATATCTGTAATGTAAAAATAGTTTGCATCTGTATCTCTGGACTCGCCTTCATGTGAGGTACCTTGTTTGATCCTGCAATCGGTGGTTTATCGGGATGTTACCCGACAGGCCAAGGGGTTACACCGTTTGAAGTACGATTGGAGCCCTAGAGAGAGGACTTGCATACTTGAGTCAGTGTAATTCAGGTTGGTACTACCACACCCCACCCATCAGCCCCTCCCTCCGTCTTCCTCGCGCCTCCATTCCCGCCCATTGGCCGGCCGCGCGGCGGCGTCGCTTCGACGCCCACTGGTTGGGCCAGCATGGCCTCGGGCGGCATTAACCCCACAGCCGCCCGCTCTCTCCTCTCCCTTCCCATTCAAACGCGTCATCTCCTCTTCCCCGCAAAACCCTAGCTCCGCCCGAATGCCGCCTCCTCTTCCCTCCGCCCGCCAGCCGACGCAATCCGCCGTCGTCGGTGAGCCTCCGCCCGATTGCCCGCGTGTGCACCATCCCCTCCTCCTCCTCACTCGGTTCTGACCCTCTGCTTGCCACCTCGCCCCGCTCGCCCATGCCACGGGTGAGCACCACCGTCGTGCTGTGCTGCTTGTGCATGCGCGCCTCCGCCCCGTTGCGCCTTGGGCCGTGCTGCCCCCGTCGGCTGCCGCGGCGTCGTGCCCCACGGGCGCGTTCACACGCGGGCCGCGTCGCGGGCGCGCGCTTGCCGCGCCCTGTGGCGAGTCAAGGCCGCGGCTGGCCTTGACTCCACCTGGGCGGGGTTGGCAGCCTAGGCCCACCTGTCGGCGCCTAGGAGCGCTAGATCCGGGTGGATCTAGCGGTTGCTGCCTGTTTTGAGATTCCTTTTGCTGAAAATTCAACTCTCATGAGTTCCTTTTGAGATTCCCTGTGTGCATAAATTAAATCATGATTTATGCTTGTTAAGTACCTTATTTGAGCGAATTTCGCTTATTGGTCCCTATCATTAAAGTGCAGTGATCGAGTTTCCTTGTCCTTATTGTTGGTATTGCTTCCTTATTTGGAGTGATATTTTTCTTCTATTTCATATCATATATACCACATCGTTTTCACATCATCGGGATCATTCTAATGCATACATCTCATTCATGCATTATAGTGAGCAAAACGCTAGAGGACAAACCTGTTGAGCCCGCCGAGACCGTCGAAGCCGAGCTGGGAGCCGAGTTTGTCGTTGAGCAAGAAGATAACCAGGGCAAGCAGCTAAGCATGATTCCTTGACTCGCTTAACTTGTTTAGAATTAGTTATCTCACTTGGGTATATATGTTTATGTTATATGTTTATCTATTGCATCGTCGATCCTAATTTCATGCTATGACTTCTGTTGCTTTTAGTTTCAGGTCCTTGACACATGTAGTTAACAACTAATTGATTAAGCAAATGCTTAGCCATGCTTAGAATTGGTTTTCAGTTTGCAAGAAATATTGAAATAGGGTCACCTTGCTCCCTACACCACTTTTAGCTATTTTCACGCTTGTTCAGTTTAAAAAGGTTGGAAGTTCAGAATAGTTTAGTTGGGAAGTTGTTTCGCGATTCGAGTGGAAGGTAGGGCCTAGAGAAAGGAGTCTCGGAGGCATAGTCCGCTTGAATCGGTTAAGGACCGTCCGTGGATGACCTCGGTTTTGAGCATTCATCGTACTACCACATATCCATTCATGGGGTGGATAAACCGATTACCTTCTAGTTTTAATCTTTGATGCACGGTCCTAGATGCGTGGCCATAGGGCTTTGTAGAGAGGCTTAGGGGTGTCCCGGTGGACCTAAGTAACTCTACGCGCACGTTAGGCATGATGTTCAACGATTAGAACTTGTGGGAAAAGGTTCACGCGTGTACCCCCTTGCCTAACGTGATCGGTTGGGTAAGTTGCATGGTCCTCACGTCGTGTGGGTAAAGAAGTACACCCTTGCAAGGTTAACCAATCAATTTGAATTGCCACGCTCTCAGTCTTGAGCAAGCTCTTTATCCTATGAATTCCTTGTAGAAGTATTGAGTTTTGTTGGTCGGGTACATGTCACCTCATGTATGATGCTTAGCGGTTTGATGATTCAATTAACTAAAACTTGAGGTGGGTTGGGCAAGTTAATTAAGATGCTAGGAAGCTAGGTGGTGGAATTAGTGAACTCATGCTTATTTAATATTACTTAACCTTAAAGCCGTATTTGGTGAGCCAGCAGCTGCTCCGGCTCGCCAGTGCCCCTTCTTAGTCCCTCCGCACGTCCAAGAATCCTGCTCGACTTCTTTTATCCGCTCGCGCGACCGCATTTCGCTTTCTCGGTGTGACATTCAGGTATTTAGAATTTTAAACACTAGATCTTAGTGTTAAGTGTGCATGTGTGATCTTATTTATGGGTGTTCAAATTGAAGAGCAAAGGGAAAAAGGGTATTTATGCAATTTTGAAAAATGTAGGCCCTCTAGCGCTAATTGGGTAAAATGGGAGGTAGCATCAAAACCTAGGAAAAATGTGACACTAGGTGTCAAATTTATATCATCATAGGAAAGAAAATGCAATAGATATGTCAAATCCTAAGAAAAATAGGTCTTTATATGAAAACAAGGACCTAGATGTGATTAGTGCAAAAATATGGGTCTTTTTATGCAAAACCATTGAAGTATAAAAGTAACTTTCAAGTTTACTTAGGACCAAAATGTAAGAATACAAGTCATCATGACATTGCATGAAAACTTACAAATGTGTCCAAAATTACATGAAATCTACCCGAGTAAGGACAAAAGTAATTCAAATACAACCTTTGTTCAAAATTTAACATGTAAAGCTATAAGCTTTGGGTTTTGAACTTGAACCCTAAAGCAATGTTGTAGGGTTTGAAAAACTCTACAACTCTTATTTTGGGCATTTCCTCATTAGACTTCTAGATTAGTGGGAAATTTTACTTTACCGAGAGGCCCCTAGAATCATTTAGTTTTGCACATAGGTCCTTCGGACCCCTCCCTCCTTTCTTCTTCCTCTAGCCCCCCTCTGCGCCCCTGCCTCCTCTGCCGCCGGTGCAGAGCACCTCGCCGCCGCCACTGTGCAGACTGCCGGCGCTCCACCTCCTGCTGCCGTCCTCCCCACGCGTCGCCTGGACGTCACCCGCCGCCCTAACCCTCCCCTGCTGTCCTATTTTGCGCGCGCCACGGCCTCCCGAGCCTCTGCCGGCCGCCACCTCGCCGCCGCCGTATTCCACGTGCATGCCTGCCTTATTTTCCCTCCCCCTTCTACTCAGCAGCACCAGCAGCATGTACTTGATCTATTTGCACTCCTTGTTCCCTTGCCGTGTGCACCCTGAGCCCCAATCGCCTCTGCCGCCCGCTCTTTCTCTCCGGTGAACTACGGGTCACCGTAGACAGCCACCACCGAGCACCCATTGCTCTCACCAACCCCCTAGCAAGCTTCCCTGACCTCTGCTCGTGCTCCCCAGCCCCCAGCCGCCCTCCAATTTTGGCCGGAGCACAGTTGCCGACGAGCACCGTCCGCCGCCGCCGCCTGCTCACCGTGGACAGGTCGCCTCAGCCATCACCGCACGACGACAACCCCTCAGTCAGTTCCCTTGCAACCCCGTGAAGCTCTACGACCCCTCAATTGGTCCCTTTGTGCACCACATCGGCTTCTCGACGGTTGTCGTCGATCTCCACCCGCCGCTGCCCCTGCCCGCCGTGGAGCACCTACTCCCGACCCTTCTCGACCCCAATTGATCTCACCTCTAGCTTCGCCACATCGCCCTGAAGCTCCTCGACTCCTTCCTTGCCGCCCCCAACCGCCGGAGCACCACCCCCGCCGTTCACCTCCACCGCCGGCTGCAGTGTCCTCGTCGCGCCGCCGCTACAGACCACCCCGACCCGATCCCGACCGCCCCCAGGTGCGCACCGACGTGGTGATGCTTCCCCACCCCACCACCCTCGCCGCCGGCGATCGCCGTCGTTGGAACGGGCCGGTCAAACCCCTACCTCCCTCTCTGGCCACGGCCAGGGACCTCGGGTTGGAAGAACCAAAAGCCCGAGGGGCTGTCTGCAAAGCCTAAGACTCAGAGGAATAGTGTCATAAAGGACCTCTTTGTTATTTTTGCTTCCAACTTTGAAATTCCATAGCAATTCAAGGAGAAATCATAAAAATGCAAACTAAAATTTATTGGATTCCTTATTTTAAGATCTACAACTTCCCTTATAGGTTGACTTTCAGTTTCTGAACAGTTTGAGCTCTAATTTAAATGCTATGTTTAAGTAGTTGTAGGCTAAGAAAATGCATAGTAAATAGCAGAAAAATGGTAAAAATATTAAACCAAATGTGTTAATTTTTCTTTGACATGTAGTACTTAGGAAAAATAATTAACCTACTGTTTATGTAATAATTTTGTAATATATAGGTTTAAACTTGAATAAAGCTTAATTGATCTAATGCATTTAATAGGTGTAGTTATAAATGTTCAAAAATCATGAAATTATTTTGAAATGTTGTACTTGAGTGGTATAACCTATGCACAAAAATCTAGGATAAAGTCTTGCATGTATATATAGATCTAAATAATACCTATTAAGTTAGCCCTATTGTTAATTATCCTTGTAGCACAATTCCTATAAAAATAAAATTTTGATAAGTTTACAATAACTTGGATATAACTTAATCTAAAATTGATAAAAATTTCAACCCAATGCTATAGTAGTTTATTGGAACATGTTGCCTAATGAAGCTAACTAAGTTAATGTACACCCGATAAATGACTGCCCAATAGAAAAGAAAATGATACGTGTAATGAGTAAATTATTTTTCCATTGGATTGCAACTTTATCATCAAATAAAATGAAAATACATGCAATCATTAACCTACTTTCTGAAGACCCCGGGAACACCGTCGGAAATTTAACTGAAGTTCCGAACCAAAGTTCGGAAAACTTTGACGCTCCTGCCCCCAACCCCACTCAAGGAGGCAAGCCCCGGACATAACCCTTACTTTATTTACACTGCAATATATATTTATTTATAACTATCTATGCATTAAGTTCTTAGGAATTGTATGGGAAACCTTAGTTGCATTTCCTAGGAACCAATGTATTGAATATTAGCTCTTGAGTTCGAATAGCCGCTATGCTCATAGGACCGGTAGAAGTCGGGTGATTTCCTGTCACTCGCGCGATATAGGAGTTGCAGTGTTTACATTCCTGTAATCACTATAAGGATGACGGACGGGATTTATGTGAAGTATCATGGTTGAGATGATACCTCGTCTGTGTTGGTGAATTTGATAAGGTGGCAGTGTGTGGTAGCGGTGGTTAAGTGTTTGAAAGTACTAGCCACATGCCGCGAAATATGGTAAGCGGTAAGCCTACTAACCAATCGGCCCGAGGAGTGGACATACCTCCCACCACTCGTATTCGGTTTTTCCTGTTACTCGCTTCGACGTGTAGGAATACGTGTTGCCGGGCAACCAAGAGTATAGCCGTGTAGTCGCTCTACAGACGTACGTTCTACACATTGGATGTGCGTATGGTCCTGCAGTCGCTTGTGGTGGCTCTAATCCATGAGTCGGAATGAAAGGCAAACGGTTGCTTCGGAACAATCGTTGGATGTTCCAAGCGTGTGAGTTAGGTTTACCCTTGCAAGGCTGAAATTCGATTCAGGAATCGTCCGTTTCTCGCGGAGATTGAGACTGCTTGATCCCTTTATCACATAGAGTAACAAGAGCAACTTTATGGTTATCAAAGATGATGTTTGGCTAAAGATTCTACCATGCTTGAATAGTTATAGGTGCTTATCTAGAATGATTAATCACCTAGAACTTGAAAACAAAAATTTGAAATTAAGGATCTACTGTTTGTTGCTTTTCAGCTGAAAATTTTACCCACAACCATTAAAGCCATCATAAGTCTAGTTACATGGCTAAGTATACCATGAACGGGTAAGCCTTGTTGAGTATTAGAATACTCAGTCTTGCCTTGTGACTTTTTGTTCAGGTAATCCCCCTAATGACTCTGCTCTACCTATGCCGTGGCCTTACCCTCTGCCCGATGGTTGGTCCGTGGAGTGGGACCCGTGCCCGGCCAACACAGATCACTCCGAGTGATATCATGCCTGGGCTAGCATGATATCCGTACTGGCGATGTGTACAGTGACTGTGTTTTAATATCCGCTGCCATGACTTGAAACCTTAAACTATTTTGTAATAATTTCCATCAGTTGTGAACTGATGTTACTTTTAAACACTCCTATAATATACCTGCCTGTGATGTAAAATGTAATGACAATTGTATCTCTGGACTCGCCTTCGTGTGAGGTACCTTGTTTGATCCTGCATGTTTATCGGGACGTTACCCGACAGGCCAAGGGATTACACTATTTGAAGTGCGTTGGAGCCCTTGAGAGTGGACTCGCGCACTTGAGCCAGTGTAATTCAGGTTGGTTCTGCCACACTCGGTTTCTCCTCCACTCAGCACCCCGCCAGACCGCCGCGCTCTCTGTTCACCGTCGTCAGCCGCCTCCGCCGCCCCGCACCCACAATCTCATGCTCTACCGGCATCACTAGACCCCCTTAAGCTTCATAGCCAGTTCTTCTCCATTCCTTCACGCTCGCGCCACTAGAACACCGCGCCGGTCGTTCTATCCACCGTCACCGATAGACTTCATCGTTGTCCCGCCACTCCGCCCCCTCTTGGACCTCATCGAGCTCACCACCAGCACTACAACTACTCGAAGAAGCTTCCTAGCCACTTCTTCGCCGCCTTCCTGCACTCCAGCCATCGGAACACTGCTGCCATTGAACTCCACTGCCGCCGCCGTGAACTTCCTTGCCGTCACTCCGCGCCACCGTGGACAGTTCGCCCCGCCTCTTCTCGATCCACACCAACCCCTCCAACAACTTCACCTTGTTCCCGTGAAGCTCTTCAGCCCCTCTATCGCCGCCCTTGAGCACCAAATCCACGTCGCCGTCGAGCTCCCTCTCACCGCCATCTCGGGTCGCCGTGGGAACTAGATTTTCCGGCCATCCTAGCCCCAGCCAAGCAACTCTTGTGAACCGCCTCGGCCCCCTGAAGCTCCTCCCCCACCTCCGACCCACCACCAGAATGCCGCCGTTCCCCTCCCTGTTCTCTGTTGTAATCCGGCCAAGGATCTGATTGCTTTGATTTCAATCTTATTAGGGTCTTTTCTATGAAAAACCAGGGTTCTATCAAGAATGAACAATTATGCTAGATCCTGTTCATTATAAATTATGAAAATATTTTTGAATGATGTTTCTGAGTTGCTTAAAATGTCCATAAAGTTTCAGCACCTAAGTCTATCTGGAACTCTAGATATAAATAGATCTTGGAATAATAGTGCTGATTTTGTTTATTTTTGTAGCATTGTTCCTGTGGAGATAAATTCTGATAAATTTACAGAATCTTTATTCATGCTTCCTCAGTACCCAATTAAATTTATAGCTAGTACTTGTGCCAAAACCAACCTGAATCACATCGGTTCAAGTGCATTGGTCCTTTCTTGGAAGTCAGTAAAGGCTTGACAGCACTTCAAACGGTATAATCCCGTGGTCTGTCGGGTAAAGTCCTGATAAAACCACCTAACTCAAGATCAAAACAAGTTACCTCGCACGAAGGTGAGTCCAGAGATACAAGCGCCAACCATTTTTACATCATAAGCATAATATTACATAAGTAGTTTAACTTATAAAGTAGCGAAACGTAACTAGTATGAATTTATACAAACTATTCAAAGTTTTTGGAATCTGCAGTGGAATTTAAGGAGCGATACTACCAGACATCACGGAACGGATGTGGAGCTAAGCCCAAGCTCAACATCATTCAGAGGGACCTGTGTTGGCCGGGGACGGATCCCACTCCACGGACCAACCATCAGGAAGAGTAAAGGGCCATGGCACAGGCAGAGTAGAGTCCTTAGGGGTATTACCTGGAACAAAAGTCACATTGCAAGGTTGAGTATGCTAATACTCAGCAAGGCTTACCCGTTTCATGGTATACTTAGCCATGTAACTAGACTATGAAGGTTTGTAATAGTTCTGGGTATGGTTTCAGCTGAAAAGCAACAAAGAGTAGATCCTTAATTTCCAATTTTAGCTTTCAGGTTCTAGTTGATTATCCATCCTAGGTAAGCAACTATAACTATTCAAGCATGGTATAATCCTTTAAACAAACATCATCTTTGATAACCATAAGATTTCTCTTGTTACTCTATGTGGCAAAGGGAACAAGCAATCTCAATCTCCGCGAGAAACGGACGATTCTGAATCGAATTTCACAATCTTGCAAGGCAAACCAAACTCACACGCTTGGAACATCTAATGATAGTTCCGAAGCAACCGTTTGCCTTTCATTCTAACTTACGGATTAGTGCCACCACAAGCGACTGTAGGACCATACGCACATCCAATGTGCAGGACGTACATCTGTAGCGCAACTACATGATCGTACTCCTGTCGGCCTGTGCGAAATGTACTCCTACAGTGTGCATGACTGTAGGACGTACTCTCATCAGCTGCAGAACATACTCCTGCACATCGGTGCATGTGTGAAAAACCAAATTACGAGTGGTAGGGGGTATGTCCACTCCTCAGCCGATCGGGTACTAGGCTTACCGCTTACCATATTTCACGGCATGTGGCTAGTACTTTCAAATGCTTAACCGCCGCTACCACACACTGCGATCTTATCAATTTTTCATCAACACAGACGGGGTTTTTACCAAGGTCATGAATCATAATCACAACCCCGTCCGTCATCCTTATAGTGGTTGTAGGAATGTAAATATTGCAACTCCTATAAAGCTCGCAAGTGACAGGAAATCACTCGACTTCTACCGGTCCTATTAGCTTAGCCACTGGTCAGATTTAGGTTCTAGTATTCAATACATAGGTTCCTAGGATTAGGCAACTAGGGTTTCATTGAAATTCCTGGAAACTTAAATGCAAAATTAGATATATATATATATATATATAGATATATAAATTGCAGTGTAGTAAAATAGCGGTTTATGTCCGGGGCTTGCCTTCGTTGGTGGGATTGGGGTCAGAGATGTCAATATTAAAATAACTTCCTGAACCGGGGTTCGGGGCTTCAGTTATATCTCCGATAATGTTCTCGGGGTCTTCAGAATTATCCCCTTCTGGTTCCGGGATCAATTGGTAGTCTCCGTCAGCGAGAGTGGTCGAGTCTATATTGTATGCAAACATTATAATTGAGGAATGTTCATGCTTTTATTTCATGATAAAGTTGCAATCCAACCAATTGACAAACATAATTTCATAAAGTAGGATGGTTGAAGTCAAACTTACCATGTGTACTTTGATTCAATAATCAAATGAATTGATTTAATTGAATTAAGTTAACAAGTTTGATTTTTATTTTGAAATCCACAAAGGCTATGGCCTTGAATTTTTGTGGGTAGGCTTACTTCTAGTAGGTAAGTTTACTATGAATTTTGCATAATTTTCTGAAAACAGAAACTAAAGTATTTGAATTAAGTTCAAACTTCAAGTTTAAATCTAAACCTTAGGCAAATTAGTGCTATAAATCTTGAAAATTTTACTATGAACTATTCAACTACAGAACCTCATATGGTAAAAAGATTTAGGTACAAAACCTTAGTAGCATGTTTGGATGAATTTAAACCATTTCAAGCTTGATTTGTATAAATTTAATTCAATTCAAACTAGAGTTCAGCACTGTATTTGAAATTTGCACATAAGCTTATTCATACCCTAAATAGGCTACATACCTAAAATCAGAAACACTAAAGCTAGCATACACAAGTTATGCTCAAAATACCCGTTCGTTAAGTTTTAAAATAACTCAAAATGTATTTGGTTTCAAACCAAACTTTAGTAACAAAAGTTGTAGAATTTACTTTAAGGATTCAAACAAAGCTGGTTTGACATTTTTATGAACTTCCTACAAATTTCTACAAATTTTGAAAGATCACTAATTTTGAAATGACGGGAGGGACTTGAATCTTGCAGCCAGGCCCTCGGGAAGATTCAAATCAACGCAATTGGGTCCTTGTGCATCGGGACAGAGAGGCTGAGATGTGCCTGCCAAATTCCGGCAACGGCAGTCGCCGGCGGCGAGGGGGAACCGGCCAGGAAGGTTCAAGGAACTAGGGCGAACCTTGCTGGGAGTGATGTGCAGGTCGGGGGTGACTGGAGGGGGTGGAATGGCGGTGAACTGAGGTGGCGGCGATGGAGCTTGATCCCGGTGGCAGTGTTCCGGCGTGGCGGCTCACCGACGGTGGATCGAAGGTAGGGGGAAAGCTTCAGGGGGTCGAGGCGGTTCTCCTGAGTGGCTTGTCGGGAGCTAGGACGGTTGGAAAGACGTGTTCCCACGGCGACCCGGGACGGCGACGAAGGGGGAGCTCATCGGCGAGGTGGATGCAGTGCTTAAGGGCGGCGATGGAGGGGCTGGTGAGCTTCACGGGATCACGGCGAGGCTAGAGGAGGGGCTGTCGTGGATCGGGAGGAGCTGAGGTGGTCTGCCCACGGTGAGCAGAGACGTCGCCGGAGAAGAACTCGAGTGGCGATGGTGGATTCAAAGCTCGGTGTGGAATGCGAGTGCTGGAGAGAGCGAAATGGAGAAAGGGGAAGCTACTGAGTGTTTTATACCAGCAAGGAAGGGTGGGGAAGCATGCACGGGGGCTAGGCACGACGACGGCAAGCCAGCAGGAAGGAGAGGAGGCGCTGGGCGAGCTCGGGGGCGACGCGTGGGGGTCAGGGGTGGCAGGTGGGAGCCTTGGGCGGCACGGCACGACAGCCTGCGGCGGCGCCGTCCTGCGGCAGAGGGGAAGCAGAGGAGGAAGAAGAACAGGGGGGCGCCAGGGGCTGTTGTGAGATTTCAAGAATTCTAGGGACCTCACTATAAACCTAAATTTCCCACTGTTCTAAAGCTTAAATAGGAAAATGGTCAAAATAAAAGCTGTAGAACTTTTGAAACCCTACAACTTCTATTTAGGGTTCAACAAAAACTCAAGGGATGGAGCTTTATTTTAAAACTTTGGACTCAACTTAAACTTTTCAAAGTTTTTATCCTAAGTTAGATAAATTTCATGTATTTTTGGACTTAATTGCAAGTTTAGGTAATGTAATGATGACAAACATTTTTACACTTTGACCCCTAGTGAAATTTAAGAGTTACCTTTGTAATTCAAACATTTTACACAAAAGGACTCCTATTTTTGAAATAATTACACACAAGTCCTTATTTTCACATATACACTCAAATTTCACACATTTTAATATATACATTTTACATTCTTTCCTAATATTTTACGATTTTTACACATTGGGTGTCACAGTACTGCAGTGGTTTGCTCTGTGAAAATGAAACATGTTCTAGGTGCTGATTAATTAAAATATGAATTCTAATTTATCTACTGCATAAAATATTATGAAAATTTTAGGATAAGATTATTTCAATTAGGTCTGTTTATACTAATTTTTGTAGTATTAGTAATCACTCCTGACTTAGAATGTTTAATGATGTTTAATGGAATTAGTTTGGTAAATTAGGATCACCCTATGCTATCTAATGTAACTAGTTGGGTTGCTTAGAGTAACTAAACATGTCATTTAATGCAACTAGATAGTTTAGTTTGTACATGATAAATAAGTGCCCAGTAGGAGAGTAGCTGATAGGTTTGGTTAATAGAATGTTTGTTTATTGGATTGCAACTTTATCGTGAAATGAAATGAAAGTGTATGCACTCCTTAAATTATAATGTTTGCATATCATGTAGACTCGACTACTTTCACTGACGGGGATTATCAGCTAATTCCGAAACCAGAAGAAGGAATTTATGAAGACCCCGGGAACATCACCGGAGCTTTAACTGAAGCCCTTATATAGTCTGGGGAATAGGTTTACATGGAAGTCCTTGTCAGGTACAAGCCCAGGAGACCTACCAGAGTACTTCTCGAATAGTTTCCTACCATGTCCGACTAGTCTAACTACTCTACGAGTAATCCTACTGCATTACGAGTAGTTACAACAGATGTAGGGCATGGGCTATGTCCCATCCCGTATCCTAGGAGAAGTATGCCACGTGTGCAGTTCTGTGCACCCGGGTGTGACAGCTGCCTGCCAAGGGTGTACACATTTTTTTTGTTTTTATCACACCTTGGGGGAGGTTCACTCACACAAGTGCTAAAACCTTAACGAGCTACTGCAGACCCACTAGAACCTCCAATCCCAAACCGTGGATGAATGTGTCCCTACCTAAAACCACAGAAGGTAGATGGATTTCGCATACCTCTTGCTGCGCGGCCTCAGCGTTTGACCATTGTCAATAGTTGGGGTCTCGCGTCGAAGATGGTGAGGCTGCTATGATGTTGCATTCATCGTCGATGTTGTGGTGGATCCGGTGTGACGAGCGTCGTCAAAGGGGTACCAGATCCGGTGCGGCGGTAGTTGGCGATGGGGAAGCAGATCCAGTGCGGCAGTAGTGGCCGACGGGGAAGCAGATCCGGTGCGGTGGTAGTGGCCGACGAGGAAGCAGCTCCGGTGCGCTCAGCATCATCGACGCGGTTGAAGCTGCAGCGCGGTGGTCTCTGGTGGAGCAGAAGGGCCGTGTGCCGAAACATTGGAGCTGGCCGACGCAGAGGGGAAAGGCGAGAGAGGTGGAGGGGAAAGGTGAGAGGTGGAGGTGGAACTAGATGAAGGGATGGCAATTGGCAATGGATATAGGATGCGCGAGGGAGATTGTCACAAATACCCTTTAGGGTTTGGTTACCGCCTTAGCGGTGTGGCTTTTGCTTGAGGGTACAAGGGTTGGTGCCAGGTGAAAATTTCGGATGGTGGTGTCCGTCTGACCCATGGACCCCACATGTTGATGTTCTTAGAATCCCTTATTAATGCCGCGACCATTTCTTGTGAACAAGACTCTTTCTCTTTTTAATCTCTCTTTCTATGCAAATGCACTCTTTTTTGAAAATGCCATGGTTCTTTTCACTCTAGCTTTTTCCATGAATGTGAAAACATACACATCAAAGTCACTAGGGTTCATCATACGCAGATGCATATCAAAGCACTTGTGCTCATCACATAACAAAAGAAAAATCACACCTACATTCTACCTCAACGCATAACCAACTCCCATGGCAACAAGAGATGTAACAAACAGACAGAAAAAAATCATAGCTTGGGTCAGTTTCTCCACCTTTGCTTCTAATTCGTTGCTCTTCAGCATGCCACCACCTGCTGCAGGGCTCCTAGCAGCATGAATATGCTCCATGGACTGGACTTCTTGAATCTCTTCTTTATCATCAAAATGTAGGTGGACCATCTTTTCTTTCACCAAACCATTCAAGTAACCTCTCTACCATCTGAAGTAGCCACAACATTGAATGAACAAGAAACCCTTGCTAAAACCCTATCAAAGATCTCAAAGCACAAAAACCAAATCAAAGCTGAATCCACTCACTAGGCATTTGACACACACCCAACCGACGTTCTCATTCTCCTTCTTCAACCGGGACCCACGCACCCTTGCCCTCTTGCAGCTCCAGCATATCATCATGGGCAAGCCAGTCTCCTTGCCAACAAGCTTTGACATTTGCCTTCTTCCGGATAAGGACTCTGCAACATGGGACATCCTTATGCACCGGCGGCAGACGTGGGGGTCAGTAGGGCCAGTTTCCAACAGTAATGGCAGGTAGCAAGCAGAGAAGCAGTAGTGAGGCGTGTCAAGCTCGGGTAGGCCTAAAGGATAAGGACAGAAGGGTCCTTTGGCGTGGGATGTGCCGAGACACGTCAACAACCTAGGCATTGTGAGTGAAATTCTGAATGGATGAAAATTACTTAAATATCCCTCAGCATCTCCCCCTTCCCCTGCCTACTCCTCCTCCCCTTCCTCTACCTCTTTCCACTCCAGCAAACAAGGCGAGCAGAATGATCCTCATCGAGCTAACCAGCGATGATGACTCTGACTTTGGCATGGGTTCCCCCAAGGCGGCAGATCTGCCGGTGCCGACGATGGGAAGGGATCCAACCTTGCTGCTAGTGCCACTGATGAAGCGGCCCTGCGGTCACCCACTGAAGTCCAAGGAGCTTTTAACAGCCTCACTGCCGGCCAGGTGCCCTAGTGGTTGCCCGCTGAAGGCTGAGTCTCCCTCCTCGGCCTTGCCGCCGGCCAAGCACCCCTATGGTCGCCCGCCGGAGGCAGACTCACCCTCCTCAGCCTCGCCACGGGCCAAGCGTCCCCGTGGTCAGCCGCCGAAGGTAGACTCGCCCTTCTCAGCCTCGCCGCCGGCCAAGCAGCCCCGTGGTCAGCCACCGATGGCAAAGTTGCCTTCCTCGGATGCACCGCTGGCCAAGCGTCCACGCGGATGCCCGCCGACGACAAAATCGGCCTGCACGGCCTCGCCGCCACCTTAGCGGGCTCGCGGCCGGCCACCGAAGAAGGTGCCATCGACGGCCAAGATGTCTGCCTCCATTGATGACTTCTCCACCTGCAATGACTGCTCCTCCGAATCCTTCAATGACTTGGAGTTCATGAGGAAGCGCATGCATCAGATAGGTGCTGAATTATACGAGAAGAGCAAGATGCTTGCAAAAACGCAGGCCAAGATTGCTCACTTGAAGATGAACTTGGGATTTGGAAGTCGAAAGCAAAAAAGGCAGAGCGCACTTGTGAAAATGCAAAGGACTGATGTGGATATCTAGTTAGTAGCAATAGCTGTTGATATTATTTTGGTGATGTGGAATTGCTAGCGTGATGTACAAAATGGGAAGTTCCTATCTATGGTTAACAATCCAATGTATGGTGGACCATGTGGATTTTATTTAAAAATGTGATGTTCTTATCTTTTGTGAACCATGTGGCTTTTGTCTGATTTTGTTAATTTGTGATCTGACACGCTTGCAAAAAAACAAAAAAAGGTTGTTTGTGAAGTTGATAGTGATTTTACTCCAAGTCTCGCAAATAAAAAATATTTTTACTCCATCATGAATACTCTGGTGGAAAATTGAGTAAATTTGTCATTTTATACCATCACGAATACTCTAGTGGAAAATTGAGTAAATTTGTCAGAAAAAAGAAGCTCACAGGAATTGAACTCGAGACCACATACTTGTGGTGCGCTTTCCCCACCAGCAGACCAACTACACGCTTGTGAAGGTACTAACTTTTTATAAACTTTAAGTTTATAGTACAGTAGGGAAATGGAAACGTGCCACCCAGGCGGTGAGGAGACGGGCATCACCTACTGCTCCACGTGGTAGCGCGTGGTTTGCTGAGAGGCACAAAGCTAGTAAATATTCTATCTTTCTCTTTTTAGTCTGGAATTTGATGATTCTTTTTCCTAATTTTATCAAAAATCACACTCTACCATTTAGTGGTGTATTTTTTCTAGTTATTTTCTATTTCTTAGATCTTTTACATATCACTTAGTTTTTTACACAAAAGTAGAAAAAAATGATATTGCATAAGAATTGCGAATATAACTTCATATTCTCTAATTCTAAGGACAATATGAGTTTTTGTCAAAATTTGAGGTGTATATTGGGTGAAAAGTATTCTGAGCTCTACAAACTTGAAAGTTTGAGTTAAGTTCTAGGAAACTATGTGGGAGATATATTCATTTGTGAATAATGTATGGCCTGACTTTGTTAAAACCATTTGAATTTTTTTTCTCATGCTTATGGACCTAAACTATGTTGCTGTGTTAGTTTGTAGAATTTCCTAACAAACTTTTGATATTAATAATTTTTTCTACTACCTTAGATTTAGATGTTTGAATTATCCATATCAAACAATTGAATTTTGTTTCCATATCTCGAACTTGGCTATAATAGTACATAAGACCTTGAATATATTTTTCCTATAATTTTTTGTATCTTATTGGAGGCAGATGTAGTTCAATTTGAGCATACATTTAAAATTACATGTAATGATAACTATGAAGAATGTCTGTGTTAGATGGGCCGAAAAACATACTGTGGGCCATTTTCTAGTCAAGCCCGATTCCTCATAGCGTTCATCTGCCCATCAACGATACAGATGCCATAGCGACCGGCGGTGGCCGTCCCGGCTCATGTTCTCCCGCGTACGTTCTTCGATGAGTCGGCTGCCATCTATGAGCGGTGCCGGTTGCCATAACTTCTCAAGGAAGCCTTCCTTCCTAAGGAAGGCGAGGAATTCCGTTATTTTATCGCCATTTCCCCCACAATCAGCATCCTTGCCAGTTCCACTTCCACTAGACCATCTCTTCACCTGGAGGCTGCAGCCTGTCCGACACCATGAAGCGAACCATCTCCCTCTCGGCTAAAGCGTTCACCGCCCGGTCGCGCCGCCTCTCTCCCTCGGCCCACACCTCCGGCTTCCCGTTGCACATGGAGCGACCCTCTGTTGCCTCGGCGTCATCATCGTGTGGTAGTTTCTCATTGCGCTCCCGCCGCACCGCCGGGCACACCTTCTCGGGGCGCTACGCCGCCCATGCGTCGCGGTGCTTGCACACCGATGCTGGCTACCTCAACCCGTCGTCGCCCGCGGATGTTGGCCGTAGAGGCGCTGGGGACTCCCTAGGGCATTCCCAGCCGCCTCTGGTGGTGGCGCCTTCCTGGTCCACCCCCGCTCCCTTATCGTCACCACCCTCGTTGTTTCCACCCCGGATGTTAACCTTCATGGTCACCCTTCCTTTTGATCTGTTCGACTTCGACGACTCCGACACCCAGACTGAGATGGACAAGTCCGACAACGAGCGTCGGGGCTACATCATTGCAGTCCCCAGGGGCCCCGCTCTGCGCATCTTCCACCGCGCTGACGGCACCTTCGGATGCCTTGTTTGCCCCGGCTTGGCACACCGGTGGACAAGGCCGAATGAGGTCAGGGACCACATCGTGGGGAAGGTCACCTCCTCATCCCTAAGGGCCAAGAACAAGAAGATGTGCAGCCACCACAGCATCCTGGCCCAGAACGAGGGGTGGATGTGAGTGAGCCACACGCTGCGCTGATCACCGGGAACATGGAACGCCCCTGCATTTCACGTTCCAGGAGCGCCATTCCAAGGACGGGAACGGGGAACATCCGAAGTGCCATTCTTCGTTCCTTGTTCCTTGATCCGTCATTCCGGGTACTTCGCGGTGACTGCCTGTGCACCATGCCTCGCCGCTGCAGCATGTTTCGGCGGCGTCGTCATCAATTGCCTTCATGGAAACTACCGCTCCACGTGTGCTAAGTTCACATGGGAGCTACTTTCAGCAGTTTGATGTTGTAGCTTAATTAGTGTGTGTCATTTTCATCATCCTAGCTTAGCTTGCAGTTTGATTGGGAACTCAATTGATCGGATTAGGAACTCCACGTGTGCTGTGTATGTATACATATGTTTTAATGAATGTACTCATCTTAATTAGGAGTTCGATTGTTTGTTGTCGGCGTTAATTGTGACATTCAGGTAACTAGAAAATATGGACACTAAGTTTAGTATGATGCTTACTATGGTGTATGTGGGTATCACAAAAGACTAGGGGTGTATTTGTAATTTCTATATTATATAGGCCTTTAAGTGTAAGTTGGGTGGAATGGAAGGTAGCCTTGAAACCTAGGAGAAATATAATACTAGGTGTTAAATTTATGTTATCAAAAGGAAAATAAGCCCTTAAGTAAGAGTAGGGGCCTATGTGTAAATAAAACATAAGCCCTAGGGTCTTTTGTGCAAAATAATTGTGGAATAAAAGTAAATTTCATATTTACCTGAGGGCCTACTTGTAAAAGTACTAGTCATCATGACATTCCTTAAACATTTGCAAATATATCAAAAGTTTGATCAAATCCCCCTTGGTAAGGACAAGGGTATTTCAAAATTCTACTTTGTTCAAAATTCAGCATGTAATGCTGTAAAATTTAAGTTTTTGAAATTGAGCCCTAAAGCTAAATTGTAGAGCTTGAAAAGCTCTACAACTTTCATTTTGGGCTTTTTCTCAGAAAACCCCTAGATCAGTGGGAAATTCTTCTTTTCTGTGGGGTCCCTGAAGTTTTTGGTTTTCACAAAACAGTCCCCCGGACCTCCTTCCTCTTTTCTTCTTCCTCTGAACCCCCTCTGTCCCCTGCTTCTCTGCTTTTCTGCTCTGCCGCCGGTGCAGCTCCCCTCTGGCTGCCGCTGTGCAGATCACCATCGTCCACCTCCTGCTTCCTGTGCCTCCATGCGTCGCCTTCTCCATGCCCCTGATTCCTTTTCCCCCTCGCTGTCCTGCCCTACGCGCGCCACGGCTTCCCCCGAGCACCTACCGGCCGCCACCGCATCGTCAACGAGGAAAGCCCACCGCAGAGCCTTAAACCTCTATCTCTCACGCGCATCGGCACCACACCCACCTCTACATTCTGTTCCTCCAGTCCCTTTGCCAATTCTCGAGCACCCGACCCAAATTCCACCGCCGCCTGTCTTCTCCCGCTCCGGCAACGATCGGCATTGCCGTGGGCAGCCGCCACCAGACATCTCTCGCCCCCACTAACCCCTGTGCGAGCTTCCCCGTTCCTTGCTCGTGCTCGTCGACCCCCTGTTGCCCTCCAATTGCAGCCAGAGTCCTGTCTCCGACAAGCAACGCCGTCGCCACCTTCGGCCTCACCGTGGGCAGCTCACTCCGAGCATTTCCCCGCCACCACGACTCCCTAGCCGGCACCACATCATCACCGTGAAGCTCTACGACCACTTCGTGGGGTCTCTAGTGCCCTGTATTGCCATCCCGACGCTCACCGGCGTCTGTCCCTACCGCCGCCGCCACTATCTTCGTCGATTGCTTCTAATCTGACGCATACGCTCCCAATTGTTTGCGTCCACATCTTCCCCACGACTCGCTGAAGCTCTTGCGCTACCCCTCCACCGACGCCGGTCACCGGAACCTCGCCGTCGACAGTGACCTCCCCGCCACCACCTCGGGTTCGCGTCGAGATCCACATTTCCGGTCAGCGCAGCCCTCGACACTTGGTGCTTCTGGACCGCCGTGAGCTCCTGAGTCCTCTCCTCCCCTCGGACCTCGCCGCCGGCGACCCTCCTCGCCGGAACACGGCCGTCCCCTCTCTGCTCCTCTTTTGTTTCCGGTCAAGGATCTCAGGTTAGAAGGAGCAAAAGCCTAGGGGGCTATTTGCAAACCATAAGACTTAGAGAAACAGTGCTATTAAGGACCCCTGTGTAAACACTTTTGTTATTTTATGTGATCCATGCAGTTAACTTGTAAAATTGATAGAAAATTGTAGGAAATTCCAAAAATTGTCAAACCAATTTTGTTAGAAACTAGATTTTAAAATCTACAACTTTTATTAAGTAAGTTTGGTTTGAAACTAAGTATTTTTGAGTCTATTTTAAATCTAAGATAAGGGAGTTTAATATGCATAGCTCCTACATATTGACTTTGTTAGTCATGATTTTTGGTATGCAATTTCTATAAGTTATGTATGAACTGGTGTAAGATTTTCAAACCTAGTATAGTTTTGTAGCTTGAATTCTTTTAAATTTAGGCAATTCAATTTGATTTATAATGGAATTAGTTAAGCATGTCTATCAAAGCTAAATTAATTAGATCTTTTTATCATAATCTAATAGGTAGATAATTAATCTATGATTAAATTTTTTTAAGACTTTATAATGTTATTTACCTAAGATTTGAATTCAAATTAGGATTTGAAGCTAAACTTAAAATATTTTAATTCCTGTTTTCAGTAAATTCAATGCTATAGTCATAAGTTAAATAATAATTGATGATTCAAGGCTAAAACCCTTTTTGTTTCATAAGTTCTTGAGTGTTAACTTTTTAAATTGCAACTTTACTGTGAAATAAAATAAAAGAGTGTGGATCCCTTAATTTTATGTCCTTGCATATCATGTAGACCCGACCACTCTCGCCGACGGTGACTACGAGCTAATCTCGGATCAAGCTGTAGAAGTTCCTGAAGACCCCGAGAGCACCGTCGAAGGTCTAACTGAAGCTCCGAACCAAAATTTGGAAAAACTTGACACTACTGCCCCCAACCCTACGCAAGAAGGCAAGCCCCGAACATAACCCACTATTTTAATTACGCTGCAATCTATATCTATTTATGTAATTCCATGCATCAAGTTCTTAGGAATTGCTTGGAACCCTAGCTGCATAATTCCAGGAACCGATGTACTGAACACTAGAACTTGAGTCCGATTAGCTGCTATGCTAATAGGACCGGTAGAAGTTGGGTGATTTCCTATCACTCGCGCGATATAGGAATTGGTTATTTACAATTCTGTTGTCACTATAAGGATGACGGACGGGGTTATGTGCAATATCATGGAAGAGAATGATACCCCGTCTGTGTTGACAGATTGGTTAAGGTCGCGGTGTGTGGTGATCGGGGTTAAGCGTTTGAAAGTACTAACCACATGCCGTGAGTTTTGGGTAAGCGGCAAGCCTAGTAACCAATCGGCCCGAGGAGTGGACATACCTCCCACCACTCGTATTTGCTTCTTCTAGTTACTTGGTTCAACGTGTAGGAACACGTGTTGCAAGGGCAACCAGGAGTATGGACATGTAGTCGCGCTACAGGCGTATGTCCTGCACTTTGGAAGTGCGTATGGTCCTGCAGTCACTTTTGGTGGACCTGTCCACGAGTCAGAATGAAAGGCAAACGGTTGCTTCGGAATGACCCTTTGGTGTTCGAAGCGTGTGAGTTAGGTTTACCTTGCAAGGTTGAAATTCAATTCAGAATCGTCCGTTTCTCGCCGAGATTGAGACTGCTTGATCCCTTTGTCACATAGAGTAACAAGAGCAATTATATGGTTATCAAAGATGATGTTTGACCAAAGATATATACCATGTTTGTTTAGTTATAGGTGCTTACCTAGAATGGATAATCAACTGGAATCTGAAAGCTAAAAGTTGAAAATAAGGATTTACTTTTTATTGCTTTTTCAGCTAAAACTAAACCCAGAACCAGTGTAAGCCTTCATAAGTCTACATACATGGCTAGGTATACCATGACCGGAGCCTTGCTTAGTATTAGAATACTCAGTCTTGCCTCGTAACTTTTATTCAGGTAATCCTCTTGACGACTCAGCTCTGCCTGTACCGCCCTACCCTTTGCCTGATGGTTGGTCCGTGGAGTGGGAACCGTCCCCGGCCAACGCAGACCCCTCCGAGTGATGTCATGCCAGGGCTAGCATGACATCTGCATTGACGACTGTACAGTTCCCTTGCTTTAAACTCCGCTGCATGACTTGAAACTTATGGTTGTTTTGTAATAAATTCCCTCAGTTGGGAAAATTTATGTCACTTTTGAACACCCATGTAATATATCTGGCTGTGATGTAAAATGTGATGGCATTTGTATCTCTGGACTCGCCTTCGTGCGGGGTACCTTGTTTGATCCTGCATTCGGTGGTTTATCGGGACGTTACCCGACAGACCAAAGGATTGTACCGTTTGAAGCACGTTGGAGCCCTCAAGAGTGGACTCGCGTACTTGAGCCGGTGTAATTCAGGTTGGTTCTGCCACATTAATTTTTTGAGATCTTCGAGTACTCCGGTGAGGGTTTTCCCGCGAGGAAGGTGAGGGTTTTCTCACGAGGAAGCTATCAGGCGAGTGTTTTCTTGCGTCCTGTGGCACGCCCGTCATCCGCAATGCCATCATCGTCGGAGACCAAATGATCCCTAGTCAACCAATGGTCGTGTGGTTGACCCACATACCTGTCAACCAAGGCTAGCATGTCTATGGTCAACCAAAAGGTCTTCCCCACCTCCCAGTCACTAGATGTTCGTCCCCACCACTCAGTCACTTGTTGGTCGTCCAAATCCAAATCTGCATCATACTCGAAGGCTGCAGCGGTGACAGTCGGATCCTGATTGACGATGCCGGGGAGGTGTCCCCGGTGACTTGGGCGGAGACATCTCCATGCTCCCCCTTTCCTTGCCGCCACAAGTTCGCTAGTCTGCACATCCGCTGCGCAGGCGAGCTTCCGGTGGTACCAATTTGGCCACTCTCTCTTCTGGCCTCCTGAAACTAAGTACCCTCTTCCCCAACCATCAATTTGTTGACATGAATATAGTTTGGTCTGCTAGTTTTGAATTTTGTCCTGCACTTAGCCTTGTACACATGTCGAATGGGTGTTTAGCAGTTACCTGCCTTGTTTAGGAACTTTGAATATCAATGGACAGAAGATGGATATCTAGTGGGAGAAAATTCAGACCTTCTTACACCCATGGAGTGGAGCAATTCATGGAGTTTGTTAAGCAATGATTCACTGAAGAGAGCAATATACCTTGCCCATGCGGCCGATGTCTAAATCTGTGTGAATTGGCTTAGGCTGATGTCCATGACCACCTTCTTCTATTTGGGATGCCAGCTACATATACAAGGTGGACTCATCATGGGGAATCTGCAAATGCTACGCCTGTTGATGAGTTTTCAGAGCAAGTGCATGGAAATGAATATGACTATGGGCTTAACTTTCAAGAGGATGAATTTGACCATTATGATAGGATTGATGTGGATGAGGAAGCCAATAATGATAATGAAGAAATGCCAGATCTAGAGATGATATCAGAATTGTACACAGCTGCAGAGGAGGATGGGCAGCAGCCAAAATTTATGAGAGTGCTCCAATATTTAAAGTGGACTCTTTGTCCAGGATCAAGGCACTCAAGATTCTCCTTTGTTGTGAGGCTGCTTCGTATCAAGTCGCGCTATCGAATCAGCAATCAGCATTCAATGGAATAGTGAAGCTGACGTCCTTATCATTCCCTCAGTCCGAAATATCTTCTACATATGATGAGGCAAGGAAGTATCTTCGTGAGCTGGGCCTTGGACATGACATGATCCATGTGTGCTGTAATAACTGTGTGTTGTTTAGGAAGGATTATGCCAAATTGGATGTCTGCCCAAAATGCAAGGAATCTAGATGGGAAGATAAGGATGGCTGCAAGCGTGTTCCTCGTAAGGTTTTGAGGAATTTCCCATTAATCCCAAGGTTGAAGAGGATGTTTGCTTCAAGCAGAACAGCTAAGGACATCCAGTGGCACAAGACGAGGCATGTACCGGTTGATGGCAAAATGAGCCATCTAGCAGATGGGATGGCATGGAGTTACTTCGTCGTCAAGTATCCATAGTTTGCAGATGATGCAAGGAACTTGAGACTTGCCATTGCTACTGATGGTTTCAATCTGTTTGGCAAGTTTAGCACGACATATAGCATGTGGCCAGTGCTTGTTATGCCCTTAAATCTTCCACCATGGAATTGTGCCAATCCTTCAAACTGCTTCATGTCTTTACTGATCCCAGGTCCAAAATCTCCAGGAAAGGATTTTGATTTATTCTTGGAGCCTATTATAGAAGAACTTTTTCAGCTCTAGAGTGGTGTCAGTACATAAGATGCTGCTAGTCGTTCAAAGTTCGATCTACGAGCAGCTGTGCTTTGGAGCATAAATTACTATCCAGCATTAAGCACCCTGTGAGGTCGAACTACAAGAGGTTATTTTGCATGTATTCATTGTGACAAAAACTCATTGTGACGGCCCCAATAAGGAATAAGTTATGCTACATTGGTCACCGTCGTCACCTTCCAATGACACATTGTTGGCAGAGAAGCACAATTTTCGATGGGACGCGAGAGAGCCAGGAGGCACCAGGAATGTTCACTGCAGAAAGAGGTCGATGATCGACTAGAAAGGGTCAGCAATGTCAGCCCAGGTTTACATAAATAATGCATGAAACAAGAGAAAGAGTGGTAAGGTTGGAGAGCGAGTAATTTATAACTGCAAAGCTGGGTGGTGGAAGCTACCGTATTGGAAATTCCTGCTGCTGCCCCACAATCTTGATGTGATGCACATAGAGAAAAATATATGTAACAACCTCCTTGGCACATTGCTGAAATTGGAGGAGAAGACAAAGGACACAGTGAATGCTAGGCTACATTTGGTTGATATGGGCATAAGACCTCATTTGCACTGTTACCAAGATGGTAACATGGTAAAAACTCCACAAGCTTTCTATGTGTTGAAACCTGCACAACGAAGTGCATTTTGTAAGTTCCTCAAAGGTGTCAAGTTTCCAGAAGGATATGCAGCTAACCTAGGAAGATATGTTGCTCCTGATGGTTCAAAGCTCCAAGGCCGGATGAAAACTCATTCTTGCCATGTCCTTCTACAAAGAATCATACCTGCTGGCTCAAGAGGCCTTGTGCATAATGATGTATATGAAGCAGCTGCAGAGCTCAGGAACTTCTTTTGGGACTCGTGTAGTAGAAATCTGAGGGCAGTAGTAGTGCAACGCCTGAAAAAAGAGATCCCACTGATTCTATGCAAGCTTGAGAAGATCTTCCCTCCTGCCTTATTTGATGTGATGGTGCACTTGGCAGTCCAGCTACCTGATGAGGCATTGCTTAG
Source organism: Panicum hallii (assembly GCF_002211085.1). Taxonomy (NCBI): domain Eukaryota; kingdom Viridiplantae; phylum Streptophyta; class Magnoliopsida; order Poales; family Poaceae; genus Panicum; species Panicum hallii. The sequence continues at coordinate 39,604,282 of NC_038050.1, read as the reverse complement.
AGGCCCTATACAGTATGGCTGGATGTATCCGATTGAACGGCGGCTTGGCACATTGAAGAATCTTGTAAGGAATAGGGCTAGGCCTGAAGGATCAATTGTTGAAGCCTACATAGAAAGGGAAGTCTTGGCATTTTGTTCTATGTACACCGATGATGTCGACACATGTCCTAACTTTGATGGGCCACTAGATGGTGACACCTCTGTTTTCATGCCTGGTGTTCAACTTATTGGCAAGGATCGGGTGCGATACATCCTTGAAAAAATCATGAACAAACTAGTTTGGTATGTACTAAATAACTGTGAAGAAGTTGAGTCGTATGTGAAGTACGTATATGTTCTAATTTGTCGTTATCTGTATTATATATGTTGACCACTGTTGATTTCTAATAATGTTTAAACTTTGTCATACATCATGCACAAGGAATTGTTGGTGCAAGAAGCGGTACGTGATTTTCAGAAAAGGCAACCAAAAGAATTTGCTAAATGGTTTGAGGAACATGTAAGTTAATTAATGACATGCTATCATTTTGGAAGTCATTGACATTACACTAGACTCAACTTTATACGCTTGGCGGTAGATTAAGAAGCTGTGTAAAGAGGATCCTAATCAGGTCAACAATGGATTGTATGCACTCTCTTGTCATCCTAATCTCCGAGTCAAGACCTGTGCAGCTTGCACTTTCAATGGAGTATGATATAGCACTGTTGACCGTGAGAAAAACCTAACGACACAAAATAGTGGTGTCATGACTGAGGGGACACATAGAGGCAAAGAAATTGAATTTTATGGTGTCCTCAAAAATGTAATTGAGTTGCAATACAACTCTAATATGGAATTCCGTCAGTCAGTGGGTCTACTTCGATGCGATTGGTACAATCAAGGGGGCAAGACTGTAGGCATTAGAGATGATGGACATTTCAAGTCCATTAACATCAAGTCATTTTGGTACAAGTTTGATCATTTTATTTTTGCGATACAAGCCCTCAAGATATTTTATTTGCAGGATAATGCTTTAGGCAAAGATTGGCGAGTTGTGCAAAAAATTGAGGATGGAGAAGACACAATCATTTAAGTTAGTTTAGCAGTACAAGAGACAAGAAGCAAGGTCATGCAGAAGAAGATGAGGATGAAGATGACACTATATTGGAGTATTGTAGTGACAATGACGACAATGTGAATGGTGTCAATGATGTAGCCAAAGATGATGATGATGGTCTATAGGAGTCTGCATTGCTTCCGGCCGTGTGGGTTGTGTTGTTGCCTCTTATTGGACATACTAGTAGTTAATTATTGTTATGCTGTTGTACTGGAATTCATGTAATAATGTTGAATTCTTTATGATGATTACTGTTTTGCTATTATGCCTGATGTGTTGAAGTTTGTACTTTAATTTTCGGGTAAGATAAGATCTTCATTAATCATATATATATTTAGATTGGAACAAGGACCTCATGAAGCAAAAGTAATAGAAAAGCAATACCTACTACACTAACTCACTCTAGAGCTAAACGAACACAAAAGCAACCAAAATCAATAGAAAAGCAGCCAGTCCTAGCAACCTAGAAGTCAAATCTCCTTCGGAGAATGTCGACTTCACCTTGAATACTACAGTCCTGGCTGCAATACTTCATCAATCCTTCAGGCTGCCACGGATAGACAGGATGGCAGCACATGCCGCCTACGCACGGAAGATCGCCGTGTGGCACCAGCGGCGCCAGCTGCACCACCGGTTCGTAGATCCGGCGCCAATGTGTTTGCCAGATGCGCCATTGGCCTCCTCGCGGCACAGCAAACACCTGTCGTTGTGAAACTTAGGTCTGCCCCCCCCCCCCCCCGCCGCTGCCACCGCTTCTTCCTCGCTTTCGACCTGTCTCATATACCACCTCGCAGCATCATCATTCATGGCGCCGTCATTGGCCCTGTAGCGGAGGATTGCGGCCATATAGGCTGCCACATTGTACCTGCACTCGGTGATGCGTTCGAGCTTGACGCCGCATGCCCGGGCCAAGGGTGTTCCTCTATGGAAGGCGACTTCCATCTCGGTGAGGAAGCATGCCTCCGGGTTGCCGATATCAATCAGGTGAGCAAAGAGGGTGTCGTCGCCATCAGGGTTCTGCCATGCCATGTCATCGGCGAACCGCTCTAGTGCGACATACCAGCTGACTTGGGCTTCACTGCATACGCGGTGCATGAGGCGGCAGCTGACCCGTAGGTTGCGGAGCTCATCCATTGGCCACCCTGAGTTGGTAGCGAGGCAGCCCGCAATTTGTATGGCCACATTGGTAGGGATATCCTCTAGCAACAACGATCGCCGCCTTGCTGCCATGAGTAGCGGTGTCGTCTACATTGCGGAATGAGGGGCACGAGAAGAGTCCACCCGAGGGATCGCGTGCTGGCATGGACGGAGCTGCGACGCATGGACGTCGGCGAGCCGGAGCATTGGATAGGTGAAGCGGCGTGACGTCCAGTGGTGACCTGAGAGGAGGTGGTGGATCAGAGGGGGGCGAGCGGGGCTACAGTTGGATTTCTTGAAAAAAACCTCTTTTGGTGGGAGGGTGTCAGACCCGGAGCCACGGGACTGTATACATAACGTAATTTAAACAGGCTTAAGAGATAAAGTCTGTCTTATCTCTTATTTACCTTATTTATCTCTTGTTTATCTTGTAGAAATAGGAGATAAAGCTAGTCGGTACAGAAGTAATCTACTCGAGTTGTATTCGGTTACGATTCCTTATCTGGTATTGGGCTAGGATTCTTGTAACCCTGACCTCCCGGATATATAAGGGGGGGCAGGGACCCATTCAAGGCAGATCATCAACACCCAAGGGAATACAAACCACCATACAGGACGTAGGGTATTATGCACCTCGCGGCCTGAACCTGTCTAAATCTTATGTTCCTTGCACCTTCAAGTTCCTGATCTCGGCGTCTCCTCACCTAAACTTACCACCTTGGGTATACCCCTCGGTGGGCAGCCGGTAAAACAACGATAGCTGACGCGCCAGGTAGGGGTCCGCATCGAAGATCCACCGGCGAACTTGATGGCATCTTTTCAGTTCACCAGGTCAGTTCCCTCTCAGGGCACGACATTTGTTTTTGGCTTGTGGGTTTGCATCGCAGATGGTGCAGGCAGTTTTCGTCGATTCCTCGTCGACATGAAGCCAAAAACTTCCACGGTGGGTCCCCGCAGCGATCTTGACAAGTTCGTTGATGATCTCGATGACTTGTTAATCCTTGCATCTGCTGTAAGGACCAAGGTGGAGTCTGCTTCCAGCGCGACTTCATCCGGCACTGCGGCAACCTTCCTTGGGTTGGACTCGTTCCAATCTAAGGATTCGCGTAGCCGACCGCAACTCGGTCCACACAATTTGGCCACTGATCTCCAGGAGACCGATATCTCCAGGTCCCTCTCCGCATTAGAGAAGGACTTGGACTCTCTACTCCAACTTGAAGAGCCTAAAGCCACCACACGATGGGGGGCTTTGGGTTGTTTTGGCACCAGCGATCTGATGATCACCTCCACCCCGGAGAGGCGTTTCGTGCATTGGGAAGGCATGAAACCTTCTGATCAACTCGAGGCTGAGGATCGACTTGTGGCCCACCTCGAGCCTTTGCCTTTTCAGGAGGACAGGCCGTTGGCCATCATGGTGGAGGAGCCGACCGAACTAGTCGATGAGAGCTCTGAGGAGCTCATCTCCCGCCAGGTGCTGATGGCAGAAGAAGGCGAGTATGATGGCGACTTGCCCATCGACAATTTTGATGCGGTTTCCAAAGATGAAGCTACAGCCAACGCCAGCGACGAAGATGATGCTGGTCATGAGCCACGAAGGACCTGGAACAGGGCTCGCGCAGCTCATCGAAGAGGGTCAATGAGCGCATGCGATCCATGCATCGCGAGCTTGACGCTGAATTCGCTGTCGTAAGTGAGCGGGGCTTCAGGAATCTGTTGGCCAACATCGCCAGGGTTACGGCCATACTCAAGCACAGTAACAATCCGAACGTGCGTCAAGCACTTCGTTATGTGCAGAGGGCCTGGATTCAGCTTGATCATCAAAACCCGGCGTCTACCCTCAGGGAGGATCACGTGGGCAAAAGCCGAAGCCAGGTTCAGAGCCAAACTGCAGGCGGCCGTCCTCAACCTCAGCGTAGCAACAACAACAACGCTCGCGGGAGTCAGGCTCCTGGCGGAAGGTAGCAGCCACCTCTAGGAGGTAACCCGCGACAGGCCAATCATCGGTCTCCTCTAGAAGACCTGCGCCAGCATATCAATGAAGGCCGCAATGCACGGTCCGTGATCGATTCCAGGCGCAAAGTGCGCGAAGAAGTCGAGACGGAAGGTACTGATTGCAGCGACCATTTCCCAGCTTTCTCTGCACGATTCAGCAGCTATAAGTACCTTGAGGGCTTCAAGCTGATCGGCATCACCAAGTATGATGGTAAGCAAGCTCCTCAGCAATGGCTACGTTGCTACTCCACCGCCATTGAAGTAGCAGGGGGCTCTAACATCACCAAGGTCGTCTACTTCCCAATGGCTTTGGACCCCGTGCCGCTCACGTGGTTGGAGAGCCTCAGCAACAACTCGATCAACTCCTGGGGGCGGCTTAAGAAGGTCTTCATCGACAACTTCTAGGGGGCGATTGCTCGTGCAGGTACTCGTCATGATCTTGCTTAGTGCAAACAGGAACGTACCGAGCTCCTACGATCCTACACACGCTGTTTCTTTGATGTTCGCACCACCATCGTGAATATCTTAGAGGAGGATATCATCGACTGCTTCTACAACGGCATCACCGATCCAGGCATCTACAGAGACTTCGGGCGGAACAGGCCAAAGACTGTTGCGGGGTTGCATGACATGATGCACGACTGGTCCGAGCAGGAGGAGAAGATGCGGGAGCGGTTCCCGAGGTGCCAAGACGGCAATCTGAGGCGTCCTCATGACAACCGCAATGACAAGAGCCAGCGGGACTATCCAGGTCCACCCCGAAAACGCAAGCCAGATGATCTCATCGTGGCTGTGGATCGTCCCTCGCGAGGCAGGAAGTCAACGATGCAGGAGGAGTTTGAGAAGCTCCTGCAGAAGAAATGCCCATGGCATCCAGGTGCCTACCATGTGGCAATTGATTGTTACCACCTCCAGAGAACATTCAGCAATTCCGGCGGTGGCAAGAAGAACAAGAAGCCCATGGTCAAGGAACCCGAAGACAACGATCAAGGGGACCAAGGGTGCAACCCGAAGTTCCAGGATGCTTCGAAGACCGTCAACATCATCTTTGGGGGGATGGAGACTTCGGTTCCAGGCAGGAACAAAAATTGCTTCTCTGGGAGATCATGTCCGTCGAGCCGGCGGCACCACGACCACTCCGCTGGTCGGAGGTGCCCATCTCATTCTCCCACGATGACCAGTGGACTAGCTTTTCGGAGCCTGGTAAGTTCCCCCTGGTTTTGGACCCAGTGGTGGCAGAAGTCAGGCTCACCAAGGTGCTCATCGATGGTGGGAGTGGTCACAACCTCATCTTCGCTAGAACTTTGAAGAAAATGGGCCAGGACTTCACGGACATGCTGGTTCCAAGCAAGTCTCCTTTCTACGGCATTGTCCCAGGTAATGCAGCACACCCAATTGGCACGGTGGTTCTTCCAATTACTTTCAGCACAAGGGAGAAGTGCCGCACCGAGTTCATTAAATTCGAAGTTGCTAACTTCGAATCTTCTTATCATGCTATACTGGGTCATCCGGCACTCACCAAATTCATGGCAGTGCTGCATTATGTTTATCTGCTTCTTAAGATGCCAGGACAAAGTGGGGTACTCACTCTCCGAGGCGTCCTGAAGAAGTCATATGATTGCAACCAGGAGGCGATCCAATATGCTTCGACTATGCGTGTGCCAGATGCTTCAGGGGAAGTACTCGCGGCCGCGCAGCAACTCTCCCAAGCCGGGCTGGAGATCCCTTCAAGAAAGGCCAGCAAGTCGAGCATCCAGTTGACTGCTGACGTGGCCCTCAAGTCGATCCAGCTCCAGGAGGGTGACTCATCTAAGACCGCTGTCATTGGTGCGGGCTTAGATGAAAAATAGGAACTCACGCTCGTCAGTTTCCTTCGGGCTAACCGAGACATATTCACGTGAAAACCAGTGGATATGCCAGGAGTGCCCAGGGAGCTGATCGAGCATTGTTTGAATGTACACCCAAAGGCCGTGCCGAAAAAGCAACGCCTTCGCAGATTTGCTCACAACAAGCATGAGGAAATTAAACAGAAAATAGCTAAACTCCTCGCGGCTGGCTTCATTAAAGAAGTGATTCATCCAGAGTGGGTAGCTAATCCCGTCCCTGTAAGGAAAAAGAATAATGAATGGAGAATGTGTGTTGACTACACCGATCTCAACAAGCATTGCCCAAAAGATCACTTCGGGCTACCACGCATTGATCAAGTCATCGACTCGACAGCGGATTGCGTACTCCTTTGTTTCCTTGATTGTTATTCAGGATATAACCAGATTGCACTCAAGGAGGAGGATCAAATCAAGACTGCGTTCATCACCCCGTTCGGGACTTACACCTACAAAACTATATCTTTTGGTTTGAAAATGCAGGAGCAACCTATCAGCGCGCCATTCAGATGTGCTTTGCCAACCAGCTGCATCGAAACGTGGAAGCCTACGTGGATGACGTGGTCATCAAGACCAGAAATCCTGATGGCCTGATTGCAGACTTGGAAGAGATGTTCAGCAGCCTACACAGGTTTTGGTGGAAGCTCAACCCGACTAAATGCGTTTTTGGAGTACCATCAAGGAAATTGCTCGGGTTCATCGTCAGCAACCGGGGCATTGAAGCCAACCCTGTGAAGATTTCAGCCATCACTGATATGGGGGCTTCGGCCACAATCAAAGATGTGCAGAAGCTAACAGGCTGTATGGCAGCCCTGAACAGGTTCATCTCCCGGCTCGGGGAGAGAGGGCTACCCTTCTTCAAGCTCCTGAAGCGCCAAGACAAGTTCCAATGGACGGAGGAGGCCGAGCGAGCTTTTCAAGACCTGAAGCATCACCTTCAGTCCCCTCCGGTCCTTACAGCACCATTGCCGGGGGAAGATCTACTACTCTAAATTGGGGCTACAACTCATGTTGTCAGCAGTGCTATTTTAGTCGAGCAAGGCGAAGGAGGCCATGCATTTGGAGTGCAGAGGCCTGTTTATTTCACCAGCGAGGTACTCTCCGAATCCAAGGCACGATACCCGGCAGTCCAGAAACTATTATATGCAATTTTGATTACATCAAGAAAGTTGCACCATTACTTTGACGAGTACAAGATCACTATGATTACGGATTTTCTGTTGGCGGATATTCTCCATAATCAAGATGCCACGGGGCGTATATCTAATTGGGCAGTGGAACTAGGGGCTTTGTCTATCGACTTCAAGCCACGCACTGCAATCAAGTCTCAAGCTCTAGTCGATTTTATGGCTGAGTGGAGGGAGAATCAAATTCCAACTCCAGTCGACAAGCTAGAGCATTGGACTATGTACTTTGATGGGTCTCTTAAGCTCGACGGCGGCGGTGCTGGAGTTCTATATATTTCTCCAAGAGGTGAATAATTGAAGTATGTCCTCCAGATCCTTTGGGAGGTATCCAATAATGAAGCCGAGTATGAAGCGCTCCTTCACGGGCTCCGTTTGGTGATATCACTAGGCATCAAGCGACTTCTTGTATATGGCGATTCCCTTTTAGTTGTTCAGCAAGTCAACAAAGAGTGGGACTGCAACAAGGAGACGATGGACGCTTATGTATAGGAAGTGCGCAAGCTGGAAAGTAAATTTTCCGGCCTGGAGGTTCATCATGTGTTACGGGAGCATAATGTTGATGTGGATATACTATCCAAGCTAGGGTCTACTCATGCACAGGTTCCAGCGGGAGTCTTTGTTCAGGAGTTAAAGCAGCCATCCATCAAGTCTCCACCGCAGGTAACCATCGATGCGGGCTCTCAACAACCTGATCGGGAGGTTATGATGCTTGGTGAGGACTGGAGAGAGGCTTATATCGATTTCATCCGGGATCAAAGGCTACCGGCGGGGATGGATGCAAGGAGCGCAGAGGCAGCTCGTATCATGTGTAGAAGTAAGGGGTTCATCCTAGTCAACAGCAAGCTCTACCGGCGTGGCGCTCGTTCAGGCGTTCTCATGAAGTGTGTCACGAAAGAAGATGGCTACGACATACTGCGGGAGATACATGAGGGTGTTTGCGGCAACCACGCAGCTTCAAGAACGCTGGAGGGGAAAGCATACAGGACTGGTTTCTGGTGGCCCACCGCAGTGTCCGATGCTAAGGATCTCGTGCGGAGATGTCAAAACTGCCAATTCTTTGGCAAGCAATCTCATGTCCCAGCCCACAGTCTCATCGCCATACCGCCATCCTGGCTATTTGCTTGCTGGAGCCTCGATATGATTGGGCCCTTCACAATGGCGCCAGGCGGCTTCACCCACGTGTTGGTGGCTATCGACAAGTTTACCAAGTGGATCGAGTACAAGCCGATAGCCAAGCTCACACCAGATCGAGTTGTTGATTTCATCTCCGATATCTTGCATCATTTTGGCTTCCCGAATACCATCATCATGGACTTGGGATCGAACTTCAGGGCCAACCAATTCTGGGAGTTCTGTGAAAATGCATGCATCGAGATTAAATATGTCTCTGTTGCACACCCAAGAGCTAATGGTCAAGTCGAGAGGGCGAACGGCATGATAATTGATGGCCTCAAGAAAAGACTCTACAACGAAAATAGCAAGAAAGAAGGCAAATGGATACACGAATTGCCACACGTCATTTGGGGGCTCCGGACTCAGCCGTCCAAAGCTACAGGACAAATGCCATTCTTCCTCGTGTATGGTTCTGAAGCTATCTTGCCGACCGACATCATGTGGAAATCCCCAAGGGTTGAGATGTACAATGAAGGCGATGTGGCAGAACCAACCAGAATTACACCGGCTCAAGTACGCAAGTCCTCTCTCAAGGGCTCCAACGTACTTCAAACAGTGTAATCCCTTGGCCTGTCGGGTAACGTCCCGATAAACCACTGAATGCAGGATCAAACAAGGTACCTCGCATGAAGGCAAGTCCAGAGATACAAATGCCGACCCTTTTTACATCACAGATATAATATCACATGGCATACAACCATAATATAAAAACCTAACTAGTTCGAATTTATACAAGACTTTTCCAAGGTTATAGTATCTGCAGCGGAAAATACACGCAATTCTACAGACGTCGCACAACGGATGTTTGAGCTAAGCCCATGCCCAACATCACTCGGAGGGACCTATGTTGGCCGGGGATGTATCCCACTCCACGGACCAACTATCAGGGAGAGCATAGGGCCATAGCATAAGCAGAGTGGAGTCCTCAGGGGAAATACCTGAAAACAAGTTACAAGGCAAGGCTGAGTATACTAATACTCAGCAAGGCTTACCCGATTCATGATATACTTAGCCATATAACTAGACTTATGAAGGCTTATAATGGTTCTGGGTTTAATTTCAGCTGAAAAGCAACAAAGAATAGATCCTTAATTTCAAATTTTAGCTTTCAGGTTCTAGTTGATTATTCATTCTAAGTAAGCAAGTATAGCTACTCAAACATGGTAGAACTTTCTCAACAAACATCATCTTTGATAGCCATCAAGTTGCTCTTATTACTCTATGTGGCAAAGGGATTAAGCAGTCTCAATCTCCGTGAGAAACGAACGATTCCTGAATCAAATTTCAGCCTTGCAAGGGTAAACCTAACTCACACGCTTGGAACATCCAGAGATCGTTCCGAAGCAACCGTTTGCCTTTCATTCCGACTCATGGATCAGAGCCACCACAAGCGACTGTAGAACCATACGCACATCCAATGTGCAGGACATATGTCTGTAGCGCGACTACATGACCATACTCCTATCCGCCTGTGCGAAACGTACGCCTACAGTGTGCGTGACCTTATCAAATTCATCAACACAGACGAGGTATCATCTCAACCATGATACTTCACATAAATCCCGTCCGTCATCCTTATAGTGATTGCAGGGATGTAAACATTGCAACTCCTATATCGCGCGAGTGACAGGAAATCACCCGACTTCTACCGGTCCTATTAGCAGAGCATCTATTCGATATGGACTCAGGTGCAATACATAGGTTCCTAGGATTCATGCATCTAGGGTTCCATTTCATCTCCTAGACTTAATGCAATATATAATATATAAGTATAGGATTGCATAAATGTAGTAATTTGAAATACTGGGTTATGCACCGGGGCTTGCCTTTGCTGGTGGGGCTAGAGTCAGTAAAGTTAAGATCTTTCGAACTTGGGTTCGGGCCTTCAGAGAATCTTGCAACAATGTTCGCATGGTCTTCAGAAACATCCTCTGCAGATGCCTGGGAGATCTCGTAGGTACCATCTACGGAAGTAGTCGTATGTACATGCAATGCAACATTACATTCAAAGTGTGTACATAAACCTATTTTACTTCATGATAAAGTTGCAATCCAACACTCATTTAACATACTACTCACGTAATAATCAAAAAGATCAGAAACTAACTTGGGTAGAGCTTTAGTTGGACAACTGATTAAAATCGGCTATTTGTTGAAGGTTACAACAGAGCCGATTGACAACAACAGGGTTCAGCCAATAGAATTGGCAAAGGAGGGAGCTATCTACACAGCATTAGGAAATCTGCTGATTTCTGTTTAGAAGAGAAATCGGCATGAGTAGTTTCTGGATATGAGCAGAAGAGATTAGCCGATTTGAGTTCACCTGGGGTCATATTGGCTGATATGGATAGGATTGTTAAAGGTACGGTGCTTCAAAGATAGATCAAGGAAGGATCTTGCCAATTGGATTATCAGCATGTTTCCGGTCTGTCCAATTGGTTGGTGCATTGGCCTTGGCCTTAGCTGATTCATGTGCATCAGGTCTAGCCGATTGGATGTCTACTGGTGCTAGCCGATTGGCGAAAGCTGTATCGGCTGCGCCTAACAGAGATTCTTAGTATGCTAACATGCCGATCTGTGGTGGTGTGTTTCGGCAGGTGCAGCCGATATGCCATCTACATCGGATGTCTAGCTGATCACTGTGCGCATCGGCATAGCCGGTTTGTGTGTTTAGCAAACTAGTCGATCTGTGAACATCGGCTGAGCTAATATGTGCGCATGTACTAGATTTGTGAATCGATAAGATACAAGTAGTCGATCAGTGCATTTACAAACTAGTTGATTAGTGAACATCGGCTGAGCCGATTTATGTACATGTACTAGTCGATCGGTGAATCGGCACATTAGTCAGTTTACACATTGGTTAGAACTAGTCGAGTGATGTATCGGCATAGCTAGTTGATTAGTGCAAGTAACTAACCGATGGTGTATTGGTAGACTAGTCGAACTATGTATCTGTACGGTCTGGGCCTCGGCGTGTTCAGCCGATTGGTGGATTGGCTGTGTAGCTGGTTTTCATCCTTAAGGTTCTCCTACATCTATTGGGGTACATCAGCCGTGTAGGTGATTGTCCTACTCTGCACTAACTGTGCCTAACTGAGATGCGCTTAAGTGTTAACCTAGATAACTAGGTGCGGTTGCATCGATTTGATTATGTCAGTACAACAATTGAGTGACATCTAGCCGATGGGGCCATCTAAACTGGATCCGTTACAAGAACCAGGTGGAACAGGACATTAACATCGGACTTAAGTTGATGAGACTACAAATATGGAACTAGACTAAAGAGAATGTGGCCGATGGGCTGGTGTTGATAGATGGGTAGCTAAAGAGGGCGTGAGGTTGATGGGCATACAGCTGATGGGTGTCCTACGGGTGCGTAGTCAGAAGGCATATGGCCGATAGGTGTGTGTCCTATGGGTATATAGCTAAAGGGGTGCATGGCCAACATCTCAGTCGATAAATCGGCTGATATAAGTGTGCTGACACAGAAGGTTAACCAAACATCATAACAGTCTGCCATAGGGGCAGCAAGCACATCAGGCATGGTGCACAATTTAACTTCAGTCAATCTATTGTAAGGACTTTGGTTACCAAGAGCTAATCAAGTTTAGCGTCACACAACCAGAAGGTTAAATATAAATCAAATGTTTCACTTTCAGATTAGACATCTCATATGTTTTATAGTTGCACAACAAGTCTAATTAAGATTCGAACAAGTGGCACAAGAAACATATTGCAACAACAAGCACACATGACTAAATATAGCTTTAAGTGGTTCATAAATTATTCCAAGTCGTACATCATGACACAAGTGTCACAAGGTCTCAGGTATGTTAGCTAAGTTGTACTGGGGTTACGAGCTAGTTTTAGCAAGCATACAAACAATACCATGCTTAAGCAAATAACTTTAAAGCACATGCTCAGATTCTGAGCAGCCATACAGAGACACTTGTTGTAACCATAACTCATGTTATAAGTATCCAACAAGGGTAACATGACTTACTCAGGAACAAGAATTAGCTACTAAAATTAACAGGTAGGAAAGCACCTCTTAGTAACACTCAAAAAGAAAACTATATCTAGGAACCAAATAAATGCAACAACTTGACATGCAGCAAGGATCCAGTAGCACATATTAACTTGCATGATAACACACTGATAAGGAGTGTAAAAACAATTTACCAGCATTTATTGCCAACCTAAAGTATTTATTTTAGCCTCAACAAGACAAACTGAACAAAAATAGATTTACATACATACACATAGTTTCTGGGCACGAAATTTTTACAGTGAACTGAACATGTTGAAGTCAAGCTAAGGTAAAATTTTCAGCTTTAAACCTGAAGGAATGCATCTAGAATTAAATTATGAAATTTCTATCAACATACAACAAAGGTACTCGAATTTCTAATTAAATGAGCAGTAAAGAATTCGAAATTTTTACACAAAGCTACTCATGGAACATACAACCTAGGTTCCAAAATTCAGCCACAACACATGCATATAACATGAGATACAATTAAAACACTTATTTCCTAGTATTTATTTTACATAAAAAACTACACACATACAGCTTAAACTTGCTATATAAAAGTAGTCGAGTATAACTTAAGGATTCTAACAAAACAGGTTTGGCATTTTTATGACTTTTCTATGATTTACTATGATTTTCCAAAATTTCAGCCAGAAATTTCAAGAAGGTCCAGTGCGACACTATTCATTTGAGTCATGGGTTGTGCAGATAGGCCCCTGAATTATTCCTATTGTTGTATGGGGTCCCTGGTCGCGATTTTTGGAACAGAGAAAGCTCAGGGAGCTTGATTCCGACGATGGGGTGCTTCCCGGAGGTGAGGGATAGGTGGGTGAGCATGAGGGACACGAGGGCTACCTTTGGATGGGCTCGGTTGACGCCGGGGTGGCTGGAGGAGGGCCGACGATGGTGACAGTAAGTTGCCAATGGTGGCAGTGGTGCTCCGGCGGGGTTGATGGGGAACAGGTGGAGGAGCTTCAAGGGGCTGGGGGCAATCGATTTTGGGGGGTCAGCTCGAGAGAAGAGAGGCCGGAGGGGCGAGCTCGGCGTGGGATGGTTGAGCAGCAACAATGGAGGGCAACGGTGGTTTCTAGTAGTGCGACCGTGAGCTAGAACCGGCCTTTTATAGGCCGTAGAGATAGCGGAGAGTGGAAAGGGCGCAATGCCGCGGCCCTGGGTGGCTGCGTTGATGCGGTGGGCGGCGAGCAGAAGTGCCGGCGAGATCGAGCGGCACTGGCAGTGCCACAGGCAATGTGGCACTCGACGAGGGGGCCAACAAGAAGAGCTAGGGCGGTAGCTGGGCTAAGGAGCGACGCGTGGAGGAGCTAGGCCGCAGGGAGTGACAAGGGGGTGGCCGGATTTAATGGCGGCAGTGCAGCAGAGGCAGAACGGAGGAACAGGAGAGAGGGGAGATGTACCTGTGGAAGAAGAACAGGGAACGGGGTTCAGGGGCTTATTTGCAAATTACAGAAAATATAGGAACTTTTCTATAACCAACAATAACTTTTAATCAAGGGCTCAAAAGAAAAAGTGTTCAAAACGAAAGTTGTAAAACTTTTCAAGCTCTACAACTTTGTTTTAGGGTTTGAACTCAAAAACTCAAAGTATGAAGCTTTATTTTAAGACTTTGGACTAAATTTGAACTTTATAAAGTTTTTGTCCTTGTTAATGTAAATTACATATAACCTTGGGCCTATTTGCAAGTTGCTATGTAAGTCATGATTACTTGCATTATTACCCTTTGGCCCCTAGTAATTTTGAAAGTTATTTTTGTAAATCACCTATTTTGCATAAAGGACTTATGTTTTTTGTAAAATTGCACATCAGCCCTTTTTCTTCACAGAAACACCCAATTCAACACATCCATTTCCACACAACCATTGCAAATGAAATCTTTGAGTAAATACATTTTTATCTTATAAGGGTTAAAGTAAGAAAAATATATTTTGCAAAACAACCCTTTACCTATTTTGAAATTACTTTCCATCCAATACATTTGCGAGAACAACCCAAATTTTTTTTCGTAATTATAAAAATACCCCTTTTACTTGCATTTTAAATTTTCAAAAGCTTCGCGTAAACATACACAAGCTTTACACTAACAAGCACATACTTCACACTAAATAATGTGCCTAGCTTACTAGTACATGAACTGTCACAGGCGAGGCGGATGAGGCAAGGCAGTTAGAGTTCGATTCTGTCGAAGAGGCTCGCTGCACCACTCTTGTTTAGTCAGCCCGATATCTCCAGGGGATCTGACGATATCATGATCGCAACGTGAGGGAGCGGTCGTTCAATATAGGTGATCTGGTCCTACGCCACATCTAAGACAAGTCCGGCTTACACAAGCTCAATTCAAGGTGGGAAGGTCCGTTCGTCATCAAGCAGGTTACAAGACCAGGGTCGTATCGACTACAATACCCCGAAGGACAAGATGTGCCGAATTCCTGGAACATTCAGAACCTGCGCAAGTTCTACCCATGAAGAAGCACGCGTGGATAGCTGTTCTCCGGACTCCTAGGCGGCCTTTTCTTCCAAATCAATTTGGAGGCCGTGTGCCACAAAATTCGGAATATAAATTTTTCTATTAACAGACGGAGGCTCTAGCCATGTTCATGTTTTATAAATCGACTTCTTGCCATGAGTTATGACGGAGGCTACGGCCACGTTCATGTTTTATAAATTGACTTCTTGCCATGAGTTATGACAGAGGCTACGGCCACGTTCATATTTTATCGACTTCATGTTCTAAGTTTTGACGGAGGCTTCAGCTACGTTCATGCTTTATATGAATCGACTTCCGCCGTGACCTTTGATGGTCGCTTGCGATGATGATCGCATCTCTCCCAACAAATTCGATCCGTTTGATTGGTTTATACCTAACTTGTTGGATGGGCTCGCATGAGGGGCTATTTCGACTACATCCAGAGTCGTTGCACTCGGGGTAGTTTCGTTCTTTGCCATAAGCACGGCAGTCTAGCGACGACTCGCGTTCATTCCCAACAAGTTCGATCCGTTCGATTGGTTCATACCTAACTTGTTGGATGCGCTCATAAAAGGAGCGATTTCGACTACACCCGGAGTTGGTGCACTCGGGGTAGTTCCGTTTTCTGCTATAAGCACGGCAGTCTCGCGACGATGCTCGCGTTCTTTGCTAACCGGTTAGGCCTGCCCGATCGGGTTATGTCTAACTTGTTGGATGGGTTTCTACTCGGAGCCACTACGACTACTTTCAGGGTCGTTGCACCCGGGGTAGTGTCTACTGCTTCACCTTCAAATCTGGATGACAATTCAGCTAAGGCCCATACAAGTAGAGACATCAAATAAAAATATATACAAGGAAAATGAGTACTTGTTTTTACATTCTAATCCTACAGTACACGTTTTACTATTTGTTCCGCTACAGGTTGGGCTTCTTGGAGGTGCTCATTGAATTGTTCTTCAGTACACTCCGCCGCCACTCCTGCGTGAACATCTCTAGCCGAGCTTCCGGCCAAAAGGACTTTACAAAGGCGAGTGCATGGCTAACACACGCAGTCGGGGCTTCAGTGACGAAACTGGCGACCTTCTACGGTGCTCCAAGAAGTCACTCTAGCAAGGTTTGCTCGCTTGTTTCACCTTCTTCAGGAGGTTTCACAATATCCACAAGCTCTTGGGCGGCCCTCCTGAGGTCCTCCAGCTCCTTTTGCCGCCGCTCCTTCTCCTCGCCCAGCGTCTTGATCTACCGAAGGCAGTCGGCGAACTGTTCTTCAGTGTCGGTGACTACCTTCTGCAGCCTCTCGACATCATCTATATGGTGATACAGCATATTCTTCACATCAATAAGCAGCTCTTCTTTATATGTTAAGATTTTTCTAATCTCTGCGGTGAAGGTATTTTCAGAATACAAGATAAATTGTTAAGGGAAAAGTACTCGAGAGAAGAAATGGGCCTACCTTGGTGCGCTTTCTTTTGCTCTTTGAGCTGCTCCTGGAGCTCAGAGTGGGCCTTCTCGAGGTTGCGGAGGTTGTTCTTGAGCAGCCATGTCTCTCGTGTCCGCTCTTGTTTCAGCTTGTCGAGCTCTCTCTAAAGATAGATGTTTTTCGTCTGCTCTTCGGATATGCGCTTGTCCTTGGCAGCAAGCACCTGGTGACCACTCAAGGCTGCTTTTAACTTCTCAGACTTCTTCTTTGAGTGAGTGATCATGTTCTGCATAAAGAGGGAGGTTAAGTCAAGCAACTCGACAACGTATACAAGCAGACAAGTCATCACGTCTTACCATGGCAAAATCGTACAACTCCTTGTAGGCCTTTTTGAAGGTCCTTATGTTGCTGTCTGTCAGCATTGGATCATCCACTAGATCGGTGGTGATGATATTCTGGTACTCAGGCCCGGGCATCAGCAGATCACCACGACCCTTTGAGGTCCCTGCGGCCTCTTCAGAAGGTGGTTGCTGGGTATCTGCAAGTTAAGATGCATTCAGTACATAATGCCCGGGGTCTAAGCAGCTAGCCGTGGGTGGTCAGACACTTACCTGAGCCATCTGCATGAGTGGCATCATGGGCCTCGACTTGTTCTTCACCACCAGCCCCGGCTTCGGCTTGTTGGGGCTCGGGGGGTGGCAGGTCGTGTAGCGTCGCGTCTGCCTCGAGGGCTGCCTCCTTGGGCGTGGGCTCTCCCAGGGCTGACGGCTCGGGGGCTGGGGCAGCTACGGCCAGTCTTGGCTTGTGCCTCACAGCGTTGTAGACCTAATGAAGCAGAGTCAGTTATACCATTACAAGTCGAAAAGGACAGAGTGTTAATTATGCAACAAGATGTACACTTACAGTGAAGACCTTTTCATGACAGCCTTCTTCACCCTCATGACCCGTGGTGTCCTAGCCATGGTACTTGTTGCTGGCAGCGGGGTGACACCAGCTGGTGGCGTGGTGCTCGCCATGGATCCGAAGCTGCTGGATCCATTCCCATTTCTTAGCATCCGGCTCGGGTGGAGAATCGGTTGGACTGCAAACGGAAAATGTCAGCGTGCAACAATATTGATGTCTAACAACAAGGTAGCATATTCATACCTGGAGGACTCAACTTCTTGCGCTTTTCGTTTGCGCACAACCCGGCGACCCTGCGGGACCAAAGGCAGAGTACCGGTGAACTCCACGGATGGTCCGAGGGAGTTGCCTCTTCTCGCTTCCGTCTCGGCTTCCTTCTCCGCCAGGGGGCTTCCGCCTTCAGTAGACTCGCTGCTGGGCAGAGCCTCAGCTACTCGAGCCCTTTTCGCTTCGGCTGCGACACTGGGAGAAGATGGTGTGGTCGAGGAATGTTGGGTTGCGGTGGGTAGGTCTGGTACACTTCTGTGTGACCCTGCAGGAGGTTCTCAGTTAGCAGTGGCAGAACAACAGAACTGGTCTTCAACAAAAATGTAGTTGAATACTTACCGGTTTCGGAGGATTTTGTGATGCAAACAGCTGCAGGACGTAGGGGACCGCATCCACATCCAGTAGCACCCGCCTGATCCGGGTGAGTGTAGCTTCATCTGTCAACTCCTCTGCACACATGCGAGATGGATTGACTGGACTCGGCGCTTAAAGAAGGAGAACATTACGGATGCGTCGGTCACTCCCATCTCCTTATGAGCCGCTATGGTGTCTAGCAACTCTTCGACTTGATCGATGTCCCCCCTGGGAAGTTCGATATTCCACTCCGGCCTTACAATAGGTGGTCTATTTGATTTTTCTGGGAGTTGGGGGGCATGATTTTCAATATAAAACCAATGATTTTTCCACCCGGAAATGTTGGAGGGGAATTTGTACGAAAGGTATTTGTCGCCGGCTTGTTGTCTAAGTTGGATGCCGGCGCCCCCTACAATAGATGAATTCTTGGAGGTGGGTTGTGGTTTTACTCGGAATAAGAAGCAGAAAAGATCCCAATGGGGTTCGATTCTGAGGAAGTCTTCACAGGAATGGATAAAGATTGAGATATGGCAAATGGAATTTGGGTTGAGATGATGGAGTTCAAGACCGTAGTAGTAAAGAAGACCCCAGAAAAAGGAGCAAGAGGGGGAAAGGTTCACGAAATGAGGGGCGCCAATTGACAAGATTCTTGTCTTGGAGTAATCCCTCGGAAACAAGTTTATTGAGGTTGTTGAGGGAGCACTTACTGTGTGTCCACTCCCCGGACGACGGCTGCGCCTGCGCCATCTCTGGATCCGCTCGCCACGAGTTGCTTAGGGGCTACGGGGAGAGGGGCGGGGAGACTTGGGTGGATTGGGGTTCTCCAAAAGGATGAAGGTGGAGTGCGGCTCTATTTGGGGGATTTTGGCGGTTCTTGGCGAAGTGCAGATTGGAAGCACAGTTTTTTACTCAATGTTACCACGGGGTTAAATAACCAGCGGTTAGGTGCAGTTTTACTGTTTTTAAGTTGAATAGTCGTTTCAGGGAATGTTCGGAAGTTGAGGTGTCATTTGATGGATTGTTTAGATAAAATATTCGATTAATCATTTTTTCAGGGTTAAATGTCCCGAAAAAAGGGGTTTTTCGAATTCCAGATCTAACTTCCATCATTTGTACCATCACATTAGTTTTTTACCATGTGGGCATTTTTACACTGCATGCACGACTTTTGAATCCTTATTTCCAAACCTGAGAGATTTGGATTCAAGGCTCGGGGGCTGCGGGATACGTGGCATCGACTACTTATTTTTTCGAATTTATTTGAAAAAGTCAGCCTGATTCTTCGATTCAACCTAAGGCTCGGGGGCTACTCCATATGGAGTGCGATTTTTCAATCGCACACCGTTTCAAAGAAATAATTCGGGGCATGAGCACCTCATAGCTTCGATGCAGCCAAGTAAGTACTCAAAGAAGAACTTTAGGATGGAGCTTCAAAAGAAGCCGAAGACTACTTCGAAAGTACTCAAGAAGCCTGCAGTACTCAGCTACGAAGAGCTCAGGGGCTTGTCAGACCCGGGGTCATGGGACTGTGTACATAACGTAGTTTCGATTTGAACTGCTCCGAAGGTGATAGCCGAGAACCCACCTTAAAACAATCATTTGATTCCCCGATTGACAGAACATCCCGCTACTGACATTTATCTCTTATTTATCTCGTATAAATAGGATATAAAGCTAGTCGGTATAGAAGGAATCTACTCGAGTTGTATTCGGTTACGATTCCTTATCTGGTATTGGCCTAGGATTCTTGTAACCCTAACCTCCCGAATATATAAGGGGGGCAGGACCCATTCAAGGTAGATCGTCAACACCCAAGGGAATACAAACCACCATACAGGACGTAGGGTATTACGCACCTCGCGGCCCGAACCTATCTAAATCTTGTGTTCCTTGCACCTTCGAGTTCCAGATCTCGGCGTCTCCTCACCTAAACTTACCACCTTGGGTATACCCCTCGGTGGGCAGCCGGTAAAACACCGATAGAGGGGTGAGGACGACGATAGCAGGTTGTGACACCCTAGGTGTCAAAAGTTTAAAACACTAGGAAGGAATGTGTAATGTGTGTATTGAATTGAGTGAAATTGAGTGAATGTGTGAATAAGGACCTATGTGTAATTTTTCAAAAATATGAGTCCTTTTATGCCAAATGTTTGAATTACTAAAGTAACTCTTAAATTTTACTAGGGGTCAAAGTGTAAAAATATTAGTCATCATTACAGCACATGAAACTTGTAGTTAAGTCCAACGTTATAAGAAATTTACCTTCATAAGGACAAAAACCTTGAAAAGTTTGAATTGAGTCCAAAGTTTTTAAATAAAGCTCTATCCTTTGAGTTTTTGACTGTAAACCCTAAATAAAAGTGATAGGGTTTGAAAAGTTCTACAACTTTTATTTTGACCATTTCCTCATTTGAGCTTTAGAATAGTGGGGAATTTTGGTTTACAGTGGGGTCCCTGAAACTTTTGAATTTTCAAATCAGCCCCAGCGCCACCCCCTGTTCTTCTTCCTCTGCCCCCTCCTCTGCCCCGCGGCAGCGCCGCCACAGGCCGTCGTGCCGCGCCGCCCGTGGCTATCTCCTGCTCCAGCGCCGCTCCACGCATCGCCCCGAGCTTGCCCACCGCCTCCTCTCCTTCCTGCTGGCTTTCCCCGAATGCGCCACGCCGCCGCCCGAGCCGCCAGCAGCTGTTGGCCGTCGCCACCGTAGCTCACCACCGCTGCAGCTCCGCCGGCGCCATTTTCTATTCGCGTAGCATCCACACATCATTTCCGAGCAGCCCGCCGCCCTAGCTCCCCTCTTCTGGTTCTCTTCCGCGCGCGCCATGCCGCCCGTCCTCTGCCTGAGCTCCGCCCAGCTGCCATGATGCGCCACCGACCGCCAGCAACAGCTACCACGCGCCGTGTGTCGCAGAACCGCCTGAATTATTCCGGCTCAAGTGTGCTAGTCATCGCTATACAGGTGATCCTAACTCAACGCACTTCAAACGGAACAATCCATTGGTCTGTCGGGTCACCGCCCGATACAACCACGATTCAACAGGATCGAAGCAGGTTTACCTCGCACGAAGGCGAGTTTACAATCGCACAACAGCTCACCAACTTTTCATTCACAGAATATTAAACATTATTAGAAACCATTTCAAACTTAAGTATACTTATACAAACATTGTTTAAAAACCACAAGCTATGCTAGCTTGTGTAGAGTTACAGCAGAAGAAATAAACACGCGACTACACACATCGCAAAGGTTGACACCGAGTTCAGCCCAAAACATGGTGTCATTCCGGAGGGTCACTGCCAGCCGGGGATGGATCCCACTCCACGGACCAGCCAAACGGAACAGGGATTGGCCATGTTGGACCATCCGTGGGGTTCTCAAAGGTTATACCTTAAAAATACACTAGGAAGACTGAGTATACTAATACTCAGCAAGACTTACCCGTGTCATGGAATACTTAGCCATGTAACTAGACTTATGATGGCTTGTAATGGTTATGGGTTTAATTTCAGCAGAAAAGCAACAAAGAGTACGATCTAACTTTCATGTTTTAGCTCTCAGCTTCTAGTTTCATTAACCAATATAAGTAAGCACCTATACTAGACAAGCAAGGTAGAGATTAGCATTCATCAAGATTATTCCAATAATAGTTACTGTTCTTACTCTATGTGGCAGAAGGAATAAGCAATCTCAATCTCCGCAAGAAACAGACGATTCTGAATCGAATTTCCAAAACCTTGCAAGGCAAACCTAACTCACACGCTTGGCACACCAAATTATCATTCCAAGCAACCATTTGTCTTTCATTCGGACTCATGGAACAGGGCCACCACAAGCGACTGTAGGACCATACGCACATCCAATGTGCAGGACATACGTTTGTAGTGCGACTACATGACCGTACTCCTGTCCGCTGCGCGGAACGTACTCCCGTACGCCGGTGCATGTGAAAATCCAAATTACGAGTGGTGGGAGGTATGTCCACTCCTCGGGCCGATTGGTTACTAGGCTTACCGCTTTCCATATTTCATGGCATGTGGCTAGTACTTTCAAACGCTTAGCCACCACTACCACACACTGTGACCTTATCAACTTTTATCAACACAGACGGGGTAATCTTCCAAGTCATGATACTGCACATGACCCCATCCATCATCCTTATAGTGATTGCGGAATAGTAAACATTCAATTCCTCTATCGCGCGAGTGACAGGAAACCACCCGACTTCTGCCGGTCCTATTAGCAGAGCATCTATGCGACACGGACTCATGCACAATACATAGGTTCCTAGTATTCATGCATCTAGGGTTCCATTTCAACTCCTAGACTTAATGCAAGATATAATATATATATAAGCATAAAATTGCATAAATGTAGTAATTTGAAATACTAGGTTATGCATCGGGGCTTGCCTTCTTGAGCGGGGCTGGGGTTAGGGATGTCAAAAACTTCCGAACTTTGGTTCGGGGCTTCAGTTATAACCTTGGCGACGTTCGCAGGATCTTCAGAAAATCCTTGCTCGGTCTCCGGGACTAGCTCGTAGTCTCCGTCGTCGAGTGTCGATGACTCTACATGATTTGCAATAATTTAAATTAGGTGGTTCTTGAGTTAAGTATTTTATTTCATGATACAATTGCAATCCAACCAATTGATAAATACAACTTCATAAAATAGGAGATTTGAATTCAAATTTACTAAGTATACCCTAATTCAATGTCAAATTACTTGATTTAATAGAATTAAGTTAACAAGGTTGATTTTTATTTTGAAATCCACAAAGGCTCTAGCCTTGAATTTTTGTGGGTAAGCTCTCTTCTAGTGGATGAGCTTACTGTGAATTTTTTATAATTTTCTGACAATAGAAACTAAAGTGTTTGAATTAAGTTCAAATTTCAAGTTTAAATGCAAACCTTAAGTAAAACAGTGTTGTATGAAGTTGTATTTATTATGGACTACTCTATTATAGAACATCACATGGTAAAAAGTTCTAAGCATGAAAACCTTAGTAACATGCTGCAATAAATTTAAACTATTTCTAGCTTGATTTGCATAGGTTTAAATTAATTTAAACTAGGTTTTAGTACTATAGGTTAATTTTTCACATAAGATCACTTATACCCTAAACAAGCTACTCACCAAAATTCACAGAAAATAAAGTTAACATGCAAAAGTCACACTCAAGATACCCTTTTATTAAACTTTCAAATAACTCTAAAAATATTTGGTTTCAAACTGAACTCTACTAACAAAAGTTGTAGAGCTAGATTTCAAGGGTACAACAAAACTGGTTTGGCAATTTTTGGATTTTCTACAATTTCTTATAAATTTTACAAGTTGGCTGATTTGAATTAGGGAGGGGGTACTGATTTCCTACAGATAGGCCCTTGGAAAATTTTGAATCTTTGCAATTGGGTCCCTGGCCGGGCTACACAGGAAACCCGATCGGTGCCAATCAAATTCTAGTGAGGGGGCTCACCGGCAGCGAGGGGCAAGTGAGAGGAAAGGTTCAGGGGCTCACGGCGGTCACGAGGGTGGCCGGTGTTGGGGAAGAGCGGGACCGAGGTGGCGTATCGACGGCGAACAGGGGCGGGCGGTGGAGGTCCGAGGGACGGCGTCGGCGTTCCGGTGGCCGGAGTGCTAGAGGGCGGCGGGGAAGTGGTCGGAGAGCTTCCACGCGATGATGTGGTGCTGATGGTGCACTTGGCTGGGGCTAAGAGGCAGTCGATCACCGGGACGACGGCGAGGCCGAGCGGCGGCGGAAGCTCGAGCTCACCGGCGCTATGGTCCGGGTGATCTAGCACGGAGATCGAAATTGGGTGGGCTTGTGAGCTTTAGTGGGTTGCGGCGGTGCTCTAGGAGCACTGGATCAGGGATGGGAGGCGGCTGTCGATGACGAGCAGTAGCTGCTGCGGAGGTCCGGCGAGGTGGAGAGCTCGGGAAAGAGAACTGTAGTGGAAATGGAGATGCGTGAAAGCAAGAGTGAGTGCGTGGGGAGCTTCAGGACGTGCTCGGGGTCTAGAAGAAGGCTTGGTCATGCGGGAGCAGGTGCTGGAGAGCCGGTGGGATGCGTGGCGGCTTGGGCGGCTGCGGCGGCGCGACGTGGAGAGGCAGGGAGGGGTCCAGCGCGGGTTGGAGAGCGGCGGCGCGGGTGCTGGGGCGGCACGTGGCGCAGAGGGAAGCGGCGCGGGGGTAGCAGGTGCTCAGCACATGGCCGGCGAGGGCGGCGGGGGTCGGGCGCAGAGAAAACAGAGAGAGGGGGACTGGAGGTAGACGAAGGGGGACTTAGTTGCAAATTCCCAAAAGTACAGGGACTCCACTATAAAGTCTAGTTAACTTTCAAACCATAGCTCAAATGGAAATGTGCCCAAAAGCAAAAGTGTAGAGTTCAACAAGATCTACAACTTTGCTTTAAGTTTCAGCTTCAAAAGAGTTAAGAATTTGAAACTAACATAAAACTTAGCAAAGTTTTAAACTTTAAAGAAATCCTATTTAAAATCTACACTACACTTGCATCCTTTGGGTAGTTTCACCTCTATTTGCGGTTTAAAAGTAAGTTCTTGACTTTTTGCAAAACAACCTTCATATGTTTTGATTTTACCTCCCATTCCCACCCATTTTGCACCAAAGGACCTAAATTTTCCAGAATTACTAAAAGATCCTTTTGCCTTTGCATTAAAGTTTTAGCACACATATATAAAATCAAACATACACACTTTATACTAGAATCTAGTGTGTCTTAACCCTAAATACCTGAATGTCACAACCTTCCCCCCTAAAAAGAATCTCATCCTGAGATTCCGGAATAGAATGGAATTGGACAATTAGATTTGGGAGTTGGCTTGAAGGAAATCTGGAAAGTTTTGTTGGAGATATGATTCGGTTTCCCCAGTTGCTTCTTCTTCAGTATGATGATCCCACTGAATTTTGAACATCTTAATAGTTTCTCTTCTAGTGCTTCTCTCTTTGGTGTCTAGCACTCTGATTGGATGTTCGATATAAGTTAGATCAGATTCGATTTCGATAGCTTGGGAATCGATGATTTCAGTAGGAACTTTGACACACTTCTTAAGTTGAGATATATGGAATATATGATGAATGGCCGCTAATTGAGGAGGAAGTTGAAGACGATAAGCTACGGGTCCACAGATTTCTATAATCTCAAAGGGTCCGACATATCTAGGGGCAAGTTTTCCTTCTACGCCGAACCGTTGAATACCTCGAGTGGGAGATACTCGAAGATACAGAAAGTCTCCAATCTGGAACTGTAACGGTCTCCTTCATATGTCAGCAGCTTTTCTATCGAGATTGGGTGGCTTTGAGATTATTCTGAATAGTCTTCACCTTTCCCTCTGCTTCAGTGACAAGGTCAGGTCCAAATATTTTACGCTCGCCGATTTGTGACCAACTCAAAGGAGTTCGGCATCGGCGACCGTATAATGCTTCGAACGGAGCCATCTTGAGACTGGTTTGATAGCTATTATTGTAAGAAAATTCTGCCAATGACAAACATTTGTCCCAATTCTTGTCATACTGAAGTACACAGGCTCTAAGCATATCTTTTAAAATTTGATTTACCCTTTCTGTTTGTCCATCTGTCTGAGGATGATATGCGGAGCTTCGGATTAGCTTAGTTCCAAGAGCATATTGAAGTTGCTCCCAGAACCGAGCGATGATTTGTGCTCCATGATCAGAAATGATCGTCCTAGGCACTCCATGGAGACGAACGATTTGATCTAAATACATCTCAGCATACTTTTCGGCATTGTAAGTAGTATGCACTGGAAGGAAATGGGCAGTTTTGGTTAATCGATCAACGATTACCCAAATGGAGTCATGTCTTAGAGAGGTGTTGGGTAAGCCAACGATAAAATCCATGCTGATATCCTCCCACTTCCAAGAGGGAATGGGTAGAGGTTGAAGAATACCAGCAGTTCTTAGATGACTGGCCTTAACTCTTTGACAAATATCACACTCCGAGACATACTTTGCAATTTCTCGCTTCATACGAGTCCAACAAAAGTTCTATTTCAAATCCTGGTACATCTTGGTACTGCCAGGGTGCATAGAGAATTTAGACAGATGGGCCTCATCCAATATATGCTTATGAAGCTTATGGTCCTTAGGTACAACGATACGCTCGTTGAACCATAGAACCCCTTCGTGATCTACTCGAAAGCACTTGTACTTCCCTATTCCTTGTGCTAACTTCTGCTTGATGATTCTGACCCATGCTGTTGTGCCAGAATGATGTTATCCTTAAGCGTAGCTTCAACTGAGAGATAGTTCAAGCTACCTTGGGCAATGATCTCTAGATTAAGCTTTCTCTTCTCCCAACAAAGAGTTTCATTGAAAGCATCAACAGATAAGCAAGAGCAATGCGCCTTGCGGCTAAGTGCATCCGCAACGACGTTGGCCTTGCCTGGATGATAGTGTACTTCTAGATCATAATCCTTGATAAGCTCTAGCTAGCGTCTTTGCCTCATATTTAGATCTGCTTGTGTGAAAATGTACTTGAGGCTTTTATGGTCAATATAGATATGGCACTTTGTACCCATCAGATGATGTCTCCAAATTTTAAGTGCATGGACGACAGCTGCGAGTTCAAGATCATGGGTAGGATAGTTCTGTTCATGAGTCCTAAGTGCTCGTGATGCATACGCAATCACTCGGTTGTCTTGCATAAGCACACAACCAAGTCCGATTCCCGAAGCATCACAATAGATGTCAAAAGATTTTGAAATATCTGGTTGAGCTAGAACTGGGGTAGTAGTGAGATGTGCTCTGAGAGTGTGAAATGCATCTTCACATTTCTGATCCCAGGAGAATTTAACTCCTTTCTTTAGCAATTCGGTCATAGGCTTGGCTATTCTCGAGAAATCAGGAATGAAACGTTGATAATAGCTAGCTAGACCAAGGAAACTACGGATTTGATGGACTGACGTAGGAGGTTTCCAGTCTAGTACTTCTTGGACTTTACTGGGATCAACGGATATACCGTTACTGGAGATAGTGTGACCTAGAAATTTAACGGTATCCAGTCAAAACTCGCATTTGGAGAATTTGGCATACAAGTGGTGGTCTCTCAATCTTTGAAGAACAATATGGAGGTGGTTCACATGATCTTTCGAATTCTTGGAATAGATCAGAATGTCATCAATGAAGACCACTATGAATTTGTCGAGTTCTTGCATGAAGACAGAGTTCATGAGATACATGAAGTATGCTGGGGCATTGGTAAGACCAAATGACATGACCAGATATTCATAGAGTTCATATCTGGTGGAAAAGGCTGTTTTTGGGATGTCACTAGACCTGATCTGAATCTGATGATATCAGAAGCGGAGGTCAATCTTAGAGAATACTTTAGCTCCGGCTAACTGATCAAACAGAATGTCAATGTGAGGCAAAGGATACTTGTTTTTGATGGTCACTGCATTGAGAGGACGATAATCTACACATAGCCTTAAGCTATTGTCCTTTTTCTTCACAAATAGGGCTGGACAACCCCATGGTGAAGCATTTGGACGAATGTAACCCTTATCAAGGAGGTCTTGGAGTTGGATTTTTAGCTCTGCCAGCTCCTTGGGTGGCATAAGATAGGGCCTCTTAGAGATGGGGGCTGTGCCGGGTTGTAGTTCTATGACAAATTCAATATCTCGGTCCAGGGGCATTCCAGGCAAATCATCTGGAAAGACATCTCGATATTCGCAAACAATAGGGATGTCCTTTAACTTGATCCCTTCTATAGCATAGGCACAAGAGTTATTGCACTCCCGTTGTGGAAGATAGAGAGTAGTAGGTTCATGTTCGGGTAAATCTATCTCCACGGCTCAGGAAGAGATATCTAATGACACTCGGTGCCTAGTCATCCAATCCATGCCTAGGAGAACATCCATTCCTTCTAGGTCCAATAGCAGTAAATTTGTTTTTATCAAATGGCTACCCAGCTGGATTGGCACCTTTCTATAGATTTGATTTGATGAAATTTTACCGCCAGGAGTTGTTATCATATAGGCTCCATTAGTAGGATAGATATCCAAGCCTATTTTTGTTCCACATTTTGGACTGACAAAGCTATGGGTTGCACTAGAACCAAAACGTATAATCACGGGTGGATGGTTTATGGAGAAAGTACCCATCATTATTGGCGCACCCTCGGGAAGTTCGGAGAGAGTCGTGAAGTTCACCCTCCCTTGGCGGACTTGTACCATCTGCTTCTTGCCCTTGCCCTTGTTGTTCGAGTTGGATGTTTGCCCTTGAAAAGATCTTCTGGGTTGAGGGCAATCCTTAATGAAATGGGACGGGCTGCCGCAATTGAAACAACGATAGTTGTTGTTTCCTTGATTGGGTGGCGGAAAGCTCGGCCGCGGGCCTTGCTGCTGTTGTTGTTGGGGTTGTGGTGTCGGTGGCCGATTGAATCGAGCCTGCTGGGGTGGCTTGGCTACCCATCTACCTGGTAGATTGTTCCGGGGCGGTGCTCGGGTAG
Source organism: Panicum hallii (assembly GCF_002211085.1). Taxonomy (NCBI): domain Eukaryota; kingdom Viridiplantae; phylum Streptophyta; class Magnoliopsida; order Poales; family Poaceae; genus Panicum; species Panicum hallii. The sequence goes on along the minus strand of NC_038050.1, from coordinate 39,575,872 downwards.
CTGGGTTCTGGACCAACAGATACCTCGGCGGTTGCGCAGTTGAGGGTCCCGTGGGTGTCTTCCGTTTCTGTTCTGCCCTATGGGCTGATATGCAGTCTTCTTGGGTAATGGCCATATTGACCAGTATATTGAAGTTGTCGGCCCTTACTAGGTTCAACCGTTCTTTAAGCTTTGTGTTTAGGCCTCGACGGAAACAATCTCGCTTACGGGCATCAGTGTCCGCATGATAACCCGCGTATTGGCATAGGTGATTGAAGACCTGTGCATATTGCAGAACCGTGCGGGTTCCCTGAGTCAAGGTTAGGAATTCATTGAGCTTCCGCTTAATAAGTCCCTCTGGAATGTGGTGCACTCTGAAAGCGGTCTGGAATTCATCCCATGTGACAACATGACCAGCCGGCTGCATGGAGTAGTAATGGTCCCACCATATGCGGGCAATGCCGCGAAGTTGTTGAGCCGCAAAGAGTGCCTTGTTCATGTCTGAACATGGTGCAGATAACTATGTGAACTTAGACTCTATAGTGTGGAGCTAGGTGTCAGCATCGAGGGGCTCATCTGCTTTATGGAACAATGGGGGCTGAGTGCTGAGAAAGTCTTGGTAACTAGCCGATGGGGGTTCATCACAACCTCGGGACTCGTGATGAAATTGACCCATCTGAGCCTGTACTAGCTGGTTAAGAAGTTTTGTCTGTCGTGCCATGACTTCCGCTAGATTTGGCGGGGACTGGTGGTGGTTGTTGGGAACCGCTAGCTTGGTCTACCTAGAAACCTTCTGGGGTTCCACGAGTAGCTCCAACCATCTGAAACAAAGGAGATGTCCATTATTAACACCATGTCCTTACTCCTATTTTCAGATTAGATTCTGCCGCTAAACAGATATGTAAATCACATATTCTATTTAACCAACTCAGTCAAAAGGCAAAAATTTCGATATGAACCACAGGACTCAAGCTTAGATGTCAAGCAGCAACAGTTATCCTTAATATATTACATCAGGGTGGTTCGATTGCTATGGTCAAGCCATACATACAGAGGCCATCTATGTTACAGCAAATGGCCCTAGGTCTAGGTAGACTACTCACTACCTATGTCACAACAATCTACACTAGGTACATCGGAAAAGATCGACAATTTGGAGGGACTAGAAATCGTCGAGGTCGCCTACGGAGGACTGGCTGCCAGAAGAGGAATGATCTGGCTGAGGATTAGGCTCTAGGTTTCCATGCTTGGAGTCGAGATCAGAAACTCCCTCAATCTCCTCGGGTTCTTCTTCTCCGTCTTCAGGTACTACAGGTACAGCAGGAGGTACTGGCTGTTGCTGAAGTTCATCGATGTGAGCATGGGTGTTGTCAACTTCAAGGATAAGGTTGTGGACTTGCTCCTGGAGGAACTCGATAATTGTGTCATGTTGAGTGATTATGGCGTCACTCTCATTGATCTGATCCTCCCGGTGAATAATGGTCTCCTCTCGCTCTGCGATGATTTCCTCCTTCTCCGTGACCAATGCTTGAAGCTCTTCTATCTGATAGTGGTGCTGAACATTCATGAACCTAATGGTACCACGGAGTGTTTCTTCGGCTGAATCTCCCAACATATGGCCATAATGAGCTATCCGAAAGTTCCACTCAGGATCACTAGAATCTATTGTAGGGAATAGGCCGATAGGATGCCCTGCAATTTCCATGGGATGCTGGTTGCAGAAGATATGGATGGCCTCAAGAGCTGTGGTCTCAATGGTGTTGACGAGACGATAGCCAACCATATCGATTTCAATGGGCTGCCACTGAGAACGAAAAGGGTGCTGAGGAATAGTCATCTTGACTCTGCACCGGGGAACAACTTCTTCCCTATACTCCACTCCATCGTACTGTGGGGGCTCGGTGTAGAAGAATGGACTAGGTGATTCCCATAAAAGACGGGGAAAACCCTCCCAGTGCAAGGCATTGGTATAGAGATGCCCTGCATGATCCCAGAAGATGTTTGAAGGAGCTGCCATCTGAAACAAGAATTCAGATGGTGAGATTTTGAAGGATGCTGAAAACCCAACTAAGACTACCACAAGAATCCTATTGAAACTACACTAATATAGACAACACTCTATTTGTCCTTAAAAGAACAACACATTTAATGCACTCATTTTAATTATGGATGGATTATGCATGCACGTACTATTCGACCTCACAACCAAAACAATTGTCGAATATCTTCGGACTTACGTGGTTAATTTCGGTGGCATAACACATATGTCTCTCACTAATAACTAATCGATAAGTCCTATCCGTCTTAACCTCTTAATCCTGGTTAGTGTACCTGCAGAAAACCATAGGTATATAACATGAACCTTTCATGGCAGCACGACATGAAAGCGTTCCCAAATAGTACTGTTCACTATAGAAACAGTATCCGTACAATATTCGCCGTACGGACGACGTTAGCATACGTTACATCTGCAACATATTCACGGGGGTACCGTTTAAAATGGGGGTATGAACAGCGATCGCCATACCCTGCGCCGAACCATATACTCCCAATATATTCAACCTAAGTTGATATATTGGCAGCACCTCAAGTAGGTCACTGCTTGAGAAACAGCGTTCGGTTCGCATCACCGACGGGAAGGCCAATCTCCCTCAGTTGGCTGAGGATCCTTACCTTCTTACCTTCTTGTCTCGACGTTAAGGAACACAATAATACAAATAAATATCTAGGGTTGTTTGTGCTTGAAAGTAAGTTTTGACAGAAAGTAGTGCTGCAAGTTAGAGCTGGACTATATATATATACTAGTAGCCACCTGATAATTCCCATATAAATCCCTGGGGCTTTACGATCTAAGCACCGATCCTTAACGAATCCAACGCGATTTGTAAACTCTTTTGTTAAGCCAAATTTCATCTTGAAAATATTTTTAAAAGCTGCTGCGGTGTAAGAGTAAACCTACAGCTCTAATACCAGCTGTGGTAGAACCGACTAAATTATTCCGGCTCAAGCGTGCTAGTCATCGCTATACAGGCACTCCTAACTCAACGCACTTCAAACGGAACAATCCATTGGTCTGTCGGGTCACCGCCCGATACAACCACGATTCAACAGGATCAAAGCAAGTTTACCTCGCACGAAGGCGAGTTTACAATCGCACAACAGCTCACCAAGTTTTAATTCACAGAATATTAAACATTATTAGAAACCATTTCAAACTTAAGTATACTTATACAAACATTGTTTAAAAACCACAAGCTATGCCAGCTTGTGTAGAGTTACAGCGGAAGAAATAAACACACGACTACACACGTCGCGAAGGTTGACACCGAGTTCAGCCCAAAATATGGTGTCATTCCGGAGGGTCACTGCTAGCCGGGGACGGATCCCACTCCACGGACCAGCCAAACGGAACAGAGATTGGCCATGTTGGACCATCCGTGGCGTTCTCAAAGGTTATTCCTGAAAAATAGACTAGCAAGACTTACCCGTGTCATGGTATACTTAGCCATGTAACTAGACTTATGATGGCTTGTAATGGTTCTGGGTTTAATTTCAGCGGAAAAGCAACAAAGAGTATGATCTAACTTTCATATTTTAGCTTTCAGCTTCTAGTTTCATTAACCATTCTAAGTAAGCACCTATACTAGACAAGTAAGGTAGAGATTAGCATTCATCAAGATTATTCCAATAATAGTTACTGTTCTTACACTATGTGGCAGAAGGAATAAGCAGTCTCAATGTCCGCGAGAAACGGACGATTCTGAATCGAATTTCCAAAACCTTGCAAGGCAAACCTAACTCACACGCATGGAACATCAAATGATCGTTCCGAGCAACCGTTTGCCTTTCATTCCGACTGGTGGAACAGGGCCACCACAAGCGACTGTAGGACCATACGCACATCCAATGTGCAGGACATACGTCGGTAGCGCGACAACATGACCGTACTCCTGTCCGCTGCGTGGAACGTACTCCCACACATCGGTGCATATGAAAAACCAAATTACAAGTGGTGGGAGGTATGTCCACTCCTCGGGCCGATTGGTTATTAGGCTTACCGATTTCCATATTTCACGGCATGTGGCTAGTACTTTCAAACGCTTAGCCACCACTACCACACACTGCGACCTTATCAACTTTTATCAACATAGACGGGGTAATCTTCCAAGTCATGATACTGCATATGACCCCATCCATCATCCTTATAGTGATTGCGGAATAGTAAACATTCAATTCCTCTATCGCGCGAGTGACAGGAAACCACCCGACTTCTGCCGGTCCTATTAGCAGAGCATCTATGCGACACGGACTCATGCACAATACATAGGTTCCTAGTATTCATGCATCTAGGGTTCCATTTCAACTCCTAGACTTAATGCAAGATATAATATATATAAGCATAAAATTGCATAAATGTAGTAATTTGAAATACTAGGTTATGCATCGGGACTTACCTTCTTGAGCGGGGCTGGGGTTAGGGATGTCAAAAAATTCCGAACTTTGGTTCCGGGCTTCAGTTATAACCTCAGCGACGTTCGCAGGATCTTCAGAAAATCCTTGCTCGGTTTTCGGGACTAGCTCGTAGTCTCCGTCGTCGAGTGTTGCTGACTCTACATGATATGCAATAATTTAAATTAGGTGGTTCTTGATTTAAGTATTTTATTTCATGATAAAGTTGCAATCCAACCAATTGATAAATACAATTTCATAAAATAGGAGATTTGAATTCAAATTTACTAAGTATACCTTAATTCAGTGTCAAATTACTTGATTTAATAGAATTATGTTAACAAGGTTGATTTTTATTTTGAAATCCACAAAGGCTCTAGCCTTGAATTTTTGTGGGTAAGCTCTCTTCTAGTGGACGAGCTTACTGTGAATTTTTCATAATTTTCTGACAATAGAAACTAAAGTGTTTGAATTAAGTTCAAATTTCAAATTTAAATGCAAACCTTAAGTTAAACAGTGTTGTAAATTCCCAAAATATTTACTATGGACTATTCTATTGTAGAACATCACATGGTAAAATGTTCTAAGCATGAAAACCTTAGTAACATGCTGGAATAAATTTAAACTATTTCTAGCTTGATTTGCATAGGTTTAAATTAATTTAAACTAGGGTTTAGTACTATAGGTGAATTTTTCACATAAGATCACTTATACCCTAAACAAGCTACTCACCAAAATTCACAGGAAATAAAGTTAACATGCAAAAGTCACACTTAAGATACCCTTTTGTTAAACTTTAAAATAACTCTAAAAATATTTGGTTTCAAACTGAACTCTACTAACAAAAGTTGTAGAGCTAGAATTCAGGGATACAACAAAACTTGTTTGGCAATTTTTGGATTTTTCTCCAATTTCCTATGAATTTTACAAGTTGGCTGATTTGAATTAGAGAGGGGGTACTGATTTCCTACAGATAGGCCCTTGGAAAATTTTGAATCTTTGCAATTGGGTCCCTGGCCGGGCTACATAGGAAATCTGATCGGTGCCGATCAAATTCCGGTGAGGGGGCTCACCGGCGGCGAGGGGCAAGTGAGGGGAAAGGTTCAGGGGCTCACGGCGGTCACGAGGGTGGCCCGTGTTGGGGAAGAGAGGGACCAAGGCGGCGTATCGACGGTGAACAGGGGTGGGCGGCGGAGGTCCGAGGGATGGAGTCGGCGTTCCGGTGGCCGGAGTGCCGGAGGGCGGCGGGGAAGTGGTCGGAGAGCTTCCACGCGATGATGTGGTGCTGATGGTGCACTTGGCTGGGGCTAAGAGGCAGTCGATCACTGGGACGACGGCGAGGCCGAGCGGCGGTGGAAGCTCGACCTCACCGGCGCTGTGGTCCGGGTGATCTAGCGTGGGAGATCGAAATTGGGTGGGCTTGTGAGCTTCAGTGGGTCACGGCAGTGGGTCACGGCGGTGCTCTAGGAGCACTGGATCGGGGATGGGAGGCGGCAGCGGCGGCTGTCGACGACGAGCAGTAGCTGCGGCGGAGGTCCGGCGAGGTGGAGAGCTCGGGAAAGAGAAGGGTAGTGGAAATGCAGACGCGTGAAAGCAAGAGTGAGTGCGTGGGGAGCTTCAGGACGTGCTCGGGGTCCAGAAGAAGGCTTGGTTGTGCAGGAGCAGGTGCTGGAGAGCCGGCGGGATGCGTGGCGGCTTGGGCGGCTGCGGCGGCACGACGTGGAGAGGCAGGGAGGGGTCTAGCTCGGGGTTGAGAGCGGCGGCGCGGGTGCTGGGGCGGCATGTGGCGTAGAGGGAAGCGGCGCGGGGGCAGCAGGTGCTCGCCATATGGCCGACGAGGGCGGCGGGGGTTGGGCGCAGAGAAAACAGAGAGAGGGGGACTGGAGGTAGACGAAGGGGGACTTAGTTGCAAATTCCCAAAAGTACAGGGACTCCACTGTAAAGCCTAGTTAACTTTCAAACCATAGCTCAAATGGAAATGTACCCAAAAGCAAAAGTGTAGAGTTCAATAAGATCTACAACTTTGCTTTAAGGTTCAGCTTCAATAGAGTTAAGGATTTGAAACTAATAGAAAACTTAACAAAGTTTTAAACTTTAAAGAAATCCTATTTAAAATCTACTCTACACTTGCATCCTTTGGCTAGTTTCACCTCTATTTGCGATTTAAAGGTAAGTTCTTGACTTTTTTCAAAACAATGTTCATATGTTTTGTTTTTACCTCCCATTCTCACCCATTTTGCACCAAAGGACCAAAATTTTCCAGAATTACTAAAAGATCCTTTTTGCCTTTGCACTAAAGTTTTAGCACACATATATAAAATCAAACCTACACACTTTATACTAGAATCTAGTGTGTCTTAACCCTAAATACCTGAATGTCACACCGTGCTACTTCTTAGTCCCACAGCATCACCAGGAGCTCCCCTTCGACTACTTATATCCACTCGCACGGCCGTCGTTCGCTTTGCTCGACTTCTTCCCCACCGGAACACCGCTGCGCTCACCTTCTGCAGTCGACCACCGCGCCGTCATCAGCTCGCCCCGCTCCTTCTCAGACCACGACAGCCCCCTCAGTAGCTTCGCCTTGATCCCGTGAAGCTCACCAGCCCCTCCAGCGCTGCCCTTAAGCACTATATCCACCTCGCCGACGAGCTCCCCCTTCGCCGCCGTCCCGGGTCGCCGAGGGAACCCATCCCTCCGGCCGTCTCAGCTCTCGCCAAGGTGATTAATTGAACTGCCTTACTCTCCTGGAGCTTTCCCCCCACCTCTGATCCCACGCTGGTGAGCCATCACGCTGGAACACCGCTGCCGTGGTTGAGCTCCACCGCCACCGCCTCGGTTCACCGCCGTTCCACCCCCTCCGGCCAACCCCGACCTGCCCATCACCCCTAGCAAGGACTGCCCTAGTTCCCTGATCCACCCGGCCAGTTCCCCCTCGCCGCCGGTGACCGCCGTCGTCGGAATTTTGCCAGCACATCTCGGCTTCTCTTCCCCGATGAGCCAAGGACCCAATTGCAATGATTTAAATCTTCCTGAGGGCCTAGCTGCAAGATTCCAGTCCCTCCCCTCAATTCAAAATCAGTGATCTTTAGAAATTTGTAGAAATGTGTAAAAAATTCAAAAAAATGTCAAACCAGTTTTGTTTCAATCCTTGATGTAAATTCTACAACTTTTGTTACTAAAGTTTGGTTTGAAACCAAATACTTTAAATCACAACAATTAACTTAATTAAACAACATAGATAACTTGAATAAATTTTATAGAACATTTTTCTTCAAAACTAAGGTTAGCAAAATTATTAAGCATTGCTTTAGCATAAATACACTTACTGTGAATTTATCAAGATTTTTATATTAATAGGAACTATGCCACACAATTTAAATATTAAAAGAATAAGATCCATTTATAAATGTAATTCTATACTAGGTTTGCGGTTTAAATTTTATAGCCATGTTCTATTATGCAAGAATAACATTCTAGAATATTTTCATAATTTTACATGAACTAGAACTATTGTTCATGAATTTTCTTTAAATCTAAGCTTAAATTCATAGCATAAGTTCTATTAGGGTTCTGGTTCCCAAACTTTTACCATGAACTACACATGCTAAAATAAGGCTAAGGTAAAAATTTTAGCTATAAACATGCAGAGATGCATTTAGAATTAAATACTTTTTGTGTTATTATAAAACTTAACAAAAGGGTATCTTGTGCATAACTTTTGCATGCTAGCTCTAGTGTTTGTGATTTTTGGTATGTAGTCTGTTTAGGGTACGAGTAAGCTTGTGTGTAAATTTTAAGTACAGTACTGAACTCTAGCATGAACTAATTTGAACTTATGCAAATCAAGCTTGAAATGGTTTAAATTTATTAAAAAATGTTCCTAAGGTTGTCATGCTTAGATCTTTTTACCATATGTTAATTTGTTGATAACTAGTTCATAGTTAAAATTTTCAAGATTTATGGCACTGTTTTGTCAAAGATTTGAATTTAAACTTGAAATTTGAACTTAATTCAAATGCTATAGTTTCTGTTTTTAGAAAATTATGAAAAATTCATAGTAAGCTTAACTGCTAGAAGTAAGCTTACCCACAAAAATTCAAGGCCATAGCCTTTATAGATTTCAAAATAAGAATCAAACTTTTTAACTTAATTCAATTAACTCAATTAATTTGATAATTGAAATAAAGTACACATAGTAGGTTTGAACTCAAACTTCCTACTTTATGAAATTTCATTTATTAATTAGTTGGATTGCAACTTTATCGTGAAGTAAAATTCTTAACTCAAGAACCACCTAATTTAAATTATTGCATATCATGTAGAGTCAGTGACACTCGACGATGGAGACTATGAACTAGTCCCGGAACCCGAGCTAGGATTCTCTGAAGATCCTGCGAACGTCGCCGAGGTTATAACTGAAGCCCCGAACCAAAGTTCGGAAGTCTTTGACATCACTGACCCCAACCCCGCTTAAGAAGGCAAGCCCCGATGCATAACCCAGTATTTTAAATTACTACACTTATACAATTTTATACTTGTATATCTATATTATGCATTAAGTCTAGGAGTTGATATGGAACCCTAGATGCATGAATCCTAGGAACCTATGTATTGTACCTGAGTCCTTACCGAATAGATGCTCTACTAATAGGACCGGCAGAAGTTGAGTGATTTCCTGTCACTCGCGCGATATAGGAGTTGAATGTTTACTATTCTACCATCACTATAAGGATGATGGATGGGGTCATGTGCGGTATCATGACTTGGAAGGTTACCCCGTCTGTATTGATAAAAGTTGATAAGGTCGCAGTGTGTGGTTGCTGTGGTCAAGTGTTTGAAAGTACTAGCCACATGCCGTAAATATGGTATGCGGTAAGCCTAGTACCTGATTGGCCCGGCAAATGGACATGTCTCCACCACTCGATTGATTGGTTTTTGTTACACACACGCACCGACGTGTGGGAGTATGTTCTGCGTTGCAGACACGAGTATGATCATGTAGTCGCGCTACAGACGTACGTCCTGCTCATTGGATGTGCATACGATCCCGCAGTCGCTTGTGGTGGCCCTGATCCATAACCCGGAATATTTGTTCGGAAAGTTAAGTTTCTGAAAGTGTGAGTTAGGTTTGCCTTGTAAGGTTTGAAATTTGATTCAGAATCGTCCGTTTATCGCGGAGATTGAGACTGCTTGCTCCTTCTGCCACATAGAGTAAGAACAGTACCTATTGTTGAGATAATCTTGATGGATGCTAATCTCTATCTTGTTTGTCTAGTATAGGTGCTTACCTAGAATGGTTAATGAAACTAGAATCTAAAAGCTAAAACATGAAAATTAGATCAACTCTTTATTGCTTTTCAGCAAAAAGAAAACCAGTGCCTCTCAATCCTTCATGGTTTCATTATGGGCTAAGTATACCCAATCTCGGTTAAGTCTTGCTGAGTATTAGTATACTCAGTCTTGCTAGGCTATATTTTAGCTATGGCCGCTGAAAACCAAACGGATAGTCCAGCCTGGCCCTTCTCTATTCCGTTTGGCTGGTCCGTGGAGTGGGATCCGTCCCGGGCTGGCAATGACCCTCCTGAATGACACCAGGTTCCGGGCTGAACATGGTGTCAACTCTCACGATGTGTGGAGTTGCGCATAAATTTTCTTCCGCTGTTACTCTGGCACAAGCTTGTATAGCTTGTGTTTTTAAAACTAATGTTTGCATAAGTTTACTTTCAGTTTGAAACAGTTGTAATAATATTTATTATGTCTATAAATTAAAAGTTGTTGAGCTATGGTGCGATTGTAAACTCGCCTTCGTGCGAGGTAAACCTACTTCGATCCTGTTGAACCGTGGTTGTATCAGGCAGTGACCCGACAGACCAATGGGTTGTTCCGTTTGAAGTGCGTTGAGTTAGTATCGCCTGTATAGCGATGACTAGCGCACTTGACTCGGAATAATTCAGTCGGTTCTGCCACAGCTGGTATCAGAGCTGTAGGTTTACTCTTACGACTGCAGCAGCTCTTAAAAATGTTTTCAGGATAAAATTTGGCTTAACAAAAGAATTTGCAAATTACGTTGGATTCGTTAAGGATGGTGCTTAGATCGTAAAGCCCTAGGGATTTGTATGGGAGTAATTGTGGCAGAACCGCCCAAATTACACCGGTCCCTTCTCAAGGGCTACAACACAATTCAAACGGTGTAACTCATTGGTCTGTCGGATCTCCGCCCGATACAACCACGGTTCAATAGGATCGAAGCAGGTTTACCTCGCACGAAGGCGAGTTTACAACCACAATACAGCTCATTACTTTTAATTTACAGATAAGGAAACATTATTACAAACCTTGTTCAACTGCAAATAAAACTTATACAAACAGTGTTTAAACCGACAAGCTAGACAGCTTGTCCATGTTCACAGCGAAAGGAAAATAAACACGCGACTACTTTCGTCGCAAAGGTTGACACCATGCTCAGCCCAAGGCCTGGTGTCACTCAGGAGGGTCACTGCCAGCCGGGGACGGATCCCACTCCACGGACCAGTCAAAAGGAACAAAAGTTGGCCATGCAGGGTTGTCCGTGGGGTTCTCAAAGGTTATACCTGCAAATGGTACTAGCAAGACTGAGTATTCTCATACTCAGCAAGGCTTACCCGGGATTGGGTATACTTTAGCCCGTAACTAGACTTATGAAGGCATTGTAAAGGCTCTAGGTTTATTTTCAGCTGAAAAGCAACAAAGAGTATGAACTACTTTCAAATTTTAGCTTTCATATTCTAGTTGACTATCCATTCTAGGTTAGCACCTACACTAAGCAAACAAGGTAGAGATTATCATTCATTAAGATTATTCCAACAATAGTTATACTTCTTACTCTATGTGGCAAAAGGGATAAGCAGTCTCAATCTTCGTGAGAAATGGACAATTTTGAATCGAATTTCAACCTTGCAAGGGTAAACCTAACTCACACGCTTGGAACATGCAACGATAGTTCCGAAGCAACCGTTTCCCTTTCATTCCGACACGTGGACAGGCCACCACAAGCGACTGTAGAACCGTACGCACACTAATTGTGCAGGACATACGTCTGTAGCGCGACTACATGATCCCGTATTCCTGTCTGCCTTGCAGAACGTACTCCCACACGTCGGTGCGTGTAAACATAAAATAAAGATTGAGTGGTGGGAGGTATGTCCACTTGCCGGGCCGATTGGTTACTAGGCTTACCGCTTTACCATATTTCGCGGCATGTGGCTAGTACTTTCAAACGCTTAGCCACCACTACCACACATATCGACCTTATCAACTTTTAACAAAACAGACAGGGTAAAACTTCAGGTCATAATACAGCACATGACCCTGTCCGTCATACTTATAGTGATTGCAGGATAGTAAACATTCAACTCCTATATCGCGCGAGCGACAGGAAATCACTCGACTTTAACCGGTCCTATTAGCGGAGCATCTATCCGATAAGGACTCAGGTACAATATGTTGGTTCTTAGGATTTATGCATCTAGGGTTTCATTACAACTCCTCGACGTAATGTATAAATAAAGATAAAAAGACTTAGATTGCAGTGTAAATAAAGTAATGGGATATGTTCGGGGCTTGCCTTCTTGAGTGGGGTTGGGGACAGGAGTGTCAGAGGCTTCCGAATTTTGGTTCGGGGCTTCAGTTAGTTCCTCGGCGACGTTCGTGGGGTCTTCGGAAAATCCTTGGTCTTGTCCCACGACCAACTCGTAGTCTCCGTCGTCGAGCGTCGTTGACTCTATATGATATGCAATAGTTTATTTGAGATAGTGTTCAAGTTAAATCATTCATTTCACGATAAAGTTGCAATCCAAAAAGTTAATACACATGAACTCATGAAACAAGGGGGGTTTAGTTTTGAATTATCACTCACATCTAAGTCATGATTATAGTATTGAACTTATGGAAAACAGGAACTAGAACATTTGGATTTGAACTCAACTTCCAAGTTTAAATTCAAAACTTGGGTAACTAGAATTATAAAGTCTGAAATATTTAATTATAGACTAACTATTAACACACTAGATTATGACAAAAAGATCTAATTAGTTAAGCCTAAGGAACATGCTTAATTAATTTCAAATCATTCCAAATTGGAATTTGCCTAAATTCAAAAGAAGTTAAATTACAAAATAGTGTTAGGTTTGAAGTTTTGATACAAGTTCACACATGACCTATAGAAGCTACTTCCCAAAAATCATAATAAACAAAGTTAGCATGTAAAGGTTATACACAAAACATCTTTTAACCTTAGATTTAAAATAGGTTTAAAAGTAGTTGGTTTCAAACTAAACTTTATTAATAAAAGTTGTAGGGTTTGAAATCTAGTTTCCAACAAAATTAGTTTTGCGATTTTTGGTTTTTTCTACAGTTTCCTATGAATTTTACAAGATAGCAACATCAATCACATAAAATAACAACACATATAGGGGGTCTCGGTATTTTTGCGCTGGGGCCCCTGGAACAAGATTTCTATTTGCACAAAAGCCCCTGCCAGGCCCCGGCGACGGCCGGCCGATCGGCCCCGACGCGTTCTCGCTGGCGGCGAGGTCGCCGGCAGGGAGGGGCTGGTCTCGCATGATCTATGGATCCCAAGGGACAGTTTGGGAGGGAAGATGCTCGACGAGCAACAGTGGAACATGGACGGCGACGGGGAGGTGCGGCGGCCGTGGCGGCGCATCGCCGTTTCCGGTGAAAGGCCGGCGAACATGGGGATCTGGCACGCGCATGAGCACCAGTGGGAGATGGGGAGTCGTGCTGAGTACCTGGATGAGCCGGAGATCAAGTGGAGGGAGCTGCCGACGGTGAGGTCGAGCTCGGGTGGCTCCGGCGAGAGGCGGCTCGGGGTGGGCGCAATTCCGGCGAAGGGGAGGCCGGGGTTGGACCGGATCGGTTCGGGTGGCTAGAGGAGGAGGTGGGGAAGCGGTAGGCCGAGGGAATTTGGGCGGGGTGGAGAGATCACGGTGAATTTCGACAAGCAATGTGCGGCAGCGGCTCGGTGTCGTGGGGAAGAAGAAGAGGCAAAGTGGCCGGGGAGAGGGGGGTCCGGTCGGGTTTTATAACAGCGCATTGCTTCAGGGAAGAGAGGGAGGGGGAGAGGTCACGGGCCACGCCCAGGACGGCGGGTGGCGCTGGCGTGCTCGACGGGGCGGCGTGGCAGCTGCTCGGGATCGACGGCCCGACGTGGAATGGCGAGGGGATGATAGCGGATGGGGCACAGGCGGTGTGAGGAAGAAGAGAGCGACGCGTGGGCACGATGAGAGCGGCGCAGGGCTGCACAGCGGCGGCCTGCGTGGCAGCGACGGCGAGATGCTGCACCGGCGGCAGAGGGCTCACGGGCAGGCGGCGGATGGTGTGGCGAAGCGAGGAGAAGCCAACGCGGGGCCGGTGAGCGGTGAGGCAAGTGGGGAGGCGGCACGTGGCTCAGACCAAGGTGGTGCAGAGGCAGTAGGGCGGCGCACATGGCCGGCCAATGGCGGCGGCGTGCGGCAGAGGGGAAACAGAGGAGGGAGAGAGAGGGGTAGACGAAGAGGGACTGTAGTGTAATATCAGAGAAAAGCAGGGACTCCACTATAAAGCACTAATAACTTTTAAACCAGTGCTCAAATGGAGATGGGCCCAAAAGCAAAAGTGTATGGTTTTTCAAGATCTACAACTTTGCTTTAGGGTTCATCTGTAGAAGAATAACAGTTTTGAAATTAAAATAAAACTTAGCAAAGTTTTCAAACTTTATATTAATCCTATATAAAAACTACACTACAACTACATCCTAGGTGTTGTTTTGCATATATTATGATTTAAATGCAAGTCTTCAACTTTACAAAACAACCCTCATACTTTTGAATCTTATCCTCCATGTTCACCCAATTAGCACAAAAGGACCTCTATTAAAAATATAATTATATAAACAGTCACCTTTTCATGGCATTACAATTTTTAAACACACTTTTGCCACATTTTGTACATAACAACACACTAAAACTCTAGGGTGTGACCATGCTACTTACATGAGTGTCACAGTAATCAGGTGGCTACAAGTATATATACATAGTTCAGCTCTAACTCGCAGCACTACTTTCTGTCAAAACTTACTTTCGAGCACAACCAACCCTAGATAATCCATTCGTATTGTTTTGTTCCTCAACGTTGAGACAAGAAGGTAAGTAGGAAAGGATCCTCAGACAACTTGTGGCAGAACCGCCTGAATTATTCCATCTCAAGTGCGCTAGTCATCGCTATACAGCCGATAATAACTCAAGGGTGTGACCATGCTACTTACATGAGTGTCACAGCCTTCCCCCTAAAAAGAATCTCGTCCCGAGATTCTGGAACAGGATGGAGTTGAATAATTAAGTTCGGAGGTTGGCTTGGAAAAAGTCAGGAAAATTATGCTGAAGATAGGATTCGGTTTCCCACGTTGCTTCTTCTTCTGTATGATGGTTCCACTGAATCTTGTATATTTTGATGGTTTCTCTTCTGGTGTTCCTTTCTTTGGTGTCTAGTACCCTGATTGGATGCTCTATATAGGTCAGATCAGGTTCGATTTTGATAACTTGGGAATCGATGATTTCGGTAGGAATCTTAACACACTTCCTGAGTTGGGATACATGGAAGATGTTATGGATGGCCGCTAATTGAGAAGGAAGTTGGAGACGGTAAGCTACGGGTCCACAGATTTCAAGGATTTCAAAGGGTCTGATATATCGAGGAGCAAATTTCCCTTTTACGCCGAATCTTTGAACACCTCGGGTAGGAGATACTCGAAGATATACGAAGTCTCCGACTTGAAACTGTAATGGTCTTCTTCGTATATCAGCGTAGCTTTTCTGTCGAGATTGGGCTGCCTTTAGATTATTCTGGATAATCCTTACCTTATCTTCTGCTTCCATAACTAGGTCGGGTCCAAAAATTTTACTCTCGCCGGTTTGTGACCAACTCAAAGGAGTTCGGCACTGGCGACCGTATAATGCTTCAAACGGGGCCATCTTAATGCTTGTCTGATAGCTGTTATTGTAAGAGAATTCTGCCAGTGACAAGCATTTGTCCCAACTTTTGTCAAACTGAAATACACAAGCTCTAAGCATTTCTTCCAAAATCTGATTTATTCTCTCAGTCTATCCATCTGTCTGAGGATGATATGCAGATCTTCGAATTAACTTAGTTCCAAGAGCATCTTGAAGTTGCTCCCAGAACCGAGCGATAAATTGTGCTCCACGATTAGAAATGATCGTCTTAGGTATTCCATGAAGACGAACAATTTGATCTAAATAAATCTCGGCATACTTTTTGGCAATGTACGTAGTATGCACGGGAAGAAAATGTGCAGTCTTGGTTAATCGATCCACGATTACCCAAATAGAGTCATGTTTCAGAGAAGTTTTAGGCAGGCCAACAATAAAGTCCATACTGATATCCTTCCACTTCCAAGAGGGAATGGGTAGAGGTTGAAGGATACCAGCAGTCTTTAGATGACTGGCTTTGACTCTTTGGCAGATATCACATTCTGACACATACTTGGCAATCTCTCATCTCATACGAGTCCACCAAAAGTTCCGTTTCAGATCCTGGTACATCTTCGTACTGCCAGGATGTATAGAGAATTTGGACAGGTGAACCTTGTCCATTATTTGCTTGCGGAGCTTATGGTCCTTGGGTACAACAATACGTTCGTTGAACCATAAAACTCCTTCGGGATCTACTCGGAAGCATTTATACTTCCCTTCTCCTTGCATTATCTTCTGTTTAATGATCTTGACTCCTTTATTACGCTGTTGCGCTAGAATAATACTATCTCTAAGTGTGGCTTCAACCGAAAGATGGTTCAAGTCACCTTGAGGAATGATTTCTAGGTTGAGCTTTCTCATCACCCAGCAAAGAGTTTCATTGAAAGCTTCAACAAATAGACAAGAACAATGTGCCTTGCGACTAAGTGCATCCGCAACGACATTGGCCTTGCCTGGATGATAATTCACTTCTAAGTCATAATCTTTGATAAGTTCTAACCAGCGCCTTTGCCTCATATTCAGATCTGATTGGGTGAAGATATACTTGAGACTTTTGTGATCAGTGTAGATATGACACTTCGTACCCATTAGATGGTGTCTCCAAATCTTTAAGGCATAAATAACAGCCGCAAGTTCGAGATCATGGGTGGGGTAGTTCTGTTCATGAATCCTAAGTGCTCGTGATGCATATGCAATTACTCGGTTGTCTTGCATAAGTACACAACCAAGTCCAGTTCCTGAAGCATCAAAATAGATATCAAAAGGTTTTGATACATCTAGTTGAGCCAAGACGGGAGCAGTAGTACGATGATTTCTGAGAGTATGGAATGCAGTTTCACATTTTTGTTCCCAAGAGAATTTGACACCCTTCTTTAGTAGCTTGGTCATAGGTTTGGCTATTCTGGAAAAGTCAGGAATGAAGCAACGATAATAGCCAGCTAGACCAAGAAAGCTACGGAACTGATGGACTGATGTGGGAGGTTTCCAATCCATTACTTCCTGTACTTTACTAGGATCGACGGATATTCCATCACCAGAGATGGTATGGCCCAAAAATTTCACTGTATCTAACCAAAACTCGCGCTTGGAGAATTTGGCATACAGGCGGTATTCTCTTAATCGCTAAAGAATAACATGAAGATGTTGGGCATGATCTTCTGAGTTTTTGGAATAGATCAGAATATCATCAATAAAGACCACAACAAATTTGTTGAGTTCTTGCATGAAGACAGAATTCATGAGGTACATGAAATATGCTGGAGCATTGGTGAGACCAAATAACATAACCAAATACTCATATAGAACATATTGGGTGGAGAAAGCTGTTTTTGGAATGTCACTGGGCCGGATCTTAATTTGATGATAGCCGGAACGAAGATCTATCTTAGAAAATACCTTAGCTCCAGCTAACTGATCGAAGAGAATATCGATGCAGGGTAGGGGGTACTTATTTTTGATAGTTACCGCATTGAGAGGACGGTAGTCAACACATAGCCTTAAGCTATTGTCTTTCTTTTTCACAAACAAGGCTGGACAACCCCATGGTGATGCACTTGGACGAATGAAACCTTTGTCTAAGAGGTCTTGGAGTTGGATTTTCAACTCAGCCAACTTATTAGGAGGCATACGGTAAGATCTCTTAGAAATAGAGGCAGAGGCTGTGCCAGGTTGGAGTTCTATGATAAACTCGATATTTCTGTCTGGGGGCATTCCAGGCAAATCGTCTGGAAAGACATCTAGATACTCACAGATGATAGGGATATCCTTTAGCTTAACCCCAGTTGTAGCATAAGTGCAAGGGTTAAGGTACTGCTGTTGCGGGAGATAGAAAATGGTAGGTTCATACTCAGATGAACCTATCTCAACAATTCGGGAAGAGATATCTAAAGACACATGATGCTGGGTCATCCAATTCATACCTAAAAGGACATCCATTCCCTTTAGGTCTAACACCAGCAGATCTGTTTTGATTAGATGACTACCCAGCTAAATTGGTACCATTCTACAGATTTGATTGGACAAAATCTTACCACCAGGAGTTACGATCCTATAGGCCTCATTTATGGAATAGATATCGAAGCCCACTTTAGTTCCACAACCCATACTAATAAAACTATGGATGGCACTAGTATCAAAAAGAACAATAACGGGGTGATGGTTGATAGAAAATGTACCCGTCATTATCGGTGTCCCTTCGGGGAGTTCGGAGAGAGTGGTGAGGTTCACCCTTCCTTGGTGGACCTGGACCACCTGTCTCTTGCCCTTGACCTTGTTGGTTGGACTGGATGTTTGCCCTTGGAAAGATTTCCTAGGTTGAGGGCAATCCTTGATGAAGTGGGATGGGCTTCCGCAGTTGAAACAACGATAGTTGCTGTTTCCTTGATTGGCTGGCGGAAAGCTCGGCCGCGGGCCTTGTTGTTGTTGCTGCTGAAATTGAGGTGCTGGTGGTCGGTTGAACCATACTTGTTGGGGTGGTCTAGCTACCCATCTACCAGGCATATTACTTCGAGGCGGGGCTCGAGGAGCAGTACTTGGGACCAACCGATACTTTGATGGTTGCGAAGTTGCAGGCCCTGCTGGTGTCTTCCTGGTGCTGAATAGTCTCGTTCCGGGCGGCAATGATCCCATCTTTCTTGACTACCACGGCTTGAAGTTGGTCAACTTAGGTAATTAATCTATCAGCCTCCCTAAAATGACTTCGCGCGGCATGAACTAAGTGTCCCATTTCGTGACGTAGTAACAGTTGATAGTGATACTGCACATTCATAAACCGCATCATGCCTCGAAGTACTTCTTCTATTGGACCTTCCAGTCTGTGGCTCTCAGGGATTACCTGGAGATTCCATTCTGACTCTTTGGGATCTGTGGTAGAAAATAAACCGATCGGCTGTCCAGCCACCTCTCTTGGATGTTGATTACAGAAAAGATAAATAGCCTCCAGTGCTGCTCCTTCAATAGTGTCCACTATACCATAACCCATCACAATGACTTCAATGGGCTGCCACTGGGAACGGAAAGGATGTTGAGGAATAATCATTCTAACTCGAGCTCGGTGAGCACCTTCCTCTTGATATTCTACCGCATCATACTGTGGAGGTTCGGTATAATCAAATGTTCTTAAGGATTCCCAAAGTAAGCGAGGAAAACCTTCCCAATGCAAGGCATTTGTGTGGAGATGCCCTGCCGGATCCCAAAAGACGTTAAGAGGGGCTGCCATCTGCATCAAGAATGCAAATGGTGAGACTTTTTATCTTGCTGAGAAATCACAAGATAATTGGAACAAGATAATCAAGTCTGATAACAGCAAAGGCTGGAAATCAGATAGATACCTAAGATACTTAAGATGCTTAATTTAGGACTATCATGAGAATCCTATCAACCCATTCTAGAGATAAACAACACACTATTGCGCCTTAACAGAATTTAAACATACATCGCATTCATTTGTTTGATAATGCATGCACGTACTATTTGTCCTCACAACCAAAACAACTGCCGAATAGCTTCGGACTTATGTAGTTAATTTCGGTGGCATAATACATACGACACTCCCTAATAGCTAGTCGGTAAATCCTATCCGTCTTAACCTATTAATCGTGGTTAGCGTACCTGCAGAAGAACACATATATATATCATGAACCTTTCATGGCAGCACGACATGAAAGCATCCCCAAACAGTACTGTTCACTATAGAAACAGCATTTGTACAATTACCGCCGTACAGACAACGTTAACATACATCATCGAAACAACGTATTCACGGGTGTACCGCGAAATGCGGGGGTATGAACAGCAGTCGCCATACCCTGCGCCGAACCATATACTCCCAATATGATCAACTTAAGTTGATATTTTGGCAGCATCTCAAGTAGGCCACTGCTTGAGAAACAGCGTTCGGTTCGCATCACCGACAGGAAGGCTAACTCCCCAGTTAGCTGAGGATCCTTACCTTCTTACCTCACGATCGCAGGTGTCGTTACAGAAAGTAAGGTTGAGTTGTGCATGAATTTAAGTTTTGACAGAAAGTAGTGCTGCAAGTCAGAACTAGCTATACATATACATATATTCTAGCTGCCACCTGATATTCCCCATATACATCCCTAGGGCTTTACGATCTAAACACAGCCTTAACGAATCCAACTTACGTTATGAATTCATTTGTTGACAAATTTTTATCCTGAAAACACTTTTTAAGAGTTACTGTAATTGTAATGGTAAACCTACAGCTCTGATACCAGCTGTGGCAGAACCGCCTGAATTATACCGGCTCAAATACGCAAGTCCCTTCTCAAGGGCTCCAACGCACTTCAAACAGTGTAACTCATTGGTCTGTCGGGTCTCCGCCCGATACAACCACGGTTCAACAGGATCAAAGCAGGTTTATCTCGCACGAAGGCGAGTTTACAACCACAGTACAGCTCATTACTTTTAATCTACAGATAAGCAAACATTATTACAAACCTTGTTCAACTGCAAATAAAACTTATACAAACGGTGTTTAAACCGACAAGCTAGACAGCTTGTCCATGTTCACAGCGAAAGGAAAATTAACATGCGACTACTTTCGTCGCAAAGGTTGACACCATGCTCAGCCCAAGGCCTGGTGTCACTCAGGAGGGTCACTGCCAGCCGGGGACGGATCCCACTCCACGGACCAGCCAAAAGGAACAGAAGTTGGCCATGCAGGGTTGTCCGTGGGGTTCTTGAAGGTTATACCTGCAAATGGTACTAGCAAGACTGAGTATTCTAATACTCAGCATGGCTCACCCGGGATTGGGTATACTTTAGCCCGTAACTAGACTAATGAAGGCATTGTAAAGGCTCTAGGTTTATTTTCAGCTGAAAAGCAACAAAGAGTATGAACTACTTTCAAATTTTAGCTTTCATATTCTAGTTGATTATCCATTCTAGGTTAGCACCTACACTAAGCAAACAAGGTAGAGATTATCATTCATTAAGATTATTCCAACAATAGTTATACTTCTTACTCTATGTGGCAAAAGGGATAAGCAGTCTCAATCTTCGTGAGAAACGGACGATTCTGAATCGAATTTCAACCTTGCAAGGGTAAACCTAACTCACACGCTTGGAACATCCAACGATAGTTCCGAAACAACCGTTTGCCTTTCATTCCGACGCGTGGACAGGACACCACAAGCGACTGTAGGACTGTACGCACACCAATTGTGCAGGACATACGTTTGTAGCGCGACTACATGATCCCGTATTCCTGTCTGCCTTGCAGAACGTACTCCCACACGTTGGTGCGTGTAAACATAAAATAAAGATCGAGTGGTGGGAGGTATATCCACTTGCCGGGCCGATTGCTTACTAGGCTTACCGCTTTACCATATTTCGTGGCATGTGGCTAGTACTTTCAAACGCTTAGCCACCACTACCACACATATCGACCTTATCAACTTTTAACAAAACAGACAGGGTAAAACTTCAGGTCATAATACAGCACATGACCCTGTCCGTCATCCTTATAGTGATTGCAAGATAGTAAACATTCAACTACTATATCGCGCGAGCGACAGGAAATCACTCGACTTTTACCGGTCCTATTAGCGGAGCATCTATCCGATAAGGACTCAGGTACAATATGTTGGTTCTTAGGATTTATACATCTAGGGTTTCATTACAACTCCTAGACATAATGTATAAATAAAGATAAATAGACTTAGATTGCAGTGTAAATACAGGAGTGTCAGAGGCTTCCGAACTTTGGTTCGGGGCTTCAGTTAGTTCCTCGGCGACGTTCGTGGGGTCTTCGGAAAATCCTTGGTCTTGTCCCACGACCAACTCGTAGTCTCCGTCGTCGAGCGTCGTTGACTCTATATGATATGCAACAGTTTATTTGAGATAGTGTTCAAGTTAAATAATTCATTTCACAATAAAGTTGCAATCCAAAAAGTTAATACACATGAACTCATGAAACAAGGGGGGTTTAGCTTTGAATTATCACTCACATCTAAGTCATGATTATAGTATTGAACTTATGGAAAACTTGGGTAACTAGAATTATAAAGTCTTAAATATTTAATTATAGACTAACTATTAACACACTAGATTATGACAAAAAGATCTAATTAGTTAAGCCTAAGGAACATGCTTAATTAATTTCAAATCATTCCAAATTGGAATTTGCCTAAATTCAAAAGAAGTTAAATTACAAAATTAGTTTTGTGATTTTTTGTTTTTTCTACAGTTTCCTATAAATTTTACAAGACAGCAACATCAATCACATAAAATAGCAACACATATAGGGGGGTCTCGTTATTTTTGCGTTGGGGCCCCTAGAACAAGATTTCTATGTGCACAAAAGCCCCTGCCAGGCCCCGATGACGTCGGCCGATCGGCCCCGACGCGTTCTCGCCGGCGGCGAGGTCGCCGGCGGGGAGGGGTTGGTCTCGCATGATCTATGCATCCCAAGGGACCGTTTGGGAGGGAAGATGCTCAACGGGCAGCAGTGGAACATGGCCGGCGATGGAGAGGTGCGGCGGCCGTGGCAGCGCATCGCCGTTCCCGGTGAAAGGCCGGCGAACATGGGGATCTGGCACGCGCATGAGCACCAGTGGGAGATGGGGAGTCGTGCTGAGTACCTGGATGAGCCGGAGATCAAGTGGAGGGAGCTGCCGACGGTGATGTCAAGCTCGGGTGGCTCCGGCGAGAGACGGCTCGGGGTGGGCGCAATTCTAGCTAAGGGGAGGCTGGGGTTGGACCGGATCGGGTCGGGTGGCTAGAGGAGGAGGTGGGGAAGCGGTAGGCCGAGGGAATTTGGGCGGGGTGGAGAGATCACGGCGAATTCCGGCGAGCAATGTGCGGCGGTGGCTCGGTGTCGTGGGGAAGAAGAAGAGGCAAAGCGGCCGGGGAGAGGGGGGGTCCGGTCGGGTTTTATAACAGCGTGTTGCTTCAGGGAAGAGAGGGAGGGGGAGAGGTCACGGGCCACGCCCAGGACGGCGGGCGGCGCCGGCATGCTCGACGGGGCGGCGTGGCAACTGCTCGGGATCGGCGGCCCGACGTGGAATGGCGAGGGGATGATAGCGGATGGGGCACGGGCGGTGGGAGGAAGAAGAGAGCGACGCATGGGCGCGATGAGAGCGGCGCAGGGCTGCACAGCGGCAGCCTGTGCAGCAGCGACGGCGAGATGCTGCACCGGCGGCAGAGGGCTCACGGGCAGGCGGCGGATGGTGTGGCAAAGCGAGGAGAAGCCAATGCGGGGCCGGTGAGCGGTGGGGCGAGTGGGGAGGCGGCACGTGGCTCGGACCAAGGCGGTGCAGAGGCAGCAGGGCGGCGCACAAGGCCGGCCAACGGCGGCGGCGTGCGGTAGAGGGGAAACAGAGATGATTCTACTCGGAAGCACTTATACTTCCCTTCTCCTTGTTTTATCTTCTGCTTAATGATTCTGACCCCTTTATTGCGCTGTTGAGCTAGAACAATGCTATCCCTAAGCTTGGCTTCAACTGAGAGATGGTTCAAGTCACCTTGGGGAATAATTTCTAGATTAAGCTTTCTCATTTTCCAACAAAGAGTCTCATTAAAAGCCTCTACAGATAAACAAGAACAATGTGCCTTGTGACTAAGTGCATCCGCAACAACATTGGCCTTGCCTGGATGATAATGTACTTCCAAGTCATAGTCTTTGATAAGTTATAATCAGCGTCTTTGCCTCATATTCAGGTCTGCTTGTGTGAAGATGTACTTGAGGCTTTTGTGGTCAGTATAAATATGACACTTCGTACCCATCAGATGATGTCTCCAGAGCTTCAGGGCATGAATGACAGCTGCGAGTTCAAGATCATGGGTAGGGTAGTTCTATTCATGAGTCCTAAGTGCTCGTGATGCATATGCAATTACTCGGTTCTCCTGCATAAGCACACAACCAAGTCCAGTTCCTGAAGCATCACAATAAATGTCGAAGGGTTTTGACACATCTGGTTGAGCTAGGACCGGAGCAGTTGTGAGATGGTCTCAGAGCCTGTGGAATGCATCTTCGCATTTTTGATCCCAAGAGAATTTAACACCTTTCTTTAATAGTTCGGTCATAGGTTTGGCTATTCTGGAAAAATCAGGAATGAAGCAAGGATAATAGCCAGCTAGACTCAGAAAACTACGGATCTGATGGACTGATGTGGGAGGTTTCCAATCCATCACTTCTTGTACTTTACTGGGGTCAACGGATATACTGTCACCGGAGATAGTATGACCCGAAAATTTCACAGTATCTAACCAAAACTCGCACTTGGAGATTTTGGCGTACAAGTGGTGGTCTCTTAATCGCTGAAGAATAACATGAAGATGTTTTGCATGATCTTCCGGATTTTTAGAATAGATCAGAATGTCATCAATGAAGACCACAACAAATTTGTCGAGTTCTTGCATGAAGACAGAATTCATGAGATACATGAAATATGCTGGAGCATTGGTGAGACCAAATGACATAACCAGATATTCGTAGAGTCCATATCTGGTAGAAAAGGCTATTTTTGGAATGTCACTCGGCCTGATCTTGATTTGATGATAACCGAAACGAAGATCAATTTTTGAGAATACTTTGGCTCCGGCTAACTGATCGAATAGAATGTCAATGCGGGGTAGAGGATACTTGTTTTTGATAGTTACTACATTGAGAGGGCGATAGTCTACACATAGCCTTAAGCTATTATCTTTCTTTTTCACGAATAAGGCTGGACAACCCCAGGGTGAAGCACTCGGATGAATAAAACACTCCCAGTGCAAGGCATTAGTGTGGAGATGCCCTGCAGGATCCCAAAAGACGTTGGAAGGGGCTGCCATCTGCAACAAGAATGCAAATGGTGAGATATGTTTACCCTGCTGAGAACTCACAAGGTAAAGGAAATGAAACAATTGATTCTGATAACTGCAGAGATTGAAAATCCGATGGACACTCAAGATACTCAACTAAGCTATCACCAGAATCCTATTGACCCAAACTAAAGATAAACAATACTCTACTCATTTTTAAAATGTACAACATACCTAATACTTTTACTTACTTGATGATGAGTTATGCATGCACGTTCTATTCGACCTCACAAACAAAACAACCGCTGAATGTCTTCAGACTTACGCGGTTAATTTTGGTGGCAAAACACATACGTCTCTCTCTAATAACTAGTCGACAAATCCTATCCGTCATAACCTCTTAATCGTGGTTAGTGTACCTGCAAAAGACCACATATATATAATATGAACCTTTCATGGCAGCACAACATGAAAGCGTTCCCAAACAATACTGTTCACTATAGAAACAGCATCTGTACCATTACCGCCGTACAGACAACGTAAACATACGTCGTTAAACAACGTATTCACGGGGACCGCAAAATGCGGAGGTATGAACAGCGATCGCCATACCCTGCGCCGAACCATATACTCCCAATATAACCAACCTAAGTTGATATATTGGCAGCATCTCAACTAGGCCACTGCTTGAGAAACAGCGTTCGGTTCGCATCACTGACGGGAAGGCCAAGCTCCCTCAGTTGGCTGAGGATCCTTACCTTCTTACCTTACCATCAAAGGTGTCGTTACAGAAAGTAAAGTTGGGTTATACATGAATTTAAGTTTTGACAGAAAGTAGTGCTGCAAGTTAGGATTATACCCTATGCCCATATATATCAATAGTCACCTGACTATTCCCTTATAAGTCCCTAGGGCCTTACGTTCTAAGCACCAACCTTAACGGGTCCAACGCACTTTATAAATTCATTTGTTTGGCCAATTTTATCCTGAAAATACTTTTTAAGAGCTACTGCAGTTGTAAGAGTAAACCTACAGCTCTGATACCATCTGTAGCAGAACCGGCTGAATTATTCCGGCTCAAGTGCGCTAGTCATCACTATACAGCCGATAATAACTCAACGCACTTCAAACGGAACAACCCATTGGTCTGTCGGGTCTCTGCCCAATACAACCACGGTTCAACAGGATCGAAGCATGTTTATCTCGCACGAAGGCGAGTTCACAACCACATAATAGCTCACGAACTTTCAATTACAGAATATTAAATGTTATTACAAATTGTTTCAAACTTTAAATAAACTTATACAAACATTGTTTAAAGTGACAAGCTAAACAGCTTGTCCAGGTTCACAGCGGAAGGAAAATAAATACGTGACTACACACGTCGCGACGGTTGACACCATGCTCAGCCCAAGGTCTTGTGTCACTCAGGAGGGTCGCTGCCAGCCGGGGACGGATCCCACTCCACAGACCAGCCAAATGGAACAGAAGTTGGCCATGCAGAGCTATCCGTGGGGTTCTCAAAGGTTATACCTAAAAAATTCACTAGCAAGACTGAGTATGCTAATACTCAGCAAGGCTTACCCGGGATTGGGTATACTTAGCCCGTAATTAGACTCATGAAGGCTTGAAATAGTTCTGGTTTTCATTAACAAAGAGTATGATCTACTTTCAAATTTTAGCTTTCAAATTCTAATTTGATTATCCATTCTAGGTAAGCACCTATGCTAAACAAGCAAGGTAGAGATTAGCATTCATCAGGATTATCCCAACAATAGTTACAGCTCTTACTCTATGTGCAGAAGGAATAAGCAGTTTCAATCTCCGTGAGAAACGGACGATTCTGAATCGAATTTCACCCTTGCAAGGTAAACCTGGCACACACGCTTGGAACATCCAAAGATCGTTCTGAAGCAACCGTTTCCCTCATATTCCGGGTTATGGATCAGGGCCACCACAAGCGACTGTAGGACCGTACGCACACCAATTGTGCAGGACATACGTCTGTAGCGCGACTACATGATCGTACTCCTATCTGCTATGCAGAATGTACTCCCACACGTTGGTGCGTGTATACAACAAAAATTAAAATAATTGAGTGGTGGAGACATGTCCATTTGCCGGGCCATTCAGGTACTAGGCTTACCGCTTTACCATATTTCACGGCATGTGGCTAGTACTTTCAAACGCTTAGCCACCACTACCACACACTTTGACCTTATCAATATTTATCAACACAGATGGGGTAACCTTTCGAGTCATGATATTGCACATGACCCCGTCCATCATCCTTATAGTGATTGCAGAATAATAAACATTCAACTCCTATTTTGCGCGAGTGACAGGAAATCACCCGACTTTTGCCGGTCCTATTAGCAGAGCATCTATGCGATAAGGACTCGGTCACAATACATTGGATTTCTAGGATTTATGCATCTAGGGTTTCATTTAAACTCCTAGACGTAATGCAAGATACATAATATGTAGGTAAAATCGTAATAAATTGAAATACTGGGTTATGCATCGTGGCTTGCCTTCTTGAGTGGGGTTGGGTGCAGGAGTGTCAAGGAGTTCCGAACTTTGGTTTGCAGCTTCAGTTAGAGTCTCGGCGACGTTTATCGGGTCTTCAGAAAACCCTTGGTCTTGTTCCAGAACTAGCTCGTAGTCTCCGTCGTCGAGTGTCCTTGACTCTACATGATATGCAAAGATTTAAGTAAGATGGTCCTTGAGTTAAAGATTTTACTTCACGATAAAGTTGCATTCCAATAAATTAACAAACGTAAACTCATGTAACAAGGGGGTGGGTAACACTAGTTTGGGGTCTTGCAGAGAGGTCCTCGGGTTCTTGCATCTGGGCCCTCAGAACAGAGAAAGTAATCGTAGATATGCCCTTGCCAGTACTCGACGATGGCCGGCGTGCCTGTCCGGCACGTTCTCGCTGGCGACGAGGTCCTGGGCAGGGAGGAACAAGCCTAACATGATCTATGGAGCAAGTAGAGTCTGCTGGTGCGTGATGTGCTCGAGGAGCAGTGGCGGAGCAAGGCCGGCGATGAGAGATGGCGGCGGCCGTGGTGGCGCGTCATCGTTCTCGGCGAGGGGCCGGCTGTTACGCCCCGAAAATTCGCCAAGGAAATGACACGCTAAAAACGTTTTCAGAAAAGTTTTCATCGAAGCCCTAATTCCCCGAATCCCCGAACCGACACCGAATCCGGCCGCGGTCCCACCCCTCGTCCTCCTGGCGCAGCATGCAAGCGTCGCGCGCGCGTGGCCGACCAGCCGCGGTCACCGCCGCGAATCTCGCCGGCGCGAGCACGCCCGCCGCCCGCTCTCTCTTTCTCTATTTCCTTTTTCACCTTTCCTTTTTTTTCCTTTTTCATTTTTCCTTTCCTTTTTTCCTTCTTCCTATTTCTTTTATTCCCTTCTCTTCCTCTCCCTCCTTACTTTTTCCGTTCCCTCCCTTTTCTTTTTCTTCTTCCTTTCCCTTTCCTTTCTTTTTCCCCCTCCTCCCTCTTCTCCTCCCTCCTTTCCCTGCTCCCGAGCACCACCCGGCCTCCGGCTTCCGAGCCACGCCGCCCCCCTTCCCTCGCGCACGCGCGCGCCTGCTCCTGGCCGACCCCACCTGCATCGCGCACACGCGCGCGCCCGAGTGCCGCCCGCACCCTCAACCCTGGCCGCGCGCCGGCCCTGCCCACGCCGCGCGCGAGCCCTGCCCCGGCCGTGCCGCGACGCACGCGCACGCGCAACGCGTGGCCGTGCGCCGCGCCGTGCCGCCCGCCGCTCGCACCCCCATTCCTGGCCCCGCCTCGCCGCGCCGTGCGCGCACGCGCGCGCCCTACCCTGCACGTGGCCGCGCCGCCCGCCGCTGGCGCTCCGCCCTCGCCGCTCGCGCCGTCGTGCCTGTGCCGCACAGCGCCCGGCCCCCCTCCTCCCCCACGTGATCGACGTCGCCCTCGGCGCCCACGCCTTTGCCGCACGCCACTCCACGACGGCCGCAAGCAGCCGAAGCGCCATTAATGGCGCCCCGCACTGCCCACCGGCCGCCACCACTCGGCCCCCTCCTTCCCACCGCCTTACTCCCCTATAAATCGGCCCCTCGCGCAGCTCATCTCCCCCACAGCCTCCATCACCGCTCCTAGCTCCCTCTCCGAGCCCCTAGCGCCGCCCCGCCGTACTCCCAAGGCCGCCGCCGCCCGCCCCCGTCGTCCCACCTCCACACGCCACCCCGGCCCAAGGTAAGGCCGGGAACCAATTCCCCTTGCCCCCCTCTCCCTCATCCCCCTGCCCCGGGCCGCCCTTGGGCCCTGGCCGGCCGAAGTGGCCGCCGCCGCCGCCCCTCCCCCCTTCCTCTGCTTCGGTCACGGGGGGGAGGAGGAAGAACAGGGCAAATATGCTCGATAACCCCCCTGCCTTGTTCTCATTTCCAAATGAGGACACCCCTATTTACTCCCTTTTGCAAAAGAAACCCTACTCTTTCTATTATTTCAAACCAAACCCCTCCATTACATAAACCTAAATATACCCGACACCCTTTAGCATGCCCTGAGTATTTCTAGGGTTCGCAAATAGGTCCTTACTCCCTCCGGATAATTACGAATAAGCCCCTGGACCCCTGTTTGACCCCTGAACCCCCCTTATACCTCGTCATTTTATGCACCAAACGATCTCCGATCGACCCAAAACTTTACCACGCACTTTCTAGTATAGTTCTAACCATGCCATTAAGAAACCACCCAAAAATATTACCCCTATCTCCATAACTAAATTATTTCCGATTCAAGCTCAATGATAAAAGCTTTTGGTTCTTTCGCTTGATTGTGTGCCTGTTTGTTTGCGTCATAGGACATGGAGTGAACGAGGAAGGTCCCGACTGTGATCAAGCGAACGAGGACAAATTTGGCGACCCCGAGCCCGAGGGTCAGTGCTTCGATCAGGACCTCCCGCAAGGATTTGAAGATGGCAAGTTCAATCCCGCCCTTTGATGCATGTTTCTGTCCTAGTTTTTATAAACACAACCCAGTGGCCTATTTTATAAAATTGCATGGTTTTGCTTGCTGAAAACATGGTAGGATAGCCACCCTTGTTTGTGATAACCACACCTTGACCACCTGGTTTTATAAAGAAAATGTGTGTGTGGGAAGGGATAAAATGTGGTTTTGAAAGATGAGTCAGACGGGATGGATGGCATTTCTATGTGAATTGCCGTTGGTGTGCTCGTACCTGTGTGGTTGAGCGAGGAAGGGAGATATCCATCTTGTCACCCCTAAGGACCGAGTTGATGTGTCATCTCACCTAGCTTCCTGTCGTGCAAACCACTTGACCGTTGTATGGGCAACGGCTTAGCATAAATCCCACTAGTTAGTTTGATAGCCATCAGGAGAGCTGAGAGCAACGGGTGATCAAGGAGAAGGGATAAGCTCTGTGTGACTTATGCCCCGGTTAAATCTCAGAGATAGGTCGAATGACCCCTTAATGGATCCTGTGGTGGCTAGTCAGGTCTAGCTAAGGTGGGTAATGGCTTTGTTGGGATCTGCACCGACACTAAGGTGATCGTGCTGTGGTACCCCATCTGTGGGTAAAGTTGCACACCTCTACAGAGTTAAAATCTATTCGAATAGCCATGCCCACGGTATTGGGCAAGTTATGGTGTGGTCACATAACTAGTGTTTCTCTCTAGGAATGGTTGGACTGGTGTGGGTTGTTTGGAAAGTGACCGGCAGTTGTGCCGTGTGCTACGACAGACGGGGAGTCCGATAGCCGCTTAAAACTTGGATCCTGTGTGGATTAACATCATGTGCACCTTGGTACTAGAAAACTTGTTTTGAAAATGTTTTTAAATGAACCTTTGCATACAACCGAGTTTTTCGCAAATGAACCATAACCTTATCCTTGGATTGTCCTGTGCATTGATTTCTATTATACCCCCCTCCGTGGGTGTGATTGGACTTGTCGAGTATGTTTGTACTCACCCCATTCTCACTTCTTACAGCAGAAGATCTAGACTACCTCCCCGAAGACGTCGAGTAGGGTTTCGTCCTACACCCAGTCCTGCCTGTGGTTAGGGCCACCGCTGGAGTTCCGCATGGCACAAGACTCTGACGACCCTCTTTTTCATAGCTAGTGTAGTAGTGTGGGTTTTAGTTGTAATCCTTGCGATAGTGGTGCTTCACTGCCCATTACCGCGTAGAGTTGTACGGTGATGTACCATCTGATGTAATAAAAGTGTTATCAGCCTCCTGGGACTGATAAAGCATCACTTTTAAGTCTCCTCCTATGAGGGGACGCTTCAGGTGGTATCAGAGCTGTAGGCTGGCCGTAGGACGTGACCCTAGAAGCGAGACCCTTTTTCAGGCCCCAGGACTTGTTCTGACTTAGCTCTTTTCCTGCACAAACACTCACCACTGATCCTTGCCCTGTTCCAGATGGCTGACAATGGATGGGTTGATGGAATCTGCCACGCAGAGCCCGGCCTTCCTAAGTTATTAATACTCAGCCTGGAACGCATCGGAGTTATGGAACCACCAGAGTATGCTTACCGAGAATACACCTCCAAGGGCACCCTTCGGTGTGACATGATGGTCTTTGTGGGAAAAAGCACTTGCTACCCTGATGTGGATCCCTGGTTCATCTCCACCTCTGGCTTTCGCTTCCCTGACACCTACCGAAAGGTCGCCCGTAAAGCCCTGCGACGACTGCGTGTGATCTACAGGCACCACCTACAGCGGACTCCTATGGGATTTTTCCCACCTACTGAAGGAAGAGGACGCACTTGGATTGCCCGGATGAGAGGACTCGGAAGAGAAGAAGAAGACCTAGAAGATACGGTCTCCCACCTATCCATCTACCT
This sequence comes from Panicum hallii, assembly GCF_002211085.1. Classification (NCBI taxonomy): domain Eukaryota; kingdom Viridiplantae; phylum Streptophyta; class Magnoliopsida; order Poales; family Poaceae; genus Panicum; species Panicum hallii. The sequence continues at coordinate 39,544,303 of NC_038050.1, read as the reverse complement.
TACCGGCTTGGATGAACTCTACCGCGAATAGGCGGCACAACTGAAGCAGCTAATCCATAGGGCAGAAAAGGCAACCCAAGAACTGGAAGAACAATAGATAAGAGCCGCACGCGCCGAGTATTCCTTAGCCGCCCTCCAAGCCCAGATGCAGGAATACGAAAACCGCAGAGGAATAGGTGGATGGATAGAGGAAGAAGAGGAACCTGAGGAAACCCATTGGGATAAAGGTACTCAGACCGAAGATGAGGTGATGGATCGGTGCCTCCCAATAAAGAAGCGCCCTATCAGAATCGGGGAAGAATCCCCATGATAGGAGTAGCACTCCAAGCTAGGACCCTACCCTAATAACCACGTATCCATGGAAACTGTACCCCCATGTTGCAGTAATAAATGTTATCTACTCCCTTTTGTACCTGTGCAAGATTGTTTACCCTGTCCTTGTTTCAGATGGCTGAGGAAGGATGGACCCAGGGCAATTGCCAAGATGCACCTGGCTTTCCCAGCCTTTTGATCAACGCCCTGGAAAGCCTTGGCGTTACGGAACGCCCAAGGTACTACAGCAGAGAGTACGAACACCATGGTACCCTCCGCTGCAGGGCGATCCTGGTCATCGCCAGGAGCAACCGCTACCCCGACATCCAGCCATGGCGAGTGACTGCCACAGGGTTTAGGCAGCAGGACACCTACCCCTTGACCATCAGAAAAGCACTCCGTTATTTATGCCGGATTTTTGAAAGACACCTCGCCCCCACACCAGTGAGGTTCTTCCCGCCGGCCATCAGAACCCCAGTTTGGGAAGCACGCATGAGAAGTCTGGAATGACGTCGCCACGAAGAAGGCCCTTTGTACCAAGTGGCTACTTATCTAGCCGCCTTGGACCAACTCTTCGATGAGCAAGCCAACCTCCTGAGGGAGCAGACCCATCGAGCCGAGCAAGCAGAGCTCGCAGTAAGACTGCAGCAGATTCGAGCAGCCCAAGCCAAAGCAAGAGCCGCAGCCACGGTCAGCAGCGAAGCAGTCGCCCAAGAGAGCCTCAAGCAGGCCCGAGACCGGCGTATGCAAGAATGGACCCAAAGTGGAACACCAGTCCCGGCAATTGGGGAAGACCATGTTTTACTCGGGACACCCGTCATAGGATGGGGACCACTCCTTGGAAATTCACAAGCCCCATCCAAGAACCCTGAAAGTTCTGCTACCGCCGTTGAAAGAGATGGTGCTGCACAACCCTTGGCAAATGGAAATCCAGAGAGCGGCGAGCAAGGATTACTCACACTCCTCGCCCCAGAAGAAGGCACGCCCCGCGAGTAAAATAACCGACGCCACCCTAGTGATGTGTCCCCAGCCGTTTTTGCTTAAGTCGTGCCCTTAGGCCTCACCCCGGACAAGTAGTACGAGACCTAGTCTTACCCCCAAGCTGTACCCCCTTGCAGTAATGAAGTTGTTTGTGCTTGTGATGTTGTGTGCTGGTTTGTTGTGTGCTGCTTGTTTATGTGACTACTGGCAGAAGGTAGATTCTGCCTTATATACGAATTAAACAACTTAAACATCACATAATCGTAACCCCACTCTACCCAATCAACAGATGGCTCCCCGGAGCGTCGCGAGGGCCTCCCGTAGCCGGAACCCCACAGCCGCTGGTGCCGAAGCGTAGCCTGTTGGACAAAATCTTCCTCAGGGAGAATAGGAAGTAAGCCAGAACCGAGGAGAAAATCAAGGAGGAGAGCAACTACCACCACCCCCACCCCTCGGAGACCTGGCACAGATAATCCACAACCAGACCCTCATACTGGAAACACTGGCCAACGCCCTCGTTAACCGGCAACCACGAGGGCAGAACATGAATGACAAGCTGATAGCCCTCCTGAGGACCAAGCCGCCCACCTTTGCTGGATCCTGCAACCCTTTGGATGCAAACGACTGGTTATGAGTAATTCAGAGGAAACTCGAACCGTTTGAATGCCAAGACCGAGACAAAGTCCTTCTGGCAGCCCACCAACTCACCGGAACAGCATTAGCCTGGTGGGAAAATTATTGTGCCACAGCTGAGGATGCCTCTACCATCACTTGGGAGGAATTCGTGGAGGAGTTCCGCCGTTATCACATCCCTTCGGCGACCATGAAGCGCAAGGCGGATGAATTCCATGCACTGCAGCAAGGAAGCATGACGATGGAAGAGTACACCCACCGGTTCATAGAGTTGGCCCGATATGCACCGGAGGAAGTGAACGACGATGACAAGAAACAAGACATGTTCAAGAAGGGACTAAACCCAGAACTCCGGACCTTGCTTACCCCTCAGATCTATCCTGACTTCAATACCCTGATGAACAAGGCTATCCTTATGGAAAGGGCCAAAACCGAAGAGAGGAAGGATAACAAACACAAATTCCTGGAAAGTAAGGCCCGCCAACAGGACCGTTTCCAAAAGCCGAGGAACTTCAGCTACACTGCACCGAGATCTCAGGCCCCAATGCAGTATAGGACTCAGTCTCAAGTGACGGGACCACGGGCCCATAACACACAGCTTGGGAGCTAGAATACCATCAGGGCCCCGCAGAGCAATGCAAGCCTGGTCACCTCCGACAACAATGTTAAGGCCTGTTTCAACTGCCGTGAGACAGGGCATTTCATTACCAATTGCCCTTATGCCAAGAATAAGCCGGCTACATCAGCCTTCTCCAACATGGTTAATGGACCCAGACCAGCCCTGACCGGTGCCAACCGAGTACCCATCCGCAACAATGACAACAGTCAGCAGACGAAGCAGCCCCAGCAATCATTTGGATGAGCCCGCGTCAATCACATCGACGCGCAGGAGGCTCAAGGAGCTCAGGGCGTAGTGCTCGGTGAGTACCTAGTCAACTCAGCTCTAGCAACGGTATTATTTGATTCTGGAGCATCGCACTCGTTCATATCCTCAACTTTTGTGGAACAACACAGAATACCTACAGTACTACTAAAAACACCCCTATTAACCCGGCCTGGAGGCGACATCAAATGTCAACTAGGTTGTCCACGGGTAAGGATCAATTTAAGTGGGGTAGAATTTCTAGCAGACTTGGTAGTACTTAAGGCTAGAGGAATAGACGTGATCCTTGGAATGGATTGGTTAAGCCAACACAATGGCCTCATCGGCTGTGCTGACAAAGTGGTACACCTAACAAACCCCGAAGGAGTAAAAGTAACCTGCCATACCCAAGAAAGTGGGCTTAACCCAATGGTGTTTAGCATGGAAGCCAAGTCCTTAGAAGAAGTTCCGGTAGTAAACGAATACCCGGATATCTTCCCCGAAGAACTTCCCGGAATGCCACCGGACAGGGATACAGAGTTCGTCATTGACCTTATCCCTGGAACCTCCCCTATAGCCAAGAGACCCTATAGGATGGCAGCCTCTAAGTTGACGGAGTTAAAGAAGCAACTAGAAGAACTGCAACGAATTGGCTTCATCAGACCAAGCTCGTCGCCATGGGGAGCCCCAGTTCTAATTGTCAAGAAGAAAGATGGGAGTATGAGGTTGTGTGTAGATTACCGAGCACTAAATGAGGTTACCATTAAGAATAAGTACCCCCTCCCCAGAATTGATGACCTTTTCGATCAGCTAAAAGGGGCCAAGTACTTTTCCAAGATCGACCTACGGTCAGGATATTTTCAGCTCAAGATTAGAGAAAGTGACATCCCTAAGACAGCTTTTGTCACCCGTTACGGGCAGTTTGAGTTCACCGTAATGTCCTTCGGACTAACCAATGCCCCTGCCTATTTTATGAACCTCATGAATAAAGTATTTATGGACGAGCTGGATAGGTTTTTCGTAGTCTTTATCGATGACATACTTATCTACTCCAAGAGTATTCAGGAACATGAGCAACATCTGCGGGTAGTATTGGAAAAGCTGAGAATACATAAGCTATATGCCAAGTTTAGCAAGTGTGAATTCTGGCTGGAGAGAGTAGCTTTCCTTGGTCACATTCTGACCGCGGAAGGCGTAGCAGTGGACCCAGAGAAGGTCGAAGCCGTTTCCAACTGGCAGCGACCGACGAATGTTAGTGAAATCAGAAGTTTTCTTGGATTAGCTGGGTACTTTCGGAGATTTATTGAGGGATTCTCCAAGATAGCCCGACCCATGACGGAACTTCTTAAGAAGGAGAAGAAGTTCGCCTGGATAGAAACTTATGAAAGAAGTTTTCAAGAATTGAAGCAAAGGTTGACAACCGCCCCAGTGCTGACCCTACCGGACATTCATCGGGATTTTGTCATTTATTGTGACGCATCCCAACAAGGATTAGGGTGTGTGCTGATGCAAGACGGGAAGGTCGTTGCATATGCCTCCCGCCAGCTTAGGACTCATGAGCAGAACTATCCGACCCATGATTTGGAATTTGCAGCCGTAGTGCATGCCCTTAAAATTTGGAGACATTACTTGATTGGAAATAAGTGTGAGATTTACACCGACCATAAGAGTCTGAAGTATATCTTCACCCAGCCGGATTTGAACTTAAGGCAAAGAAGATGGTTGGAGTTGGTGAAGGACTACAATTTGGAAATTCATTATCACCCCGAAAAAGCGAACGTGGTAGCCGATGCCTTAAGCCGGAAATCCTATGGACCCAAAGATGACCATCTGTGCGAGGAAATAGCATGATTAAATGTGCACATTGTTCCTCGAGGTTCCAACCATGTGCTGAATGTCCAATCAACACTAGAGGATAGAATTAGAGAGGCTCAAAGCTCGGATCAGGAGTTAATAAAGATCTGCAAACAAACTGGAGAAAACAAAGCACAGGGTTTCACAGTAGACGATAAGGGAACGTTATGGTACGAGAATAGGATTTGTGTACCCCAGAATGGAGACTTCCGGCGGATAATCATGGACGAAGCCCATAACTCGGCCTATTCCATCCACCCAGGATCCACCAAAATGTATATGGACATAAGGCAAAAATATAGGTGGAATGGAATGAAGGCGGATATTGCACGATTTGTGGCTCATTGTGATACTTGTCAAAGGATCAAGGCCGAACATCAAAAGCCAGCAGGATTATTGCAACCCCTACCCATTCCGGTTTGGAAATGGGATGAGATAGGAATGGACTTTGTAGTGGGTCTACCTAGAACACAGAAGGGACACGATTCCATATGGGTAATAGTGGACCGACTCACTAAATCGGCTCATTTCATACCCGTACGAACTAATTACGGTGGAGAAAAGCTGGCAAAGCTTTATGTGGAGAACATAGTAAAGTTACATGGAGTGCCTAGCAGAATTGTCTCAGACATAGGAACCCAATTCACCTCTAGGTTTTGGAAAAGCCTGCATAAAGCCATGGGCACCAAGTTAGATTTCAGCTCCGCATACCACCCACAGACGGATGGTCAAACCGAAAGGGTAAATCAGGTTATGGAAGATATGCTGAGAGCATGCGTCCTGACCTATGGAAAGGATTGGGAGCAGAGTCTGCCCTATGCAGAATTCTCGTACAACAATAGTTACCAAGCCAGTTTGGGCATGTCGCCATTCGAAGCTCTCTATGGAAGGAAGTGCAAAACTCACCTAATGTGGTCAGAAGTTGGAGAACATGCCCTAGTGGGACCCGCACTTATAAAAGAAGCAGAGGAAAATGTAGTGGAGATCCGCGAGAAATTGAAAGCGGCTCAATCCCGACAAAAGAACTACGCGGACAAGAAAAGGCGGGAAATAAGTTTCAACCCAGGAGAGTTTGTTTATCTCAAAGTCTCACCCATTCGAGGAACGCGAAGATTTCAGGTACAAGGAAAATTGGCCCCTCGATACATTGGACCGTATCGAGTTCTGAAGAGAGTCGGAGTAGTGGCATACCGACTGGAGTTACCAGAAGAAATGTCGGATATACACCCAGTGTTTCATGTCTCGCAATTAAGAAGGTGTTTGAGAGTACCCGAGGAAGAACACGTGCCGGTGGAAACAATAGATCTGCAGCCTGATCTGCGATACCAGGAAGTACCGGTCAAAATTCTAGACACTGTCGCTAGGAGGACAAGAAACTCCGAAGTACGGATATGCAGGGTTCAATGGAGCAGACACGGAGTAGAGGAAGCAACTTGGGAGCGTGAAGATGCCCTAAAGAAGGAGTTTCCCCGTCTGTTTAGGAACCAGTCGAATCTCGAGGACGAGATTCATTTTAAGTGGGGTAGGTTTGTGACGCCCCGAAAATTCGCCAAGGAAATCACACACTAAAAACGTTTTCAGAAACGTTTTCATCGAAGCCCTAATTCCCCGAATCCCCGAACCGACACCGAATCCGGCCGCGGTCCCACCCCTCGTCCTCCTCGCGCAGCGTGCGAGCGTCGCGCGCGCGGGGCTGACCAGCCGCGGTCACCGCCGCGAATCTTGCCGGCGCGAGCACGCCCGCCGCCCGCTCTCTCTTTCTCTATTTCCTTTTTCTCCTTTCCTTTTTATTCCTTTTCATTTTTCCTTTCCTTTTTTCCTTCTTCCTATTTCTTTTTTTCCCTTCTCTTCCTCTCCCTCCTTACTTTTTCCTTTCCCTCCCCTTTCTTTTTCTTCTTCCTTTCCCTTTCCTTTCTTTTTCCCCCTCCTCCCTCTTCTCCTCCCTCCTTTTCCCTGCTCCCGAGCACCACCCGGCCTCCGGCTTCCGAGCCACGCCGCCCCCTTCCCTCGTGCACGCGCGCGCCTGCTCCTGGCCGACCCCACCTGCGTCGCGCACACGCGCGCGCCCAAGCGCCGCCCCCACCCTCACCCCTGGCCGCGCGCTGGCCCTGCCCACGCCGCGCGCGAGCCCTGCCCCGGCTGTGCCGCGACGCACGCGCACGCGCAACGCGTGGCCGTGCGCCGCGCCGTGCCGCCCGCCGCTCGCACCCCCATCCCTGGCCGCGCCTCGCCGCGCCGTGCGCGCACGCACGCTCCCTCCCCTGCGCATGGGTGCGCCGCCCGCCGCTGGCGCTCCGCCCTCGCCGCTCACGCCGTCGTCCCTATGCCGCACAGCGCCCGGCCCTCCTCCTCCCCCACATGATCGACGTCGCCCTCGGCGCCCGCGCCTTTGCCGCACACCACTCCACGACGGCCGCAAGCAGCTGGAGCGCCATTAATGGCTCCCCGCACTGCCCACCGGCCGCCACCACTCGGTCCCCCTCCTTCCCACCGCCTTACTCCCCTATAAATCGGCCCCTCGCCCAGCTCATCTCCCCCATAGCCTCCATCACCGCTCCTAGCTCCCTCTCCGAGCCCCTAGCGCCACCCCGCCGTACTCCCAAGGCCGCCACCGCCCGCCCCCATTGTCCCACCTCCACACGCCACCCCGGCCCAAGGTAAGGCCGAGAACCAATTCCCCTTGCCCCCCTCTCCCTCATCCCCCTGCCCCGGGCCGCCCTTGGGCCCTGGCCGGCCGAAGTGGCTGCCACCGCCGCCCCTCCCCCCTTCCTCTACTTCGGTCACGGGGGGGGAGGAGGAAGAACAGGGCAAATATGCCCGATAACCCCCCTGCCTTGTTCTCATTTCCAAATGAGGACCCCCCCTATTTACTCCCTTTTGCAAAAGAAACCCTGCTCTTTCTATTATTTCAAACCAAACCCCTCCATTACATAAACCTAAATATACCCGACACCCTTTAGCATGCCCTGAGTATTTCTAGGGTTCGCAAATAGGTCCTTACTCCCTCCGGATAATTACGAATAAGCCCCTGGACCCCTGTTTAACCCCTGAACCCCCCTTTTACCTCATCATTTTATGCGCCAAACGATCTCCGATCGACCCAAAACTTTACCACGCCCTTTCTAGTATAGTTCTAACCATGCCATTAAGAAACCACCCAAAAATATTACCCCTATCTCCATAACTAAATTATTTCTGATTCAAGCTCAATGATAAAAGCTTTTGGTTCTTTCGCTTGATTGTGTACCTGTTTGTTTGCGTCATAGGACACGGAGTGAACGAGGAAGGTCCCGACTGTGATCAAGCGAACGAGGACCATTTTGCGACCCCGAGCCCGAGGGTCAGTGCTTCGATCAGGACCTCCCGCAAGGATTTGAAGATGGCAAGTTCAATCCCGCCCTTTGATGCATGTTTCTATCCTAGTTTTTATAAACACAACCCAGTGGCCTGTTTTATAAAATTGCATGGTTTTGCTTGCTGAAAACATGGTAGGATAGCCACCCTTGTTTGTGATAACCACACCTTGACCACCTGGTTTTATAAAGAAAATGTGTGTGTGTGGGAAGGGATAAAATGTGGTTTTGAAAGATGAGTCAGACGGGATGGATGGCATTTCTGTGTGAATTGCCGTTGGTGTGCTCGTACCTGTGTGGTTGAGCGAGGAAGGGAGATATCCATCTTGTCACCCCTAAGGACCGAGTTGATGTGTCATCTCACCTAGCTTCCTGTCGTGCAAACCACTTGACCGTTGTATGGGCAACGGCTTAGCATAAATCCCACTAGTTAGTCTGATAGCCATCAGGAGAGCTGAGAGCAACGGGTGATCAAGGAGAAGGGATAAGCTCTGTGTGACTTATGCCCCGGTTAAATCTCAGAGATAGGTCGAATGACCCCTTAATGGATCCTGTGGTGGCTAGTCAGGTCTAGCTAAGGTGGGTAATGGCTTTGTTGGGATCTGCACCGACACTAAGGTGATCGTGCTGTGGTACCCCATCTGTGGGTAAAGTTGCACACCTCTGCAGAGTTAAAATCTATTCGAATAGCCATGCCCACGGTATTGGGCAAGTTATGGTGTGGTCACATAACTAGTGTTTCTCTCTAGGAATGGTTGGACTGGTGTGGGTTGTTTGGAAAGTGACCGGCAGTCGTGCCGTGTGCTACGGCGGACGGGGAGTCCGGTAGCCGTTTAAAACTTGGATCCTGTGTGGATTAACATCATGTGCACCTTGGTACTAGAAAACTTGTTTTGAAAATGTTTTTAAATGAACCTTTGCATACAACCGAGTTTTTCGCAAATGAACCATAACCTTATCCTTGGATTGTCCTGTGCATTGATTTCTATTATACCCCCCTCCGTGGGTGTGATTGGACTTGTCGAGTATGTTTGTACTCACCCCATTCTCACTTCTTACAGCAGAAGATCCAGACTACCTCCCCGAAGACGTCGAGTAGGATTTCCTCCTGCACCCAGTCTTGCCTGTGGTTAGGGCCACCGCTGGAGTTCCGCATGGCACAAGACTCTGACGACCCTCTTTTCGTAGCTAGTGTAGTAGTGTGGGTTTTAGTTGTAATCCTCACGATAGTGGCGCTTCACTGCCATTACCGCGTAGAGTTGTACGGTGATGTACCATCTGATGTAATAAAAGTGTTATCAGCCTCCTGGGACTGATAAAGCATCACTTTTAAGTCTCCTCCTATGAGGGGACGCTTCACCAGCGAACATGGATGGACAAGGCGCGCATAAGCTTCATGAGAGTGTGGGGATGCTATTGCAGTACTTAATTGGGCTGGAGACGGGGCAGAAGGTGGTGATCGACGGCGGGGTGGTACGGGTTCTTACCGGCGGCGATGGCGGTATGACGTTCTGCTGGCTGGGGTGCTGGAGGGTGGCGGGAAAGTAGTCGAGGAGCTTCTACAGGTCGGTGTGGTGCTGTTGGTGCCCTTGGTCGGGGTGAAGAGGCCCTGTACCGGCGGGTCGACGACGAGGCCGAAAGCACTGTGGTCCGGCTGTTCTGGTGGAAGAAATGGAAATTGGTTTGCTTAGTGAGCTTCTGTGGGTCATGGCAGTGCTGCTGATGCACTGGATCGGGGTCCGGAGGTGGTGGGGGTGGCTGTCGACGGCGGCCAGGGACGGCGGCGGAGGTCCGATGAGGGATTGAGCTCAGAAGAAGATAGTGCTGTGGGCGAGTGGTGCACGGGTGAGTAGAAATGATCTCAGGGTAGCAGCTGAGTAGGCCTTAAGGTAGGAAGAGACACAGCGCACGTGAGCAAGAGCTGGCGACGCCGGCGGCGAGCGTGGCAGCTCGGGCGGCGGCGGTGCGACGTGGAAGAAGCAGGGGCGGACCAGCGTGGGGTCGGGAAGGCGGCGGCGAGGCAGGGGAGGACGCGTGGAAGGGCTCAGAGCGGCGCGGGGGTGGCAGGAGCGCTCCACATGGCCGGCAGAGCGGCAGCGGCAGTCGGCGCAGAGAGAATAGAGGAGGCCGGGGCTAGAGGAGGAAGAAGGGGGCTGTTTTGTGATTTTCCAAAAGTGTAGCGACCTCTCTAAAATGTATAAGTAACTTTCAAACCAGAGCTCAAAAGAAGATGGGCCCAAAAGCAAAAGTGTAGGGTTTATCAAAATCTACAACTTTGCTTTTAGGTTCATTTGCAGAAGAGCTAAGGATTTGAAGTTTATATAAAACTTAGCAAAGTTTCTAAACTTTACATAAATCCTATTTAAAAACTACACTACACTTACATCCTATGTGTAGTTTCACCTATATTTGCGATTTAAACACAAGTTTTTGACTTTTGCAAAACCATCCTCATACATTTAAATTCTACCTCCCATTCTCACCCATTTAACACTAAAGGACCTTTATTAATTTATAGTTATATAAACAACTCTTTTTCCTTATCATTTAAATTTTTAAATACACTTTCACCACATTTTGCACACAATTTCATACTAAAATCTAGTATGTAACTATACTAAGTACCTGAGTGTCACACAACTGAGGGAGATTGGCCTTCCCATCGGTGATGCGAACCGAACGCTGTTTCTCAAGCAGTGGCTTACTTGAGATGCTGCCAATATATTAACAATTAGTTGATCATATTGGGAGTATATGGTTCGGCACAGGTTATGGTGATCGCTGTTCATACCCCCGTTTTAAACGGTACCCTTATGAATACGTTGCAGATGTAACGTATGTTAATGTCGTTCGTACGGTGAAAATTGTACGGATATTGTTTCTATAGTGAACAGTACTATTTGGGGACACTTTCATGTCGTGCTGCCATGAAAGGTTCATGTTATATACATATGGTTTTCTGTAGGTACACTAACCACAATTAAGAGGATAAGACGCATAGAACTTATCGACTAGTTATTAGAGAGAGACGTATGTATTATGCCACCGAAATTAACCACGTAAGTCCAAAGATATTTGGCAATTGTTTTGGTTGTGAGGTCGAATAGCACGTGCATGCATAATCCATTATCAAACAAAATGAATGCTTTGAATGTGTTGTTCTTTTAAGGACGTATAGAGTATTGTCTATCTTTAGTGTGGTTTCAATAGGATTCTTGTGGTAGTCTTTGTTGAGTTTTTGGTATCCTTCAAAATCTCACCATCTGAATTCTTGTTTCAGATGGCGGCTCCTTCAAATCTCTTTTGGGATCATGCAGGGCATCTCCATACCAATGCCTTGCACTGGGAGGGTTTTCCCCATCTTTTATGGGAATCACTTAGGCTCTTCTACACCGAGCCTCCATAGTATGATGGAGTGGAATATCGGGAGGAAGGTGTTCCTCGGTGCAGAGTTAAGATGACCATTCTCCAGCACCGTTTCCGTTCTCACTGGCAGCCCATCAAGGTTGATGTGGTTGGCTATCATCTCGTCGGCACCATTGAGACCTCAGCTCTTGAGGCCATTCACACTTTCTGCGATCAACATCCCGCAGAAGTTGCCGGGCATCCTATCGGCCTATTTCCTGCAATAGATTCCAGTGATCCTGAGTGGAATTTCCGGATAGCTCACTATGGTCACATGCTGGGAGATTTAGCTAAAGAGACACTCCGTGGTACCATCAGGTTCCTGAATATCCAGCACTACTATCAGATTATGCTACGCCGCGGTATGGGTCTGTTGACCAGTATAGCTCAAGCTCACTATAGAAATGCTGATCGACAGGTCACTCAGATAGAAGGACTTCAAGCATTGGTCACGGAAAAGGAGGAAGTTATCGCAGAGAGGAATGAGACTATTATCCACCGGGAGGATCAGATCAATGAGAGTGATGCAATAATCACTCAACGTGACACAATTATCGAGTTCCTCCAAGAGCAAGTCCACGACCTCATCCTTGAGGTTGACGACGCCATCGCTCACATCAACGAACTTCGGCAACAGCCAGCACCTCCGGTTGCACCTGAAGCATCTGAAGGCGAAGAAGAAGACCCAGAGGAAATTGAGGGAGTTTCTGATCTCGACTCCGAGCACGAAAACCCGGAGCCTAACCCTCAGCCAGATCACTCCTCTTCCGGCAGACAATCCTCTGTAGGCGACCTCGACGATTTTTAGTCCATCCAAATCGTCGATTCTTCAGATGTAACCAGTGTAGAATGTTGTGATATGAGTAATGAGTAGTCTATCTAGACCTAGGGCCATTTGCTGTAACATAGATGGCTGTGTACGAACCATCCTGATGTAATATATGAAGGACAACCAGTGTCTAATCCATAATCTAAGCCTTGTATGCCGTTGTTTGGTTTCAACACCTTTGCACCTTGAATGAGTTGGTTAAACAGAATATGTAAAGTACATATCTATTTAGCACTGGTATACCTTCTGAAAATAGGAGCAAGGATATGTTGTTGATAATGGACATCTCCTTTGTTTTAGATGGTTGGAGCTACACGTGGAACCCCGGAAGGTTTCTGGGTAGACCAAGCTAGCGGTTCCCAACAATCGCCACCAGCACCGCCAAATCTAGCGGAAGTCATGGCACAGTAGACAGAACTCCTTAACCAGCTAGTACAAGCCCAGATGAACCAGTTTCATCACCCGTCCCGAGGCCGTGATGAACATCCATCGGCTGGTTACCAAGACTTTTTCAGTACCCAGCCCCCATCATTCCATAAAGCAGACGAGCCCCTCGATGCTGACGCATGGCTCCGCATTATAGAGTCCAAGTTCGCATTGCTGTCTGTACCCTGCTCAGACGCAAACAAGGCACTCTTTGCATCTCAACAACTTCACGGCACCGCCCGCATATGGTGGGACCATTACTACGCCATGCAGCTGGCTGGTCATGTCATCACATGGGACGAATTCTGGACCGCTTTCAGAGCGCATCACATTCCAGAAGGACTCATTGAGTGAAAGCTCAATGAATTCTTAACTTTGACCCAGGGAACCCACACTGTCATGCAGTATGCACAGATTTTCAATCACCTATGCTAGTACGCGGGTTATCATGCAGATACTGATGCCTATAAACAGGATCGTTTTCCCCGAGGCCTAAACACAAAGCTTAAGGAAAGGCTGAACCTGGTTAGGGCTGACAACTTCAATGAACTGGTAAATATGGCCATTACTCAAGAAGACTGCATATCAGCCCATAGGGCAGAAAAGAAATGGAAGACACCCACTGGACCCTCGAACATGCAGCAACCAAGGTATCAGTTGGTCCAAAACACTGCTACTCTAGCCTCGTCTCGAAACAATCTACCAGGCAGATGGGTAGCTAGGCCTCTTCAGCAGGCTCGCTTCAATTGACCACCGACACCACAACCCTAGCAGCAATAGCAGCAAGGCCCCAGGCCGAGCTTTCCGCCATCCAATCAAGGAAACAACAATAATCGTTGTTTCAACTACGGCAGCCCGTCCCATTTCATTAAGGACTGCCCTCAACCCAGAAGATCTTTCCAAGGGCAAACATCCAGCCCAAACAACAAGGGCAAGGGCAAGAAGAAGGTGGTACAAGTCCGCTAGGGGAGGGTGAACTTCACAACTCTCTCCGAACTCCCCAAGGATGCACCAATAATGACGGGTACTTTCTCTATAAACAATCAACCCGTGATTATACTTTTTGATTCTGGTGCAACCCATAGTTTTATTAGTCCCAAATGTGGAACAAAAGTAGGCCTGGATTTCTATCCTACTAAAGGAGCCTATATGATAGCAACTCCTGGCGGTAAAATTTCCTCAAACCAAGTTTGTAGAAGTGTGCCAATTTAGATGGGTAGAAATCTGGTAAGAACAGATTTACTTTTATTGGACCTAGAGGGAATGGATGTCCTCCTAGGCATGGATTGGATGACCAGGCACCGAGTGTCATTGGATATCTCTTCTCGAGCTGTGGAGATAGATTCACCCGATCATGAAACTACTATTCTCTATCTTCCACAACGGGAATGCAACAACTCTTGTGCCTATGCTGTAGAAGGGATCAAGTTAAGGGACATCCCTATTATTTGCAAATGCCCAGATATTTTTCTAGATGACTTGCCTAGAATGCCCCCAGACAGGGATATTGAGTTTGTTATAGAACTACAACCTGGCACAGCCCCAATCTCAAAAAGGCCCTATCGTATGCCACCCAATGAGCTGGAAGAATTGAAAATCCAACTCCAAGACCTCCTTGATAAGGGTTATATTCGTCCGAGTGCTTCACCATGGGGTTGTCCAGCCCTATTTGTGAAAAAGAAGGACAATAGCCTAAGGTTATGTGTAGATTATCGTCCTCTCAATGCGGTAACTATCAAAAACAAGTATCCTCTGCCCCGCATTGACATTCTATTCGATCAATTAGCCGGAGCCAAAGTATTCTCTAACATTGACCTCCGCTCCGGATATCATCAAATCAAGATCAGGCCGAGTGACATTCCAAAAACAGCTTTTTCCACCAGATATGGACTCTATGAATATCTGGTCATGTCATTTGGTCTTACCAATGCTCCAGCATACTTCATGTATCTGATGAACTCTATCTTCATCCAAGAACTTGACAAATTCGTAGTGGTCTTCATTGATGATATACTGATCTACTCTAAAAATTAGGAAGATCATGCGAAACATCTCCATGTTGTTCTTCAAAGGATGAGAGATCACCACTTGTATGCTAAATTCTCTAAATGTGAATTTTGGCTGGATACCGTTAAATTTCTGGGACATACCATTTCCAGCGATGGTATATCCATTGATCCCAGTAAAGTCCAAGAAGTGATGAACTAGAAACCTCCTATGTCAGTCCATCAGGTCCGCAATTTTCTTGGTTTAGCTGGCTATTATCGTCGTTTCATTCCTGACTTCTCAAGAATTGCCAAACCTATGACTGAGTTGCTAACGAAAGGAGTTAAATTCTCCTAGGATCAAAAATATGAGGATGCATTCCACGCCCTCAGTGTCGGTGTTTAACCGGCTGCCCACCGAGGGGTTTACCCAAGGTGGTAAGTTTTGGGTGAGGAGACGCCGAGATCACGAACTCGAAGGTGCAAGGAACACAAAGCTTAGACAGGTTCGGGCCGCAAGATGCGTAACACCCTACATCCTGTATGGTGGTTTGTATTGCCTTTGGTGTAGGATGACCTAATGATCTTCTATTTTTAAAGGGGTCCCTGACCTCCCTTATATATCCGAGAGGCCAGGGTTACAAAGATACCAACCAACACTAGCTAAGGAATCATACCAGAACATATCTCGAGTAGATTCCCTCTGTATTGGTTAGCCTTATCTCCTATTTAAACGGAATAAATAAGAGATAAACAGAATGAATAAGAGATAAGTCGAACTTAATCTCTTAGACCTCTTTAAACTACGTCATGTACCCAGTCCCGTGGCCCCGGGTCTGACAAGCCCCCGAGCTCTTCGTAGCTGAGTACTGCAGGCTTATCGAGTACTTTCAAAGTAGTCTCCATCTTCCTCTGAAGCTTCGTCTTGAAATCCCCCTTCGAGTACTTTCTTGGCTGCATCGAAGCTATGAGGTGCTCATGCCCCGAATTTTATTTCTACTATGGTGTGCGATTGAAAAATCGCACTTCATATGGAGTAGCCCCCGAGCCTTAGGTTGAATTGGAGAATCAGGCTGAGGGTCCCATTAATCTGCAATCCTACTTATCCTTCAAAAAATTTGAAAAATAAGTAGTTGATGCCACGTATCCCGCAGCCCCCGAGCCTTGAATCCAAATCCCACAAAATTTGGAGATAAGGATCCAACAACCGTGGCATGCAGGCTAAAAATGACAACTTGCGAAATTACCAAAATGATGGTATAGATGATGGGTATTAGATTATTAATTCGAGAAACCCCTTTTTTCGGGCTAACTAACCCTGAAAAAATGGTTAATCGAATATTCAATCCAAACAATCCACCAAATGACCCCTTGACTGCGGAATATTCTCGGAAGTGACTCCTGAACTTCGGAACAGTAACTTTTCCCCACCCCGCTGGTTATTTAACCCCGTGACAACAGTAGGGAAAAAACCGCACTTTCAATCCGCATTCCGCCAAAAGCCACCAAAATCCCCAATCTGAGCCAAGCGCCACCGCCATCCCCCCAAGGAGATCCTCCCGCTCCAACCTCCCCGCCACTCTCCCCGCAGCCCCCGAGCATCTCGTGGCCAGCGAATCGGAGATGGCGCCCAAGAAAGCAGAGATCGAAGAGAAGAAGAAGGAGGCGCAGCCTTCAACCGCAGAGTGGTCACACAGTAAGTGCTCCCTCAACCACCTTAAGAACCTAGTTTCTGAGGGGTTGCTGCAAGAAAAGACCCTTGTCAATTGGTGCCCCTCTTACCGCGAACCTTTTCCTATGGAAAATGTTGACGAAATCGTCACATTTCTCCATTTTGCCGAACGGGGATTGGCCCTCCCCTCTTGTTCCTTCTTCCGAGGCCTTCTGTATTACTACGGGCTTGAGCTTCACCATCTCAACCCAAATTCTATTTGCCACATTTCAATTTTCATCTATTACTGCGAGGCTTTTCTTGGAATCGAACCCCATTGGGATCTTTTCCGCTTCCTCTTCCGTATCAAACCACAGCCCACCTCCAAGAGCCTTTCCGTTGTGGGGGGCGCCGGCATCCAACTGCGTCAGCAGGTCGGCAACAAATATCTCACATACAAATTCCCCTCCAACCTTCCTGGATGGAAAAACCATTGGTTTTACATCGAAAATCATGCTCCCCATCTGCCGACGAAGTCGAACAGACCACCTGTAGTGAGGGGAAAATGGAACCTTGAACCCTCCGGTGGGGAGATAGACCAAGTCAAAGAGCTGCTGGATGTCATTGAGGCACAGAAAAAAAAAGGGAGTGACCGGTGCCTCCGTCATGTTCGCATTTTACAAAGGTCGCGTCCAACCCATCCAGCAGCGCCATCGCCTGGGATTCGAGTACACAGGCCCCACTGATCCTTCTCGCATGTGCGCAGAGGATTTGCCAGATGAAGTCGCGCTCCAGCGAGTTCAGCGGGTGCTGCTAGACGTGGACGCCGTGCCGTACGTGCCCACATTGTTTTCCGCACGGAATCCGCCCAAACCAGTAAGTATTCAACTTCTTTTTGCTGAAGATAACCGCTTTTGCTTCGTTACTTAACTGAAGAATTTTCTGCAGGGACACACGGAGCTGTACCGCAGCTACCCGCCGCGACCTGACGTCCCCCGACCGGACCACCTCCTCCCCTCTGCTGCCGCTGAAGCCAAGAGGGCTCGCCTTGCTGTAGCTCAACGCAGCAGTGAGTCCACCGAAGGCGTGGGCTCGCAGGTGGGAGAAGGAGCCGAAGGAGAAACGCGCCGGGACAACTCCTCCGAACAGAGCGTGGAGTTGACCAGCGCTTTGCCACCGGTGCCGCAAGGCCATCAACTGGTGCGCAAGCGCAAGGCGCAGGAACTTGAAACCACCGGGTAAGAGTCTATTAGTTTGTTGTAATGCGGTACCTTAATTCTGAGTCATAATTATTGTAATATTCCGGTAGTTAGACAATGAGATAGTAAGTTTGGATGTATTGTATGGATACATGATATGGTATATATACAAGTTGTACAAAGCAATAGGGGTATATTTGTAAATTATGAGTTTTATAAATTCTTGTGTGCAAGTGTGTGAAAATGTTCTTAAGTGTCAAATTCAGATGGCTATAGAAAAGAAAAGAGCAAAAGTTAAATAAACCTAAGGGAAAGAGACCTTATATGAAACTAATGACCTTTATGTGATTAATACGAAGATATAAGGACTTACATATAAAATGGTTGAAAGATAAAAGTAAAACTTAGTTTACCTAAGGGCTAAAGTGTAAAAAGAACTAGTCATGATTACTGCAGAAAATCTTACAAAGTGACCCCAAACATTAGAGCATTTTGTTTAAATTGTAACACAAAGTTTATAAATTGAGTTGTGTTCAAAAGTTCAAAATAAAACCGTACCCTTTGAGATTTTGAACTCGAGCTCTAAAGCATTCTTGTAGTATTTGCAATTCCCTACAACTTTGCTTTAGACACTTTTCTCACTAGGCTTTTGTATCAACGGGAATTCTTTCTTTACAGAGGGGTTCCTGGAAGTTGTTCTATTTGCAAACGGGTCCTTCTGACACTTGCCTGTTCTTCTTCCTCTGTCATCCTCGCTTCCTCTCTGTTCTGTTTCTGCTCCCGCCGCCCATCGCCGGCACAACATCCCGAGTACCACCTCCTGCTAAGTTTTCTTCCACGCGTCGCTCCACAGCCCTACCACCGCTCCTAATCCCCGGTGCTGGCATTCCAACCGAGTGCCATGACGTGCTGGTACTGCCAGCGCCGCCTGAACGCCGGCCTTTCTCTGCTCGCCGCCCCGCCGCGTGGAGGAAGCATTGGAGACCCCCTGAGCTCTATCTTGTGGGCGCATCAGTACCGCACGAGCCTCCTCGACCCATTCCTCCCATTAGCTAGTCATTTCCTCGCCCCTAGACACCGGAACACCGTCGCCATTCTTTCGCAACCCCGGCGAGCTCGACGCCACCGTGGGTCCACTCCTGCAGCCCTCCTCCGCCCCATCCAACACCACTGGAAGTTTCCCCTTGGTCCCCTGAAGCTTTTAGAGCAGAACCTCGTCGCCCAGCCTGCCCGGTGTGCCGCCGTCGAAATTCTCCCCGTCGCCGGCCGCCTGCTCCACGCGGGCAGACCCCTACGCCACCATAGGAATCCAACCGAGCACCTTCCCGGGTAGCCTTCGATCTCCTCTAGCTATTCCCCCTCTTTTCCCTCACCATTGCGACCCGAGCATCACCGGATTTGGCCGGTCAAATACCGCCGTCCCTCTTTGACCACGGCCAGGGACTCCGTTGGGGAAGAAAAGGAAGTTCCAGGGGGTGTTGTGCTAAATCTAGGGACTGTTATGTAAACCTTATTTGAGTTTCCTGCTGTGAACTTTAAAAATGCATGGAAAACAGTAGAAAAATCAGAAAAATACGAAACTGGTTGGGTTAGAAACCTTGTAATAAATTCTACAGCTTTTATTTCATAACCATGCCATGAAAGTGCATAGTTTGTTCTGTATTTTAAATACAAGTAAAGGGATGTTTTACTTGAACCTCATGATCTATAGCCTTGTTGCTGTTGATTTTTGGAGAATGTGTTGCCTATGGTTTGAGTAGCCTAGTGTAAATTTTTGAGGCTTAGATCAGCCCTCTAGCTAGAATATTTTGCTACCTTTGCTATATGTTAATGAAAGCTTCACAAATAAATTTCAGAAGCATCTGTTCATATTTAGGGATGAAATTTCTACCCTGACTTGATCTTTATAAGTATGATCCATCATAAAAATTTGAGAATCAGAAGCCTAATATAACTTGAGTTATAAAATTCAAGCTTAAATTCAAAGGTAATTCCTAAATAATATTTATTATGCATGAAAAATTATGAAACTTTTCTGAAATGTTAGTCTTGAGTAGTTTATGATGCCTTTAAAATTTGAACTCTAGTTTTAGTGTAAAACCTCAGATATAATTGCATCTTGAAATTTCAATGTTGATCTTGTTTAAATTGGTGATTTAGTTCCTTTTAGAATAAAAATCCAATAAAACTCCAGTAAATATATCAAATATCAATCTGTGCTTAGTAAATTTTGTAGCTCCTGTTTTGAACTATCTTGCACTGTAAAAATTGTTTAAGTTAAACATATTGTTTAATTAAGTGGGTTGTTCTAATTATCTATGGTATAAACTATCTAGAGTAATGTTATTTCAATTAAACCCTCTTAGGGTAATGTTCATAAGTATTAATTTAATTTTACTAAATTACAATTTGTCTAAAATTAATTCAAGGTTAACCATAATTAAATAATAACCTAAAGTTAATTACAATGTTTAACTAATAAAATAAATGGAAATTGCTAAGTGTGTGTAGTGTTGCTTAAGGTAATTAGATACGCTACCTAATATAGTTAAATTGAATGTTTAGGGTAACCCCCCCGGTTGCCTAACGAGACTAGTTAGTTTAGTTAGTACTCGATAAATGACTACCTAGTGCAGGGTAGTTAAGTTGATTGTCAAAATGTAATGTCCTTTATTTAGATTGTAACTTTATCGTGAACTGAACTACAAATGTATGCATCCATTAAACTTCATTTTGCATATCATGTAGACTCGACCACTCTAGCTGACGGGGATTATCAACTGATTCCGGAACAAGAAGAAAATTATTCTGAAGACCCCGGAACTCTCGTCGCGGATTTCTCTGAAGCCCCGAACCAAGGTTCGGAAGAAAGTAATTTGACTAACCCCAGCCCCACCAGCGAAGGCAAGCCCCGGATATAACCCCTACTTTATTACACTGCAACCTATATTATTATTTATGTATATCTTTATGCATTAGGTTCTTAGGAGTTGTTTGGAAACCTTAGTTGCATAATTCCAGGAACCTATGTATTGAATACTAGAACTTGAGTCCGAATAGCTGCTCTGCCTATAGGACCGGTAGAAGTCGAGTGATTTCCAGTCACTCGCGCGATATAGGAATTGTGATGTTTACATTCCTGTTATCATTATAAGGATGACGGACGGGAGTTTTATAAGGTATCATGGTCAAGATGATACCCCGTCTGTTTTGATGAATTTGATAAGGTCGCAGTGTGTGGTAGCGGTGGTTAAGTGTTTGAAAGTACTAGCCACATGCCGCGAAATATGGTAAGCGGTAAGCCTAGTCACCGATCGGCCCGAGGAGTGGACATACCTCCCACCACATGTATTTGTTTCTTTTGGTTACTTTGTTCGACGTGTAGGCATACGTGTTGCTGGGCAACCAGGAGTACGGGTTTTGTAGTCGCGCTACAGACGTACGTCCTGCATTTTGGAAGTGCGTATGACCTGCAGTCGCTTGTGGTGGATCTGATCCACGAGTCGGAATGAAAGGCAAACGGTTGCTCCGGAACGACCCTTTGGTGTTCCAAGCGTGTGTGTTAGGTTTATCCTTGCAAGGTTTTGAATCTCGATTCAGGAATCGTCCACCTCTCACGATGAATGAGACTGCTTACCCCCTTTACCACATAGAGTAACAAGAGCAATTATGTGATTATCAAAGATGATGTTTGAATAAAGATCCTACCATGTTTGAATAGTTATAGGTGCTTACCTAGAATGGTTAATCAACTAGAACCTGAAAGTTAAAAGATGAAATTAAGGATCTACTATTTGTTGCTTTTCAGCTGAAAACTTTACCCAAAGCATAAAGCCATCATGAGTCTAGTTATGGGCTAAGTTATACCCAATTCCGGGTAAGTCTTGCTGAGTATTAGTATACTCAGCCTTACTTTTGATAATTTACTTCAGGTAATCCTATTGATGAGCCAGCATTCATTACACCGTGGCCCTACCCCTTGCCTGATGGTTGGTCCGTGGAATGGGATCCGTCCCCGGCCAACACAGATTCCGCCGAGTGATATTATGCCAGGGCTAGTATAATATCTTTAATGACGACGTGTATAATGACTACGCTTTTCAAACTCCGCTGCTTTGACTAGAAACTTAAACTTGTTTTGTAATAATCTCTCCTCAGTGGGAGCTAATGATACTTTATGTATTGTTGTAATATAACTGCCTGTGGTGTAAATTATTTTAGCATTATATCTCTGGACTCACCTTTGTGTGAGGTACCTTGTTGGATCCTGCGTTCGGTGGTTTATCGGGACGTTACCCGACAGACCAATAGTATTATACCGTTTGAAGTACGAGGTAGCCCTTCGGCGAGGACTCGCGTACTTGAGTCGGTATAATTCAGGTTGGTTCTGCCACAGCTGGTATCAGAGCTAACAAGTGTACACTGGAGATATATTTAGCCTTAAAAAGTAATTTATAGTATAAAATTTGATTAATCAACTATTTGCGAACTACGTTGGTTCGTTAAGGATTATGCATAGTACGTAAGCCCTAGGGTAATGCTTATAAGGGAATTACAGGTGGCTATAGTATATATATATATATATATATGACTCTAACTTCCAGCATTACTTTTCTGTTGAAACTTAATTTCATGCACAATTCAACTTTACTTTCTGTAACGACATCTTCGATCGTGAGGTAAGAAGGTAAGAATCCTCAGCCAACTGAGGGAGCTTGGCCTTCCTGTCGGTGATGCGAACCGAACGCTGTTTCTCAAGCAGTGGCCTACTTGAGATGCTGCCAATATACCAACCTCGGTTGACTACATTGGGAGTATATGGTTCGGCGCAGGGTATGGCGATCGCTGTTCATATCCCCGCATTTTGCGGTACCCCCGTGAATACGTTGTCTCGATAACGTATGTCAACGTTGTCTGTACGGCGGTAATTGTACAGATGCTGTTTCTATAGTGAACAGTAATGAATGGGGACGCTTTCATGACATGCTGGCATGAAGGGTTCATTGGATATATATATGCATTGTGGTTTTCTGCAGGTACACTAACCACGATTCCGAAACTAGGACGGATAGGACTTACCGACTAGTTAATAGTGAGAGACGTATTTATATTGTGCCACCGTAACTAACCACGTAAGACCAAGATTACTTGGTAGTTATTTTTGGTTGAGAGGACGATTAGTGCGTGCATGCATAATCCACTAATCAACCAAAATGAATGTTTAATGCTTCCTAAAAAATAGGCAACATGTTGGTTTTTCTTAGTTTGGGTAAGTAAGAATCTTTAGTTGGGTATCTTAGGCATCCATCTGATGTCCAGCCTTTGCTGTTATCAGAATCAGCTATCTTAATCCAATTTACCTTGTAAATTTCTTAACAGGGTAAAAATATCTTACCATTTGCATTATTGTCGCAGATGACTGCTCCTGCTAATACCTTTTGGGATCAGGAGGGGCACTTTCACACCAATGGTTTACATTGGGAAGGGTTTCCTCGTCTTTTGTGGGAATCCTTGAGTATGTTTCATTATACAGAGCCTCCTCTGTATGATGGGGTAGAGTATCATGAAGAAGGAGTTCCCCGCTGCAGGGTTAAGATGATAATTCCTCAACACCCTTTCCGCTCCTCATGGCATCCCATAGAAATGGAAGTGGTTGGATATCGTCTGGTAGATACCCTTGAAACTGCTGCCTTAGAAGCCATCAAACTTTTCTGCACTCAGCATCCGATGGAAGTTGCTGCATATCCTATTGGGTTATTTCCTACCATTGACCCTGATAATTCGGAATGGAATTTTCGGACAGAGCATCTTGGTCATATGCTAGGAGATCTGGCTGAAGAAACCGTCCATATTCTTACCAGGTTCATGGATGTGCAATATCACTACCAGATTCTACTGCGTCATGGTGTGAGTCAGATAACTGGTGTGGCTCAAAGTCACTATCGGAATGCTGACCATCAAGTAACCCAAATAGAAGAATTACAAGCTTTGGTGACTCAGAAGGATGAAATTATTGCAGCAAGAGATGAGACAATCCTCCATCATGAAGATCAGATCAATGAGAGTGATCATATTATCACTCAGCGTGACACTGTTATTGAGTTCCTACAGGCACAAATTCATGATCTGATACTTGCAGCTGATGATGCTCAGGCTCACATTGAGGAATTGCAGCAGCAACCGATACTTCACGCTATACCCATAATGCCTGAAGAAGAAGAAGAAGACCCAGAAGAGATTGAGGGTGTTTCAGAGATTGACTCTGAGCATGGGGACCCAGTTCTTAGTCCCTTTCACTCTCCCTCTGGTAGTCAATCGTCTATAGGCAACTTCGACGATTTCTAGTGTTGAAAATCGCCGACTAGTAGATGTAATATATGGGAGTGTAATAACCTAGGTAGTGTGTGACTTAGCTAGATCTCATGCCATTTGTTGTAACATAGATGGCCTGCGTAGTGAACTTTCGGATGTGTGATCTGAACAATCATCAGAATAAGTGTTGTAATATAAGTTTCCTATTTTATCATCCTGTTCATTATCCTTATGATTTTGAAATGAGATGATTGAATAGAGTATGTGCATTGTTTGTCTAAGTCATATATTTTCTGAAATTGGGAGTAAGGCTATATGGTTAATGATGGACATCTCCTTTATTTCAGATGGTTGGAGCTACACGCGGAACCCCGAAAGGTTTCCGGGCTGATCAGGCCAGCGGTTCTCAACAACCGCCACCACCTCCTCCCAACCTTGCCGAAGTTATGGCTCGGCAAACGGAGTTGCTTAACTTGCTGGTTCAAGCGCAGCAGAACTAGCAACATCAATACCGAGGAGGCCGTGATGATCGCAATCCTCCTGTGGCTAGTTACCAAGATTTTCTCAGTACCCAGCCGCCTTTCTTCAGTAAGGCCGAAGAACCTTTGGATGCCGACACTTGGCTCCATATCATTGAATCAAAGTTCACGCTATTGACAGTACCTTGTGCGGACTCCAGCAAAGCTTCCTTTGCCGCCCAGCAACTCCGTGGTGCTGCTCGGATCTGGTGGGATAATTTTAACGCCATGCAACCCGCAGACCATGTCATCACCTGGGATGAATTTCGGGCAGCCTTTAGAGCGCACTATATTCCTGTGGGATTGCTGGAGCGAAAATTAAATGAATTCCTGGCTCTTACTCAATGCACCAATACAGTCCTGCAGTACGCACAAAATTTTAATCATCTGTGTCAATATGCGGGCTATCATGCGGATAACGATACCAAGAAACAAGATCGTTTCCGTCGAGGCCTTAATACCAAGCTCAAGGAATGCCTGAACCTTGTAAAGGCAAATACTTTCAGCGAGCTGGTTAATATGGCTTTAACTCAAGAAGATTGCATCGTGGCACATCATGCTGAGAAAAAGAGGAAGACTCCTACTGGACCCTCGAGTGCTCAACCACCGATGTGGCAAAACCAATCTGAATTATACCGGCTCAAGTACGCGAGTCCTCACCGAAGGGCTACCTCGTACTTCAAACGGTATAAAACTATTGGTCTGTCGGGTAACGTCCCGATAAACCACCGAACGTAGGATCCAACAAGGTACCTCACACGAAGGTGAGTCCAGAGATACAATGCCAAAATATTTTACACCACAGGCAGCTATATTACAAAAATGTACAAAGCATCATTAGCTCCTACGGAGGAGAGATTATTACAAGACAAGTTTTAGTTTTCAGACAAAGCAGCGGAGTTTGAAAAGCATAGTCATTATACACATCGTCATTACAGATATTATGCTAGCCCTGGCATAATATCATTCGGCGGAATCTGTGTTGGCCGGGGACGGATCCCATTCCACGGACCAACCATCAGGCAAAGGGTAGGGCCATGGTGTAATGAATGCTGGCTCATCAGAAGGATTACCTGAAGCAAATCAACGAAAGCAAGGCTGAGTATACTAATACTCAGCAAGACTTACCCGGAATTGGGTATATCTTAGCCCATAACTAAACTCATGATGGCTTTTAGCTTTGGGTAGGGTTTTCAGCTGAAAAGCAACAAAGAGTAGATCCTTAATTTTTTTTTAGCTTTCAGGTTCTAGTTGATTAACCATTCTAGGTAAGCACCTATAACTATTCAAACATGGTAGAATCTTTACTCAAACATCATCTTTGATAATCACATAATTACTCTTGTTACTCTATGTGGTAAAGGGAATAAGCAGTCTCATACATCATGAGAGGCGGACGATTCTGAATCGAAATTCAAACCTTGCAAGGATAAACCTAACACACACGCTTGGAACACCACAGGGTCGTTCCGAAGCAACCGTTTACCTTTCATTCCGACTCGTGGATCAGATCCACCACAAGCGACTGCAGGTCATACGCACTTTCAAAGTGCAGGACGTACGTCTGTAGCGCGACTACAAAACCCGTACTCCTAGTTGCCCAGCAACACGTATGCCCACACGTCGAACAAAGTAACCAAAAGAAGCAAATACATGTGGTGGGGGGTATGTCCACTCCTCGGGCCGATCGGTGACTAGGCTTACCGCTTACCATATTTCACGGCATGTGGTTAGTACTTTCAAATACTTAACCACCGCTACCACACACTGCGACCTTAGCAAATTCATCAAAACAGACGGGGTATCATCTTGATCATGATACCTCATAAAATTCCCGTCCGTCATCCTTATAATGATAACAAGAATGTAAACATCACAATTCCTATATCACGCGAGTGACAGGAAATCACTCGACTTCTACCGGTCCTATAAGCAGAGCAGCTATTCGGACTCAAGTACTAGTGTTCAATACATTGGTTCCTGGAATAATGCAACTAAGGTTTCCAAACAATTCCTAAAAACTTAATGCATACAGATATATATAAGTAATATAGGTTGCAGTGTAGTAAAGTAGGGGTTATGTCCGGGGCTTGCCTTCGCTGGTAGGGTTGGGGTTAGTCAAATTATTTTCTTCCGAACCTTGGTTCGGGGCTTCAGAGAAATCCGCGACGAGAGTTCCGGGGTCTTCAGAATAACCTCTTTCTTGTTCTGGGATCAGCTGATAATCCCCGTCAGCGAGAGTGGTCGAGTCTACATGATATGCAAGTTGAAGTTTAATGGATGTATCCATTTTCATTTCAATTTCTGATAAAGTTGCAATCCAAATAAAAGAAAACTATATTACAATAAATAACCAAACTACTCTCTACTGGGCAGTCATTTATCGAGTATTAACTAAACTAACTAGTCTCGTTAGGCAACAGGGTGGTTACCCTAAACATCCGATTAACTATAATAAGTAGTATATCAGTTTACTATAAGCAACACTAAATACACTTAACAAACTCTATTTATTTTATTAGCTAAACATTGTAATTAATCTTAGGTTATTACTTAATTATGGCTAACTTGGATTAATTAACCAAATCTTGAATTAAGAAAAATAATTAGTACTTATGAAAATTATCATAGGTGGGTTTTATTGAAATTTTACTCTAAAGGAACTAAGCCACAAAATTAAACAAGATTAAACTAGAGTTCAGAATTTAAGAACATCATGAATTACTCAAGATTAATAGTCCAGAAAAGTTTCATAATTTTTCATGCATAACAATTATTATTTATGAATTACCTTTTAATTTAAGTTTGAAATTTATAACTCAAGTTATATTAGGTTTCTGTTTCTCAAATATTTATCTTAAATTACTCCTGTTGTAACAAAGCTAAGATAAATTTTTCAGCCCTAAATATGAAGGAACACATTTGGAATTAAATTAAGTAACTTTTATCAACATATAACAAAAAGTACTCGAAACCTAAGCAAATGAACAGTAAAGTACTCGAACTTTTTACACAGAGCTATACATAGCACCTACAATCTATGATCCAAATTTCAGCTTTAACACATGCCTACAACATGAGATACAATTAAAACACTTATTTTCTAATATTTAATCTACATCAGAAAATATACACCTACAGTGCAAACTTTCTAAACAAAAGTAGTCGAATTTGACTTAAGGATTCCAACAAAATTTAGTTTGCATTTTTATGATTTTTCCTCAAATAGATACAGAATTTCTAAGTTGACAGCCTAATTTACACAAAAGGTCCTTCGGTTACTATTCCTTTGAGTCTAAGGCTATGCACTTAACCCCCTGGTTTTCTTTTCCTTCTAATCCGAGGTCCTTGGCTGTGAACCAGAACGGAGCAAGGCGGGGGCGACCGTGTTCCGGCAACGGTGATCACCGGCGGTGAGGTCCAAGGGCACGGAAGGATGCAGGAGCTTACAACGGTTCTGTTGAGCTACTTGTCGAGGCCGGGGATGACCGGAAAGATGGAGTTCGACTTGAGCCCGAGGTGACGGCGGAGGGGTCACCGTCGACGGCGGAGCTCTGGTGGTGAACGTCGGCAGCCAACCTGTGCATAAGCTTCAGTGAGACACGGGAGAACGTGTAGGTACCATCAATTGGAAGAAGACGTGCTGGATTAAAGGAGACCGACGGAGACAGGAGCGGCGGCGACGAGGGAGAACGCCGGCGAGCGTTGGGGAGGCACTGTGGTGGACTAAAGAGCCAATGAATGGGTCGGGCAGCTTCAGGGTGATGATGTGGTGCCGGCTAGGATATTGTGGTGGCGTGGAGAGGCCCAGAGCGAGCTGCCCACGGTGAGGCTGAAGGTGGCGGCGGCGGCGCTTCGTCGGAGATGAAATTTCAGTGGAAATTGGGGAAGAACAGTTGGTCGTCGAGCACGAGTAAGTCACGGGGAAGCTTGTGCCGGTGTTGATTGGGGCGGGGGTGAGCTGGTGTGGGCTGCCCACTGGCGTGCCGTGCGCGGCCGGAGCTAAGGGAGACGGCGGCGGAGGAATGTGGGTCGAATGCTCGGGTTCTGGTTCTGGAGCTGGAGGAATAGAGTGTAGGCATCACAGGGAAGCTAATGCGCGCGAGAGACAAGAAGTTAAGGCTCGGTGGCGAGTGCTCCATGGCGACGAGGAGGTGGCGGCCGGAGATGGTTCGGGGGCGTCGTGGCGCGCGCGCGAGAAGCCACCAGGGGAGAGGAAAGAGGTCGGGATTGGGAGGAGATGACGCGTGGGCAGGTGTAGCAGCAGGAGGTGGAGCTCGGGAGGTCTGCGCCGGCGGTGAGCGGCGGTGGCAGGCGCAGCGAGCAGAGCGGAAGCGGCGTGCCAGAGGAAGACGAAGCAGGGAGGTGTCAGGGGGACTAGTTTGTGATTTCTAAAAAGTTCAGGGACCCCTCTGTAAACTAAAATTTCCCACTGCTACAAAATCCTAATGAGGAAACTGTCTAAAGCAAAGTTGTAGAGAATTTCAAATACTACAAGAATGCCTTAGAGCTCGAGTTCAAAATCTCAAAGGGTACGGTTTTATTTTGAACTTTTGAGCACAACTCAATTTATAAACTTTGTGTTACAATTTAAACAAAATGCTCTAATGCTTGGGGTCACTTTGTAAGATTTTCTGCAGTAATCATGACTAGTTCTTTTTACACTTTAGCCCTTAGGTAAACTAATTTTTACTTTTATCTTTCAACCATTTTATATGCAAGTCCTTATATCTTTGTATTAATCACGTAAAGGTCCTTATTTTCATATAAGGTCTATTTTCCTTAGGTTTATTTAACTTTTGCTCTTTTCTTTTCTATAGCCATTTTAATTTGACATTTAAGAACATTTTCACACACTTGTACATAGGGACTTATAAAAGTCATTATTTACAAATACACCCCTAGTTCTCTGTACAAACCTTAATACAGCACACTAATACCTAGTGTCTATATTCTAATTACAGTAATGTTACAACCGAGGTATCGGGTTGCTCCCAATACGACGTTTAGAGCACCACAGCAGAATGCCTCAACTGGCAGATTGGTTTTCAGGCCGCCCCAACAGCAGGGAAGGTATAGACCTCCCGTTTCTCCGCAACAAGCACAACCATCTGGCCCCCGGCCAAATGTTCAACAAGTGCCACAGAGAGGCAGCAATTATCGCTGTTTCAACTGCGGAAGCGCGGATCATTTCATCAGAGATTGTCCGCGGCCCAAGAAACCCAATCCCGGGCAAAGCTCTACTCAGGGTAACCAAAACAAGGGCAAGAAGCCGGTGATGCAAGTCCGACAAGGACGGATCAATTTCACCACTCTGGCAGAACTTCCAGATGGAGCTCCCGTCATGTCAGGTACATTTTCTATTCATCACAAACCAGTTGTTACTTTATTTGATTCTGGAGCAACACATAGTTTTATTAGTAACAACTGTGGTACCCAACTAGGACTTGATTCTTGTCCTATCCAGGGGTCATATATGATCTCTACCCCTGGAGGAAAAATCACCTCCAACCAAATGGTTAAAAGTGTGCCAATTCAGTTAGGTAGTAAAGAAATCAAAACTGATTTGGTTTTATTAAGTTTGGAGGGTATCGATATTATACTTGGGACCAACTGGATGACTGAACATCGAGTCCGGTTAGACATATCTTCCCGAGTTATCGAAATTGATTCACCATATCGTGGGGCTATTACTCTTTATCTGCCTCAGCCAGAATGTCTACACCCTTACACTTATGCTATCACACATATCAAAGTCAAGGATATTCCTATAGTATGTGAATACCCTGATGTCTTTCCCGACGACCTGCCTGGAATGCCACCAGATAGAGACATCGAGTTCATCATTGAACTTCAACCGGGCACTGCCCCAATTTCCAAGAGGCCGTATCGCATGCCTCCAAATGAATTAGCAGAACTGAAAATTCAGCTCCAAGATCTTCTTGATAAGGGGTATATACGTCCAAGTGCTTCACCTTGGGGTTGTTCTGCTCTCTTTGTCAAGAAGAAAGACGATAGCCTAAGGCTATGTGTCGATTACCGTCCACTCAATGCGGTTACTATCAAAAATAAGTATCCTCTTCCCCGTATTGATATCTTGTTTGATCAACTAGCTGGAGCAAAGGTTTTTTCTAAGATTGATTTACGCTCTGGTTATCATCAGATCAAGATTAGGCCTTGTGATATTCCAAAAACGGCCTTCTCGATCAGATATGGACTTTATGAATATCTGGTTATGTCATTTGGACTTACTAATGCACCGGCATACTTCATGTATCTCATGAATTCAGTATTCATGCCGGAATTAGACAAATTTGTCGTGGTCTTCATTGATGACATTCTGATATATTCAAAAACTAAAGAAGACCATGTTAAGCATTTACGTGTCGTTCTTCAACGACTACGTGATCATCGCCTTTATGCCAAATTCTCGAAATGTGAATTTTGGCTGGATAGTGTGAAATTTTTGGGACATACTATCTCTAGTGAAGGCATATCGGTTGATCCAACCAAAGTTCAAGAAGTTATGGACTGGAACCCTCCCACTTCAGTCCATCAAATCCGAAGTTTCCTTGGATTGGCAGGATATTATCGCCGATTCATTCCAGACTTCTCCAAGATAGCTAAACCCATGACTGAGCTACTTAAGAAAGAAGTTAAATTCCGTTGGGATGATAGGTGTGAGGAAGCATTTCACACCTTGAGAAAACTTCTGACGACTGCTCCAGTACTAGCTCAGCCAGATAGTACACAGCCTTTTGATGTCTATTGCGATGCTTCTGGAATTGGCCTTGGTTGTGTCCTTATGCAAAACAACCGGGTTATTGCTTATGCATCCCGAGCACTTAGGACTCATGAGCAAAACTATCCAACACATGATCTTGAATTGGCAGCAGTTATCCATGCTCTCAAGATCTGGAGACATCATCTTATGGGTGCTAAGTGTAATATTTACACTGACCATAAGAGCCTCAAGTATATCTTTACGCAAGCTGATCTAAATATGAGGCAAAGGCGTTGGTTAGAATTGATTAAAGACTACGACCTTGAGGTACACTACCATCCAAGCAAAGCCAATGTGGTTGCGGATGCCCTTAGCCGCAAAGCACATTGTCATTGTTTATCCGTAGCAACTTTCAGTGACACTCTTTGCAATCAGATGCGGGAACTCAATTTAGAGATCATTCCTCAAGGTAGTCTGAATCTGTTATCTATTGAGTCTACCCTCCAAGATAAAATCATCATGTCCCAACTCCATGATGAGGGTGTTAAGATTATCAAATCTAAGCTATCTCTAGGAGAAGCCAAATATAAGTGTTTTCGCACAGACCATCAAGGAATCCTGTGGTTCAACAATCGTATAGTTGTACCTAAAGATCATCAGCTTCGCAAGCAAATCCTTGATGAGGCACATTTATCCAAATTCTCTATTCATCCTGGTAGCACCAAGATGTATCAAGATCTACGGCAACATTTTTGGTGGACCAGAATGAAAAGAGAAATTGCTAAATATGTGTCTGAGTGCGATACGTGCCAGAGAGTCAAAGCCAGTCATCTCAAGGCTTCTGGTACACTTCAGCCATTACCCATCCCATCATGGAAATGGGAAGACATTAGCATGGATTTTATTGTCGGTCTTCCCAACACATCTCAAAAGCATGACTCCATATGGGTAATCATTGATAGACTCACAAAAACAGCTCATTTTCTTCCTGTGCATACCACTTACTCTGCTAAGAAGTATGCCGAAGTCTATCTGGAACAAATCGTTCGATTGCATGGGGTTCCAAAAACCATCATCTCTGATCGAGGGCCCCAATTTATTGCACGATTTTGGGAACAATTGCAAGCAGCTCTAGGGACCAAATTAATTCGAAGCTCTGCGTATCATCCCCAGACTGATGGGCAGACTGAGCGAGTTAACCAAATCCTTGAAGATATGCTCCGAGCTTGTATTATTCATTATGGTACAAATTGGGACAAGTGTCTTGCTCTAGCTGAATTTGCTTATAACAACAGTTATCAAGCTAGTCTTCAAATGGCTCCTTTCGAAGCGTTATATGGTCGCAGATGTCGAACTCCTTTGAGTTGGTCTGAGACCGGTGAACGCAAAATCTTCGGACCAGACCTAGTCATTGAAGCCGAAGATAAGGTTAAGATTATCCAATCTAATCTTAAAACCGCTCAGTCCAGACAAAAGAGCTACGCAGATAAGAGGAGGAAACCTCTGCAATTTCAAGTAGGAGATTTCGTCTATCTCTGAGTGTCTCCTACCAAAGGTGTCCAACGTTTCGGCATCAAAGGGAAGTTAGCACCTCGATACGTCGGACCCTTCGAAATTCTCAATGTTTGTGGCCCAGTGGCTTACAAGCTTCGCCTTCCGTCTCAATTGGCTGCTATTCACGATGTCTTCCATGTCTCTCAACTTAAGAAATGTGTCAAAGTACCCACGGAAATCGTTGAGACATGTGCCATTGAGATTGAACCCGATCTATCATACATTGAACAACCTCTTCAAATCCTGGATACTAAGGAAAGAATTACCAGAAGAAGGGTGGTTAAAATGTACAAGATTTTATGGGATCATCACACTGAAGAAGAAGTGACTTGGGAAACAGAGTCCTATCTTCAACAGAATTTCCCAGACTTTCTGCAAGCCAATTCCCAAATCTAATTATCCATTTCTGTTCAGCTTCGGAATCTCGGGACGAGATTCTTTTTAAGGGGGGAAGGCTGTAATATTCCGGTAGTTAGACAATGAGATAGTAAGTTTGGATGTATTGTATGGATACATGATATGGTATATATACAAGTTGTACAAAGCAATAGGGGTATATTTGTAAATTATGAGTTTTATAAATTCTTGTGTGCAAGTGTGTTAAAATGTTCTTAAGTGTCAAATTCAGATGGCTATAGAAAAGAAAAGAGCAAAAGTTAAATAAACCTAAGGGAAATAGACCTTATATGAAACTAATGACCTTTATGTGATTAATACGAAGATATAAGGACTTACATATAAAATGGTTGAAAGATAAAAGTAAAACTTAGTTTACCTAAGGTCTAAAGTGTAAAAAGAACTAGTCATGATTACTGCAGAAAATCTTACAAAGTGACCCCAAACATTAGAGCATTTTGTTTAAATTGTAACACAAAGTTTATAAATTGAGTTGTGTTCAAAAGTTCAAAATAAAACCATACCCTTTGAGATTTTGAACTCGAGCTCTAAAGCATTCTTGTAGTATTTGCAATTCCCTACAACTTTGCTTTAGACACTTTTCTCACTAGGCTTTTGTATCAACGGGAATTCTTTCTTTACAGAGGGGTTCCTGGAAGTTGTTCTATTTGCAAACGGGTCCTTCTGACACTTGCCTGTTCTTCTTCCTCTGTCATCCTCGCTTCCTCTCTGTTCTGTTTCTGCTCCTGCCGCCCATCGCCGGCACAACATCCCGAGTACCACCTCCTGCTAAGTTTTCTTCCACGCGTCGCTCCACAGCCCTACCACCGCTCCTAATCCCCAGTGCTGGCATTCCAACCGAGTGCCACGACGTGCTGGTACTGCCAGCGCCGCCTGAACGCCGGCCTTTCTCTGCTCGCCGCCCCGCCGCGTGGAGGAAGCATTGGAGACCCCCTGAGCTCTATCTTGTGGGCGCATCAGTACCGCACGAGCCTCCTCGACCCATTCCTCCCATTAGCTAGTCATTTCCTCGCCCCTAGACACCGGAACGCCGTCGCCATTCTTCCGCAACCCCGGTGAGCTCGACGCCACCGTGGGTCCACTCCTGAGCCCTCCTCCGCCCCATCCAACACCACTGGAAGTTTCCCCTTGGTCCCCTGAAGCTTTTAGAGCAGAACCTCGTCGCCCAGCCTGCCCGGTGTGCCGCCGTCGAAATTCTCCCCGTTGCCGGCCGCCTGCTCCACGCGGGCAGACCCCTACGCCACCATAGGAATCCAACCGAGCACCTTCCCGGGTAGCCTTCGATCTCCTCTAGCTATTCCCCCTCTTTTCCCTCACCATTGCGACCCGAGCATCACCGGATTTGGCCGGTCAAATACCGCCGTCCCTCTTTGACCACGGCCAGGGACTCCGTTGGAGAAGAAAAGGAAGTTCCAGGGGGTGTTGTGCTAAATCTAGGGACTGTTATGTAAACCTTATTTGAGTTTCCTGCTGTGAACTTTAAAAATGCATGGAAAATAGTAGAAAAATCAGAAAAATACGAAACTAGTTGGGTTAGAAACCTTGTAATAAATTCTACAGCTTTTATTTCATAACCATGCCATGAAAGTGCATAGTTTGTTCTGTATTTTAAATACAAGTAAAGGGATGTTTTACTTGAACCTCATGATCTATAGCCTTGTTGCTGTTGATTTTTGGAGAATGTGTTGCATATGGTTTGAGTAGCCTAGTGTAAATTTTTGAGGCTTAGATCAGCCCTCTAGCTAGAATATTTTGCTACCTTTGCTATATGTTAATGAAAGCTTCACAAATAAATTTCAGAAGCATCTGTGCATATTTAGGGATGAAATTTCTACCCTGACTTGATCTTTATAAGTATGATCCATCATAAAAATTTGAGAATCAGAACCCTAATATAACTTGAGTTATAAAATTCAAGCTTAAATTCAAAGGTAATTCCTAAATAATATTTATTATGCATGAAAAATTATGAAACTTTTCTGAAATGTTAGTCTTGAGTAGTTTATGATGCCTTTAAAATTTGAACTCTAGTTTTAGTGTAAAACCTCAGATATAATTGCATCTTGAAATTTCAATGTTGATCTTGTTTAAATTGGTGATTTAGTTCCTTTTAGAATAAAAATCCAATAAAACTCCAGTAAATATATCAAATATCAATCTGTGCTTAGTAAATTTTGTAGCTCCTGTTTTGAACTATCTTGCACTGTAAAAATTGTTTAAGTTAAACATATTGTTTAATTAAGTGGGTTGTTCTAATTATCTATGGTATAAACTATCTAGAGTAATGTTATTTCAATTAAACCCTCTTAGGGTAATGTTCATAAGTATTAATTTAATTTTACTAAATTACAATTTGTCTAAAATTAATTCAAGGTTAACCATAATTAAATAATAACCTAAAGTTAATTACAATGTTTAACTAATAAAATAAATGGAAATTGCTAAGTGTGTGTAGTGTTGCTTAAGGTAATTAGATACGCTACCTAATATAGTTAAATTGAATGTTTAGGGTAACCCCCCCGGTTGCCTAACGAGACTAGTTAGTTTAGTTAGTACTCGATAAATGACTGCCCAGTGCAGGGTAGTTAAGTTGATTGTCAAAATGTAATGTCCTTTATTTAGATTGCAACTTTATCGTGAACTGAACTACAAATGTATGCATCCATTAAACTTCATTTTGCATATCATGTAGACTCGACCACTCTAGCTGACGGGGATTATCAACTGATTCCGGAACAAGAAGAAAATTATTCTGAAGACCCCGGAACTCTCGTCGCGGATTTCTCTGAAGCCCCGAACCAAGGTTCGGAAGAAAATAATTTGACTAACCCCAGCCCCACCAGCGAAGGCAAGCCCCGGACATAACCCCTACTTTATTACACTGCAACCTATATTATTATTTATGTATATCTTTATGCATTAGGTTCTTAGGAGTTGTTTGGAAACCTTAGTTGCATAATTCCAGGAACCTATGTATTGAATACTAGAACTTGAGTCCGAATAGCTGCTCTGCCTATAGGACCGGTAGAAGTCGAGTGATTTCCTGTCACTCGCGCGATATAGGAATTGTGATGTTTACATTCCTGTTATCATTATAAGGATGACGGACGGGAGTTTTATAAGGTATCATGGTCAAGATGATACCCCGTCTGTTTTGATGAATTTGATAAGGTCGCAGTGTGTGGTAGCGGTGGTTAAGTGTTTGAAAGTACTAGCCACATGCCGCGAAATATGGTAAGCGGTAAGCCTAGTCACCGATCGGCCCGAGGAGTGGACATACCTCCCACCACATGTATTTGCTTCTTTTGGTTACTTTGTTCGACGTGTAGGCATACGTGTTGCTGGGCAACCAGGAGTACGGGTTTTGTAGTCGCGCTACAGACGTACGTCCTGCATTTTGGAAGTGCGTATGACCTGCAGTCGCTTGTGGTGGATCTGATCCACGAGTCGGAATGAAAGGCAAACGGTTGCTCCGGAACGACCCTTTGGTGTTCCAAGTGTGTGTGTTAGGTTTATCCTTGCAAGGTTTTGAATCTCGATTCAGGAATCGTCCGCCTCTCACGATGAATGAGACTGCTTACCCCCTTTACCACATAGAGTAACAAGAGCAATTATGTGATTATCAAAGATGATGTTTGAATAAAGATCCTACCATGTTTGAATAGTTATAGGTGCTTACCTAGAATGGTTAATCAACTAGAACCTGAAAGTTAAAAGATGAAATTAAGGATCTACTATTTGTTGCTTTTCAGCTGAAAACTTTACCCAAAGCATAAAGCCATCATGAGTCTAGTTATGGGCTAAGTTATACCCAATTTCGGGTAAGTCTTGCTGAGTATTAGTATACTCAGCCTTGCTTTTGATAATTTACTTCAGGTAATCCTATTGATGAGCCAGCATTCATTACACCGTGGCCCTACCCCTTGCCTGATGGTTGGTCCGTGGAATGGGATCCGTCCCCGGCCAACACAGATTCCGCCGAGTGATATTATGCCAGGGCTAGCATAATATCTGTAATGACGACGTGTATAATGACTACGCTTTTCAAACTCCGCTGCTTTGACTAGAAACTTAAACTTGTTTTGTAATAATCTCTCCTCAGTGGGAGCTAATGATACTTTATGTATTGTTGTAATATAACTGCCTGTGGTGTAAATTATTTTAGCATTATATCTCTGGACTCACCTTCGTGTGAGGTACCTTATTGGATCCTGCGTTCGGTGGTTTATCGGGACGTTACCCGACAGACCAATAGTATTATACCGTTTGAAGTACGAGGTAGCCCTTCGGCGAGGACTCGCGTACTTGAGTCGGTATAATTCAGGTTGGTTCTGCCACACTTATGACATCCTCCTGTAGTCCTTCCGCGTCCCTCGCCCGAGCCGGGCCCGAAGAAGAAGAGACGAGTCCCCCGGCCGCCGCCGCCGTCACCATCGCTGTGGCGGGGACCATGCCACAAGCTGGTGAAACCCCGCCGCCAGTAACGGGGACGCCGCGTCGGGCCGTGCGAATGAAGAAGGCCATTAAGAAGAAATCTGTACTGTAAGTCTGCCTCTTGTTGCACTGCAAATGATTTGATCTTTCTACTTATGTGTTGACTAACTTCGACTTCATTAGTGCTACAAGTGCTGCGGACCTCCAGCTGACGCCAACTTCGACTGCCCTAGCCCCCGGGTCCTCGACCCGGGCGGAATCATCAAGTGTTGGGCCAGTCGCCGCTGCGTCGGCCCCCGAGGCATTGGCCCCCGAAGGGTCAGGGCCAACGGAGCCAGTCCCTGGGACAGACACAACGCTGCCCGACCTGCCACCTCCCGAGCTCCAACAAGTCGAGGCCGTGGCCAGTGGCGAGAAGCAGGTCGAGGCCCCTGGCGCCGCTCCAACGGATGGCGCAGGTGAGCATCTGACCACCCCGGCTAGCTGCCAGGATCAACACGCTGTATGCTGAAAACCTTTATGATTGCAGGTGCGCAGCAGCTGACAACTGAAGAAGTCGTGGGCACCTCCGGGAGACCCGATGAGCCGCAGCTGGCTGAGTTAGGCTGTCAGGATGCCGTCGCCGCCGACCTGGCGGGTGACCAGCTGTTGTCAGACGGCAACATAGAGATCCTCAAGAATGCGCATGACCTTGCCATGCTGAGGCTTGAAGACTGTACTGCCAGAGAATATATCGAATTGCTTATCTGGACTTCCCCTTTTTGCAGAGTATGATCGCTCACTCCCGGAAGCAAGCAGAGGAATTTAAGGCCATTGCCTGCGACCGCAAGGAAATTGCTGTCCTGAGGAGGCACCTTGACAATGAAGAGTCGGAGAACGTGCATCTCAGGGAGGTCAACGCCGAGCTCCAGCAACAACTCGAGGAGCAGAAGAAGGAGCTCGAGGCGCATAAGGAGCAGCTCAGGGAGCAAAAGAAGGCGCACCAAGGTAAACCGTTGCTTCCCTCTGGTACTTTGCACTATATGACTCACCCTGGGTTCTGAAAAGCTTGCCACCACAGAGCTTAGGAGAACCTTAATGAGCAAAGAAGAGCTACTTACTGACGTGAAGAACCTGCTGTATCGCCATACAGATGACGTTGAGAGGATGCAGAAGGTGATCGGCGACACTGAGCGACAGTTCATCGACAACCTTCAGCGAATCAAGACGCTAGGCGAGGAGCTCGAAGACCTCAGGGGGGCCGCCCGGGAGCTGGTGGACGTGGTGGATCCACCAGGAGAAGTCGAAGCAAACCCCCGGATCCTGCTAGAGCGTCTCCGTGAGGCCCAGAGAAAGTAATGAAGCTCCTGTCCGAGGCACCTGTCACGTGTGTCAACAATGCCCTCGCAATCGTGAAGTCCTTCCTGCCGGGCGCGAAGCTGGAGATATTTGCCCAAGGCATGGCGGCGGACTGCACCGAGGAGCAATTCGACAGATACCTCGTAGAGGCCCAACCTGTATCAGAACACATAGTTCAAGGTGTAATGCATGATTAGGGTACTGAAAACAAGTATTCGCTTCCTTGTATATATATATGGTTTCCTTTGATATCTCTACTTGTGTATGTGCCTAGGCTGGGTTGGCATCCCGGCTCACAAGGCGTAAGTAGTAGA
Organism: Panicum hallii; assembly: GCF_002211085.1. Taxonomy (NCBI): domain Eukaryota; kingdom Viridiplantae; phylum Streptophyta; class Magnoliopsida; order Poales; family Poaceae; genus Panicum; species Panicum hallii. The sequence goes on along the minus strand of NC_038050.1, from coordinate 39,505,202 downwards.
CACTACCCTGGGTGCAACGACCCTAAAGGTAGCTAGGACTCGTCTAACAGATTAGCCATAACTTGATCGAGCAGGTCTAAACTTGTTAGGAAGAAATGCGAGCATCATCGCGCATTTGCCATGCTTAAGGCAGAGCTATTCCGAGTGCATTGACTCTGGACGTAGTCAGGGTCGCTCCTTATATGAGCGTGCTCCGCAAGTTAAGTGGGATCGGGACGGATGGATCAGACTTGTTGGGAGCAAATGCGGGCATCACCGCTGTTGTGCCGTGCTCTTGGCAGAACCGAGACTACTCTGGTACGACCACACATGATGTAGTCGAGGTAGCTCTTTATATGAGTTTATCCAACAACCTGGGTATGAACCAGTCGAACGGATCGATTGTGTTGGGAAAATGCGACTGCTGTCGCGTGCGACCATCCAGGGTCATGGCGAAAACTGATATGGAGCGGATTTGATCGGAGAAGAGGGTTCCGTCGAAAAATGAAGTCGATAAGTTATGAATGTGGCCATAACCTTCGTATCATTCATGATAAGTAGTCGATTTACACAAGTGTTTGCACGTGACCACGGCCATCGTGCGCCTGTGAAGGAGTGTATAACCCGAATATTGTGGCATACAGCCTCCAAATTGTTTCGAGGAAAAGAGATCTTCCACGCCCCCGGGGATTCGGATATCACCGAGTATTTTCTTATGGGTAGAACTTGCGCAGGTTCTGAATGTTCCAGGAATTTGGGATGTCATAACCCTCGGGACATTGTAGTCGATATGACCCTGGTCGTGTGACCTGCTTGATGACGAACGGTCCTTCCCATCTTGAGTTGAGCTTGTGCAAGCCGGATTCGTCCTGAATGCGACTCAAAACCAAATCACCAATGCTGAACGACCGCTCCCTGACGTTGCGATCATGATATCGACGGATCCCCTGCAGGTATCGGGCTGACTGAACGAGAGCGGTGCAGCGAACTTCTTCCACAGAATCGAGCTCTAACTACCTCGCCTCGTCCGCCTCGCCTTCGTTATACATTTCGACCCTGGGAGACTTCCACATGATGTCGACTGGTAAAATAGCCTCAGATCCGTATACGAGAAAGAAAGGCGTTTGCCTTGTGGCTTTGGACGGTTGGGTCCGAAGCCCCCAGACAACATGCGGCAACTCATGCACCCACTTGCCTCCCTTTTTGCTGTTTTCATCATATAATCTTTTCTTGAGGCCGTCAGTTATCAAGCTGTTCGCCCTTTCAACTTGTCCATTGGCCCTTGGTTGTGCGACTGAGACATATTTAACTTCGATGCAAGCATTCTCGCAGAACTCCCAGAACTGGTTCGCCGTGAAGTTTGATCCCAAGTCCATGATGATGGAGTTGGGGAAGCTGAAACGATGCAAAATATCTGAGATGAAGTCGACGACCCGATCTGGCGTGAGCTTGGCTATCGGCTTGTACTCGATCCACTTAGTAAACTTGTCGATAGCCACCAGAACATGGGTGAAACCGCCTGGCACCATCGTGAAGGGCCCGATCATGTCAAGACTCCAACAAGCAAAAGGCCAGGATGGCGGTATGGTGATGAGGCTGTGGGCTGGAACATGCGTCTGTTTGCCGAAGAATTGACAATTTTAGCACCTGCGCACGAGATCCTCCGCGTCGGTCACTGCGGTGGGCCACCAGAAACCGGCCCTGTATGCTTTCCCCACCAGTGTTCTTTAAGCCGCATGGTTGCCGCAGACGCCTTCATGGATCTTCCGCAGTATGTCGTAACCATCTTCCTTTGTGACGCACTTCATGAGAACTCCTGACCGAGCGCCACGCCGATAGAGCTTGCCGTCGACTAGGATGAAGCCCTTGCTTCTTCGAAAGATGCGTGCCGCTTCTGCGCTCTTGGCGTAGATTCCCGCTGGTAGCCGTTGATCTCGAATGAAGTCGATAAAAGCCTCTCGCCAGTCCCCTTCCAGCACCATAACCTCTCGATCGGGTTGTTGGGGACCCACGTCGATGGTTACCTGCGGAGAAGAATTGATGGATGGCTGCTTGAGCTCCTGGACGAAGACTCCCGACGGGACCTGGGCACGCGTGGATTGCACTTTGGACAGGATATCCACACCGACATTGTGCTCCCGCAATACATGATGAACCTCCAGGCCGGAGAAATTGCTTTCCAATTTGCGCACTTCCTGTACATAAGCATCCATTGTCTCCTTGTTGCAGTCCCATTCCTTGTTGACCTGCTGAACAACAAGAAGAGAGTCGCCATATACAAGTAGTCGCTTGATCCCTAGTGATATCGCCAAACGAAGCCCGTGAAGCAAAGCTTCATACTCGGCTTCATTGTTGGATACCGCCCACAGGATCTGAAGGACATATTTCAACTATTCACCTCGTGGAGAAATAAGCAGAACACCAGCGCCGCCGCCGTCAGCTTGAGGGACCCATCAAAATACATGGTCTAGTGCTCTGGCTTGTCCACTGGGGTTGGGACTTGATTCTCCCTCCATTCAGCCATGAAGTCGACTAGAGCCTGTGACTTGATTGCAGTGCGTGGCTTGAAGTCGATTGACAAAGCCCCCAGCTCCACTGCCCACTTGGATATGCACCCGTGGCATCTTGATTATGAAGAATATCCACCAGCGGGAAGTCCGTGATCACAGTGATCTTGTACTCGTCGAAGTAATGGCGTAGCTTTCTTGATGTGATTAAGATTGCATACAAGAGCTTTGAACAGCTGGATACCGTACCTTGGATTCGGAGAGGACCTCGCTGATGAAGTAGACAGGCCTCTGCACTCCAAATGCATGGCCTTCCTCGCCTCGCTCGACTACAATAGCACTGCTGACAACATGGGTTGATGCCGCAATGTAAAGTAGTAGATCCTCCCCGGGCAACGGTGCGTAAGGATCGGAGGTGACTGAAGGTGAGTTTTCAAGTCTTGTAGAGCCCGCTTGGCCTCCTCCGTCCATTGGAACTTGTCTTGGCATTTTAAGAGCTTGAAGAAAGGTAGTCCTCTCTCCCCGAGTCGGGAGATGAACCTGTTCAAGGGCCGCCATGCAACCTGTTAACTTCTGCACATCCTTGATTGTGGCCCGAGCCTCCATATCAGTGATGGCCGTGATCTTTACAGGGTTGGCTTCGATGCCCCGGTTGCTGACGATGAACCCGAGCAATTTCCCTGAAGGTACTCCAAAAAGCACTTGGTGGGATTGAGATTTCCACCGAAATCTGCGCAGACTGCTAATGTTTCTTCCAAATCTGCGATCAAGTTATCGGAATCCCTGGTCTTGACGACCACGTCATCCACATAGGCCTCAACATTCCGGTGCAGCTGATCCGCGAAGCACATCTAGATGCACGCTGGTATGTTGCTCCTGCATTTTTCAACCCGAAGGACATGGTTTTGTAAGCATATGTCCCGTACGGGGTGATAAACGCTGTCTTGATTTGGTCCTCCTCCTTGAGCGCAATCTGATGATAACCTGAGTAACAATCAAGAAAATAGAGAAGGTCACAACCAGCCGTCGAATCAACGACCTGGTCAATACGCGGGAGCCCGAAGTGATCCTTTGGGCAGTGCTTATTGAGATCGGTGTAGTCGACACACATTCTCCATTCGTTGTTCTTTTTCTTTACAAGAACGGGATTCGCTACCCACTCTGGATGGATTACTTCTTTAATGAATCCAGCCGCGAGAAGTTTAGCGATCTCCCATTTAATAGCCTCACGTTTGTCATGGGCAAACCTTCGCAGGCATTGCTTTTTGGGCGTAGCCTTCGGGTGTACATTCAAAGCATGCTCGATCAACTCCCTGGGCACCCCTGGCATATCCGCTGGTTTCCATGCGAATATGTCTCGGTTAGCCCAAAGGAAGCTGACGAGCGCGAGTTCCTATTTGTCACCTAAGCCGTACCGATGACAGCGGTCTTAGATGAATCTCCCTCCTGAAGCTGGATCGTCTTGAGGGCCACATCATCAGTCGATTGGATGCTCGACTTGCTGGCCTTCTTGGAAGGAATCTCCAGCCGGACTGGAGAGCTGCTGCGCGGCCCGGAGTACTTCTCCCGAAGCATCTGGCACGCGAGTAGTCGAAGCGTATTGGATCGCCTCCTGATTGCAGTCATAGGATTTCTTCAAGTCACCACGGAGGGTGAGTACTCCACCGGTCCTGGCATCTTAAGAAGCAGATAGACATAATGCGGCACTGCCATGAACTTGGAAAGTGCCAGACGACCCAATATGGCATGATAAGAAGATTCGAAGTTACTACTTCGAATTTGATGAACTCGGTACGATAGTTCTCCCGCGTGCCGAAGGTGACTGGGAGGACCACGCACCCAGCGGACGTGCCGCGTTACCTGGGACGATGCCGTAAAAGGGAGACTTGCTGGGAGCCAGCATGTCCTTGAAATCCAGGCCCATTTTCTTCAAAGTGCTGACGAAGATGAGATTGAGCCCACTCCCACCATCGATGAGGACCTTGGTGAGCTTGACCTCCGCCACCACAGGATCCAGGACCAAGGGGAACTTACCGGGCTCCGAAAACTCATCCACTGGTCGTCACGGGAGAACGAGATGGGGACCTCCGACCAACGGAGTGGTCGTGGTACCGCCGGCTCGATGCACAAAATCTCCCGGAGAAGCAACTTCTGATCCCGCCTGGAACCAAAATCCTCGTCTCCCTCCAAGATGATGTTGACAACCTTTGAAGCGTCTTGAAACTTCGGGTTTCGCCCGTGATCCTCTTGATCATCATCCTCGGGTTCTTTGTCAGCAGGCTTCTTGTTCTTCTTTCCGCCACCAGAGTTACTGAACATCCTCCGAAGGTGATAGCAGTCGATGGCGGCGTGGCTGGCACCCGGATGCCATGGGCACTTCTTCTGCAGGAGCTTCTCGAACTCCTCCTGCGTATTCGACTTCTTGCCCCGCGAAGGACGATCGATAGCCGCGATGACATCATCTAGCTTTCGTTTCCGGGGTGGACCCAAAAAGTCCTGTTGGCCTTTGTCGTTGCAGTTGTCGTTTGGGTGCCGCAGATTGCTGTCTTGACGTCGCGGAAACCGCTCCCGCATCTTCTCCTCCTGCTCGGACCAATCGTGCATCATATCACGAAGGCCCGCAACAGTCTTCGGCCTGTTCCGCCCGAAATCCCTGTATATGCCCGGGTCGGTGATGCCGTTGTAGAAACAATCGATGATGTCGTCCTCCGAGATGTTGGTGATGGTAGCGCGAACGTCGAAGAAACGACGTGTGTAGGACCGCAGAAGCTCATTACGTTCCTGCTTACACTGAGCAAGATCGTGACGAGTACCTGCATGAGCAATCGCTCCCTGGAAGTTGTCGATGAAGACCTTCTTGAGGCGTTCCCAGGAGTCGATGGAGTTGCTGTCGAGGCTTTCCAGCCATGTGAGCGGCGCAGGGTCCAAAGCCATCAGAAAATAGATGAATTTGGTAATGTTCGAACCCCCTGCAACCTCAATGGCCGTGGAGTAGCAACGGAGCCACTGCTGAGGGGCTTGCTTGCCGTCGTACTTGGTAATGCCAATCGGTTTGAAGCCCTCTGGATACTTGTAGCTGCTGAAACGAGCAGAAAAAGCAGGGAACCGGTCGCTACAGTCAGTACCTTCAGTTTAAACTTCTTCGCAGACCTTGCGCCTGGAGGAGATCACGGTCCGCGCGTTGCGACCTTCATTGATGTGCTGGCGCAGGTCCTCTGGAGGAAGTCGATGATTGGCCTGTCGTGGTTGACCCCCTTGCGGTGGTTGCCGCCTCCCGCCAGGGGCCTGGCTCCCGCGAGTGTTGTCGTTACTGAGCTGGTGTCGAGGACGGCCGCCAGCCGTTCGGCTGTGAGCCTGGCTCCGGCTCTCCCCCACGCGCTCCTCCCTAATGGTGGACGCCGGGTTGTGCTGATCCAGCTGGATCCAGGCCCTTTGTGCATAAAGGAGTGCCTGACGCACCTCCGGATCATGGCTGCGCTCGAGGATGGCCGTTACCCTGGCGATGTTGGCCACCGGAGTCCTGAAACCCCGCTCGCTTACGGCGGCAAACTCAGGGTCGAGCTCACGATGTATAGATCGCCTTCGCTCGTTAGCCATCCTCCGCTGGATTGCGCGGGCCCTGTTCCTGGCCCTCCGCGTCTCACGATCGGTGTCGTTCTCGTCACCGGCGTTGGCCGTGATCTCATCTTCAGAGATCGCTTCAAAGTTGACGATGGGAAGGTCCCCACCATCCTCGCCTTCTTCGGCCATTAGCACCTGGCGGGAGGAAAGCTCACGAGAGCTTTCATCGACTAGTTCAGTCGACCCCTCCGCCGCGGTGGCCAATGGTCTGCCTTCTTGAAAGGGCAAGGGCTCGAGGTGAGCCACAAGTCGACGCTCTGCCTCGAGTAGATTGGAGAGCATCATGCTCCTCCAGTGCACAACGCGCCCTTCCGGCAAAGAGGTGACCACCAGATCACCAGTGCTGGAACAACCCGAAGCCCCCCGACACGCGGTGGCTTCAGACTTTCCGTCCTGGAGCAGCAAGTCCATGTCCTTCTCTAACATGGAGAGGGACCCAGAGACGTTGGCCTCCTGAAGATCAGTGGCCGATTTGCAGAAGCCGAGCTGAGATCGGTTATGCAGACCCCTAGATTGGAACAAGTCCAAACTAGGGGAAGTTGTCGCAACATCAGAAGAAGTCGAGACTGGAGCAGACTCCATCTCGATCTGTGCTGCAGAGGCATGAAGCGGCAAGTTGTCGAGCCCATCGACGAACTTGTCAAGGTCGCTGCGGAGATCCGCAACGGGAGTCTTTGGCTTCATGTCGATGAGGAATCGCTGAAAATTGCCCACACCATCTGCGATGCAGACCCATGAACCAAAGACGAATGTCGTACCCTGGGAGGGAACTGACCTGATGAATTTGAACGATGCCATCGAGCTCGCCGGTTGATCTCCGACGCATTCCCCTACCTGGGGCACCAGCTGTCGGTGTTTAACCGGCTGCCCACCGTGGGATATACCCAAGGTGGTAAGTTTTGGGTGAAGGGATGCCGAGATCAGGAACTCGAAGGTGCAAGGAACACAAAGCTTAGACAGGTTCGGGCCGCAAGATGCGTAACACCCTACGTCCTGTATGGTGGTTTGTATTACCTTTGGTGTAGGATGACCTAATGATCTTCTATTTTTAAAGGGGTCCCTGACCTCCCTTATATATCCGAGAGGCTAGGGTTACAAAGATACCAACCAACACTAGCTAAGGAATCGTACCAGAACATATCTCGAGTAGATTCCCTCTGTATCGGTTAGCCTTATCTCCTATTTAAACGGAATAAATAAGAGATAAACAGAATGAATAAGAGATAAGTCGAACTTAATCTCTTAGACCTCTTTAAACTACGTCATGTACCCAGTCCCGTGGCCCCGGGTCTGACATAGAGTCTTCAACTCTTGTTCTTGGAACTCTAAATCTTCAAAACTCTTGGATCGCGCTCCTTCTAACGTCACACAAGTATCGGACCGAAGCACAACAAGAAACAAACAAACAAGAAGAACTAAGAACAACACACCAAATGAAAGAAAAGCTTAAAAAAAGAGCGTACTAAAGGATAGGGCTCGTTGCTAGGGTCAATAGGGCGCAAGAAATGTAGAAAACGGAGCTACGATAGAAAATAAACAGCTATCAGAAGATTTATTTTATAAAAGAGACAAAAGAACTAAAAGCTTCATTTATTTTAATTTAGAAAACTAATGTAAAATATATTCTAAAGAGAATATCAATGATTATAATTAACTTATATTAAATTTGCATTTATAAAGATGAGGTGCAACTTAGTCAAATTTTATATATAATTATCTATGTACAAATTATCCTAATTAAACAATTAATTAGAAAAGAAATTTGTGAGAGCATCTAAACATCGAACTTTATGGTTCGTTTGAACTAAACAAATTATAACTAAAACATATGTAAGTTGATATTAATCAAATTAACATTAATTAAGAAAACCGGAGTAAAGACTTAATTGGATTTTAATTGGAAAACTAGATGAGAGGATATTATTCAAATTAAATTGATATTTAATTTTAAAAATAGGAACTATGGTACAACAATACTACTAAACGATAGCTTAGGATTTTAGAAGACTATCGCAAAAAGAACGGATCAAAAGGGATCTAAAACGCGGAAACTACGCATGAAACAAGGTTGCAAGGACATATACATGATTAACTATAATTTCAGGGGCTAGCAGGGAAGATCTGCAAGACATAGAAAATATTGCTCGCGAATAAAGAAAAGTTTAGGGTTTGATCTGAAAAAGATCACGGGTGGGGCGCGGTTGAAAAGATGCAATAGATCTAGGGGTTTTCAGTGGATTTCACAAGACACAAAGAAAAACAGATTTATTACATAGTTTCTCGAGGGCTTAGATGCAAAAAGCTTGGGAACAGCTCCATGGTGGCCGGCGCCCACTGTTGGCCGGAGTCCTGGTGATTCCGGGCACGGGAGAGCGTGGGAAGCGGGGCAAAAGAAGGAGGACGACGAGGGGGTTCCGATTTACCTCTTACTTGTGGCCAACATCGACAGGAACGGCCGGAATCTTGCCGAAAATGGAGGCAGCGGTGCTCTGTTCCGTGAGACCACAGATGGTCGTGCGGCTTGGTTGACGCACGGGCACAGGGGCGGCGCAGCAGCAGGATGCCCAGGCGGACGGCAGAAGGAGAGGCACAGCAGGAGGCATGCAGGGCCGGCTCGGCGCTCGCGTGAAACTCGCGCAGGAAGAGGCCCCGGCGGCACATCTGCTTCTAGGTGATGGCGCTGCACAAAAATGGAGGGTCGGCGGTAGGGGCAAGGAAGCGTTGCGAGTAGAAGGGACCACGGGGCGTGTGGAGGCTGGGCGCGCCTGGTTGCTGTGCAGCGCTCCTGCGGCGGCGGCCGTGCAGCAGCCGAAGCGAGGGGGAAATGACGACGCTGGCTGTGCAGGAGCCGTGATGAGCAGGGACAACGACTACACTGGGTTTGGCGTAGGGAGGTGGAGTGCTTCGCGAGGTAGGGTTGCAGGATGCGACACGGTGGTGGAGGAGGGAGCACGAGCATAGAAGATGCAGCCTAGGGCTGCGTGCAGGATTTATAGGGGCGCGGAGGCCTAGGATATAGCAAGCAGGGGTTTACGACTGAAGGGTTCGCGAGGAGGGGTCTTGTTGAGTTTTATAGGGTGTAACACCCTAATTTTCAAAATAGGAGTTTAAACAAACTTTGTTAGGTTTTATTTAGAATTTATAAGGTTTGATTTAAATTCTTTTGAATTTAGAACATTTACCTTCACTTAATAGTATTTATTTTATCTATGAAAAGAAATATAAGGAAACATAGGGTTTGTGCATTTCATGCCTCATTGCATTATTTTATTGATTGTTTTTCAATTGAATTTAAATTTCAAATTCAAATTCAAAAGCATTTAGATTGCATTCTTTTCTCTCTCTCCCTCTCATTCCCTATGGGCCCGGCCCACCTCCATTTCTTCTTTTTTCTCTCCCTTTTCTCTCCTTGCGGCCCGGCCCACGACATCCCCTCTTTCTTCTCTTCCTGCCCCGCGTGGCCTGGCCCAGTGGTCTTTTTTCCTTTCCTTTCCCCTTGCTACGCGAGGCCTAGCATGCCCCGGCCCACTCCCCGCGCGCCGGCCTTCCTCTCCCGGCTTCCCCCTTTCCTCTCTTTGGCGGGTGGGACCCACCTGCCACGGCCATCCCCGACCTCGAGCTAGACTCGGACTCGAGCCCGAGTCTGCCCCGGTGCCTGTGGCAGAACCAACCTGAATTACACCAGCTCAAGTGCACTGATCCTTTCTCAGAAGGCAGTAAGGACTCAACTGCACTTCAAATGGTGTAACCCCGTGGTCTGTCGGGTAAAGTCCCGATAAAACCACCTAACTCAGGATCAAAATAAGGTACCTCGCACGAAGGCGAGTCCAGAGATACAAGCGCCGAAAATTTTACATCAGTGGCATAATATTACATTAGTATTCAAACATATATGGTAGCAAGACCTGACTAGTACGAATTTATACAAAACTGTTCAAAGTTAGAGTATACACATGACACTACCTGATGTCGCGGAACGGACATTGAGCTAAGCCCAAGCTCAACATCACTCGGAGGGACCTGTGTTGGACGGGGACGGATCCCATTCCACGGACCAACCATCGGGAAGAGTATAGGGCCAGGGCACAGGCAGAGAGCAGAGTCCTCAGGGGGATTACCTGAACAAAAGTCACATTGCAAGACTGAGTATTCTAATACTTAGCAAGACTTATCCGTTTCATGGTATACTTAGCCATGTAGCTAGACTACGAAGGCTTTTAATGGTTCTGGGTATAGTTTCAGCTGAAAAGCAAAAAAGAGTAGGTCCTTAATTTCAACTTTTAGCTTTTAGGTTCCAGTTGGTTATCCATTCTAGGTAAGCAACTGAAGCTAATCAAGCATGGTAGAACTTTTTAAACAATCATCATCTTTGATCATCATAAGGTTGCTCTTATTACTCTATGTGGCAAAGAGATCAAGCAGTCTCAATCTCCGCGAGAAACGGACGATTCTGAATCGAATTTCAAAACCTTGCAACGGTAAACCTAACTCACACGCTTGGAACATCCAATGATCGTTCCGAAGCAACCTTTTGCCTTTCATTCCAACTCATGGATCAGTGCCACCACAAGCGACTGTAGGACCATACGCACATCAAATGTGCAGGACGTACGTCTCTAGCGCGACTACATGACCGTACTCCTATCCGCTGGGCGAAATGTACTCCTACAGTGTGTGTGACTGTAGAACGTACTCACATCTGCTGTGGAACATACTCCCGCACGTCGGTGCGTGTGCGAAAAAAATCAAATTATGAGTGGTGGGGCGTATGTCCACTCCTCGGGCCGATCGGTTACTAGGCTTACCGCTTACCATATTTCACGGCATGTGGCTAGTACTTTCAAACGCTTAACCACCGCTACCACACACTGCGACCTTATCAAATTTTCATCAATACAATTCCTGGAAACTTAAATGCACAAATAGATATATGAATATATAAATTGTAGTGTAGTAAAAATAGTGGTTTATGCCCGGGGCTTGCCTTCGCTGGTGGGGCTGGGGTCAGAGATATCAACACTAAAAGTTTCCGAACCGGGGTTCGGGGCTTCAGTTAAATCTCCAATAACGTTCCCCGGGTCTTCAGAAATATCCCCTTCTGGTTCCGGGATCAACTGGTAATCTCTGTGAGCAAGAGTTGTCAAGTCTATATGATATGCAAATAGCACAGTTGAGGAAATGCATACACTTCCATTTCTTTTCACGATAAAGTTGCAATCTAATAAACAAACATTCTACTTAGCAAACATATCATCTATTCTCTTACTGGGCAATCATTTATCGAGTATAAACATAATTACCTAATTGCATTAAATGACATGTGATCCGAACTATTTGGATCATGTACTATTTCATTAATCAAACAACATTTAGATCATGAACTATTTTTCTAGTTTGATCTACTGCAAACCTAAGGATAAAAATTTTACTGGAGACAGGTTAATCTGAATCTAAGCTACTGTAATTTTATCAAGATTTTTATCCTTATATGCTATAAAATAAAAAAAACAGCATTGTGATATTAAGATCTATTTATATCAGAAGTTCTATACAAGATCTTGTGCTGAAATTTGGTGAACATAATACTCTACTTAAAATTAACGCTCTAATTTAATTTCATAAATTTTCATAAACCAGAACTATTATTCATCAATTATCTTTAAATCTAAGCCTAAATTCATAACTCAAGCTACACTAGGCTACTGATATTCAAAATTTTATCAAGGATTACACATACTGCAAGAAAGTTGGAGTAAAATTTTTAGCTGCAAACACTAATAGATTCACCCTAGAATAAAACCTAAAGCTTTCATCAATATAAAACAAAGACACTTAAACATCATAGCTAGGAAACAGTTCTGAATCTACAAACTTTACATAAAGCTATACATGAGACACACATTCTATGTTTCAAATTTCATCAACAGCATAGCTATGGATCAAGAGATCTAACTAACACACCTATTTCCTAATATTTATTATAATTCAAAATATTCACTCATTCAGCTCAAGACTATAACACAAAAGTTGTAGAGTTTACTTCAAGGAATAAAAAAAAACTAGTTTGACATTTTTCTCAATTTTCTACGAATTCTTACAAATTTCTAAAGATCACTAATTTTGAATTGAAGGGAGGGACCGGAATCTTGCAGCCAGGCCCTCAGGAAGATTTAAATCAATGCAATCAAGTCCTTGGCTCATCGGGGAAGAAAAGCCGAGACTTGCCGGCCAAATTCTGGTGACAGTGGTCACTGGCGGCGAGGGGGAACCGGCCAGGAAGGACCACGGAACTAAAGTGGAGCTTGTTGGGGGTGATGTGATGGTCGGGGTTGACCGGAGGGGGTGGAACGACGACGACCCGAGGCGGCGGCAATGGAGCTTGACTACAGCGGTGGTGTTCCGGCGAGGGGGTTCACTGACGGCGGTCTAGAGGTTGGGGAGAAGCTCAAGGGGAGCAAGGTGGTTCGATTGAGCACCTTGGCGAGGGTTGGGGTGGTCGGAAAGATAGGTCCCCACGGCAGACCGAGGCGGCGGCGGAGAGCTCGATGGCGACGGCGATGCTCCGGCGATCAACGTCGGCGAAGGCCCTGCGCACGAGCATCGGTGAGCCATGGGTGATGCAGTGCTGCATTCAATTGAGGCTAACGGCTACGGGAAAGAGGTGACCTGCGGAGGAGAAGAACATCGGCGAGTGTCGGGAAGTCCAAACTAGAGCTCAAAGAAGTCGAGTGAAGGGTGGCGAGCTTCACAGGGTCATGGCGAAGCTGCTAGAACTGATGGTGTGGCTTGAGAAGGGGCGGGGTGAGCTGTCCACGGCACGGTGGTCGACGGCAGACGGCGAGTGTGGCGGTGGTCAAGTGGAGAAGAAGTCGAGATGCGGCCGTGCGAGCGGATAGAAGTAGTCGAAGAGGGCTCCTGGTCATGCTGTGGGACTAAGAAGAGGCACGGTGAGCAGTAGCAGCTGCTGGTGGCCGACGGCGTGCGTGGCGGCCGCGGGCAATGCTCGGGCAGAGGCGGGGCGGCGTGGCGCGCGCGGAAGAAGGCTAGAGGAGAGGGGCTAGGGCGGCGGCCAGCCTGGAGGCGACGCATGGGAGCTGCCAGAGCAGGAGGTGGCGCCAGCAGAGCTACAGCGGCGGCGGCCTGCGACGGCAAGCAGCTGCTGGCGGCTCGGGCAGCGGCGTGGCGCGCTCGGGGAAGGCCAGCAGGAAGGAGGTGAGGCGGTGGGCGAGCTCGGGGGCGACGCGTGGAGGCCAGGAGAGGTAGGGGGCCCTCGGGTGGTGTGGCACAGCGGCCAGCGGCGGCGCTGCTGCACGGCAGAGGGGGAGCAGAGGAAGAAGAGGGGGGGGGCGCCAGGGGCTGAGTTGTAAACTTCAAAAACTCCAGGAACCTCACTGTAACACAAAATTTTCCACTAATCTAAAGCTCAAATGAGCAAATGGTCAAAATAAAAGTTGTAGAACTTCTCAAACCCTAAAACTTTTATTTAGGGTTCAAATTCAAAAACGCAAAGGATAGAGTTTTAGTTTAAAACCTTGGACTTAATTCAAACTTTTTAAAGTTTTTGTCCTCATTAAGGTAAATTTCATGTATTTTTGGACTGAATTGCAAGTTTTATGTAATGCAATGATGACTAACACTCTTACACTTTGACCCCTAGTCAAAATTGGAAGTTACATTTGTAATTCAAATATTTTGCATAAAAGGACTCATACATTTTAAAAATTACACATAAGTCCTTATTTCCACACATTCACTCAATTTCACTCAATTCAACACATACATTACACATTCTTTCCTAATGTTTTACAATTTTGACACCTAGGGTGTCACAGTGCCACCCTGCTGCGCTCCGCCTTGGGCCCGCACGCCCAGGAGCGGCTGCTGCCCCTATTTAAGGCGCCGCTTTGTGCCTAGCTTCCCTCAACCCGCAGCCGCCACCTCCGCCCGCGAAACCCTAGCGCAGCTGTTCTCCGCCGCCGCAATCGCCGCCGCGCTTCGGGAGCTCACCGCGCCACCACTCCGCCGCTCCCTGCTGTCGCCCGTGAGCTACAGGAGCTCCGTCGTGGGGTAAGGACCCTCCCCGGCCAATTAAACCCCCTCTCCCCACTTTTCCGTGAGCACAAATCGCTCACCGCCGCTCGCCGCCAGCCGCCGCCTACGCTCCCCGATGCCCCTTCGCAACCCCCCAATTGGGTTCCCCGTCATGCGGGCTATCTCCTGGACCAGACTCGAGCCAAACCCGAGGCCGGAATCGTGATTTCGCATTTCTCCGGCAAAGCTCCGCCGCACGCCGCCGCCAGCGTTCCCCGCCGCCGCTCCGCACAGCCCCCGCATCCTTGGCCGTTGGATCTAGATCCAATGGTTTGAATCTAATCTAACCCGGGTGAAACAGATCTATTACCGGTCCACCTGTGGCCTTTTTGCTATTTAGCCCTTAAGTTTTCTGGAAATCAACCCGCAGTCCATGTTAGTTCAAAAGTATTCACGAATAGATCCTTTTTCTTCTGATTAGGCCCCTAACTTTTTCAAATATAGAACCCGCAGTCCTAGGTCTTTCTATTTTACAATCTAACCCCTAAGTCTAAGGTTTAATTATGATCTAGCCCTCGGTTTCTTCTATCAGAGCCCTTGTAGTTTCAAATCTTTTACAAATAAGCCCCTAGGATCATGTTTTAGCCCTAATTTCTCCGTTTTAACTCCGTTTACGTTGATTCTTGTGCTCACGTGATCCTTACGACATATGCAGTAGCCTTATTACATTATTTTTCTCTATTTATATTGATTGATGTACTGTTTCTTATTTATTATATTTGTTGTTTGTATGTATTTGTGTGCTACGACAGACGATACGCGGTTCGAGGGTCCGCAAGAGCCAAACTTTGAAGACGTTCCTAAGCAGCAGCAGTTCGTTACCGAAGGCAAGTGGTCCTTGATCATACTCTAGTCCCAATAACATTATAAATACACAATTACTTTATATGCATGCATGTGTGTAGAATATGATGGATCCCAAATTAAGGATGTGCCTAGTTTCAATTGAACTTCCTTGATTAAACCTGGGTATTTATATTATTATGTTTATGTTGTAGCTACGCTAGTTGCTCTTACTTAGGTTTTGGTTGGATAATCTGAAAATCATGTTACACTGGTTTACCCGTGTTGTGGAATACTTTATTGGATATAATTAAGATCATTGCATTAATTGGAACATGGAGAACCACCCAGGAAAATAGTGCAACCACAATAATACATGGCTCTGGTCTTGGCTAATTAATTAGAAACCTTAGCTTATGATAATCTTACTGAAAGGGAAAGAGAGGTTGCATCGTCGGGGTATAGCTCGGTCCTCTTGAGGCATATTGTTATATGTGGTCCTTGGCTAAGGCATTTCCTCATTAGGGAGGGTTATGACCGCTTTGGCTTGAAACCTTAGCGGATTGTCATAAGGTAGGGAATCTTTGTAAAGACTTCATAGTGAATCCCGGCCACTCACCTTGGAAGTGTTTAAGGGCCTTGCAAACATGGGCATTAAGGGAAACACGAATTATGGGTAAAGTGTACAACCTCTGTAGAGTGAAAACTGATATATCAGCCGTGCTCATGGTTAAGAGTGGCTTGGACACTCACATGATAATTAAACTTAAAGATGATCTAAATTGATGTTCATTATTTCTCTATTTACTTTTTTATGTTGTGGATTATTTACGTTTGATATTTTGCTTAAGGGCTGGTATATATTTACACTTAGCTAATGCTTGATTAATTAAAACTTGACCAACTAAAAATGCTTATTGCAGTCAAACCATGTCAGCTTTTTCTTGATGATAGCCTTGCATGTCATATAATTTACTCCACTTTCTCAGTACCAACCATAAGTGTACTCACACCTGCTTTATTAAAAACAATGCTACTGAGAACAAGATAATTGTCCAGTGTTCCCCGAAGATTTCGAACAATACTAGGCATATGTCTCCCAGTCATCTGCCTATGAAGTTGAAGTCCGCTGCTATTTATAGATGTTTATTTATTCGTTTAAGGTTAAGACTGTCGGTCATGTAATAAAGTACTACTATACTCTATTTTGTTAATGCATTGTTTCGGATATTTGCTTGTGATTTCTATTGTATGTGCGGAACTTGATCCTGGCGCACATATGGGATGCATTCTGTTACCTTTTTTAAACCGGGTGTGACATAGGGGCGCGAGGTCTGGCCATGCGTGGCACGCACACAAAACAAGCGCAAGGCGGCTGCGGTACGCAGCACCCGGACTCGTCCCGGCTGTTGCTGTGCGCCGGTCGAGTGGCGGTCAGGTAGCTTTGACGAGCTATTAAGTTTTGAAAAGGAAAGGCAAGAGGTGAAAATATGGGTGTTCGCTTCGGTACCTCAAGAAGAAGCTACTAGGGTTTCGGTAAAAGTCGAGTGATTGCCTGTCGCGAGATATAGGAGTTGCTTGTTTACTTATGTTGGAATCATAAGGTTGACGAGTGGGGCTGTTTAGAATATTCATAATAATGGTTAAGACCCCGTCTATGTAGTGAAAATTGATAAGGTCGCGATGTGTGGTAGTAAAGGTTATGTTTTTGAATGTACTAACCACATGACAAGAATATTGTAATCGGTAAGCGTAGTACCGAATTGATGCGGTGTGTGAACTTTTCCCACTCTCTGGATTTTTCCCATGTGACCACATGGTGAGTGCAGAGTGACCATGAAGGACCGTGGGCTTTGTACTCAAGGGGGGTTGGTTCTGTTCAAAACCGAGGATCAGTGGGAATAGTTGCACGTGTGACTGGGAGTAACCACGTAACGTGTGTTTAATTAGGTCTGCCTTGCAAGGTTAAGAAATTTGATTTGAATCGTTCGTTTCTCGTGGCCATTGAGACTGCTTGACCCTTTTACCGCATAGAGTAAGAAGAGGAACAATGATGATGATTAATCTTGTTGGATGCTTAAATTAATTACTTCCACCATGTGTGATGTCAGATAGTTGCTCATCTAGAATGGTTAATCAAACTAGAATCTTGAAGCTAAAATCTAAATATAAGGACCTACTCTTTGTTGCTTTTTAGAAAAAAAACTTTCAAGCCAAAAAGCTTGCATGGAGTCGGCTAAGTATATACCAATAGTTGAGTAAGCTTTGCTGAGTATTAGTATACTCAACCTTGCTTGTTACTTATTTTCAGGTGAGACTTTTGAGGACATGGTTGCTAGTTTGACTTGGCCGTGTACTCTTCCTCCTGGTTGGTCGGTGGAATGGGAGGCTGTCACATCTGGTTTTGAAAAGGGAACTGAATGCATCTAATATGTGCGCTAGGATCAAGTTCCACACATATGATAGACATCACGAGTGTATAGCCAAAACAATGCATTAATGAAATAGAGTATCTTAGTACTTTATCACATGACCGAAAGTGTTAATCTTAAGCAAATAAATAAATATTTATAACTAGCAGTGGACTTCAACTTCACAGGCAGATGACCGGGAGACATACGCTTAATATTCTTCAAAATCTTCAGGAAACTTCGGACAATTTTCTTGTTCTGAGCAGCATTGGTTTCAATAAAGCAAGCGTGAGTACACTTATGGTTGGTACTCAGCAAGTGGAGTAAATTATATGACATGTAAGGCTGTAATCAAGCTAAAGCTGATATGGTTTGACTGCGATAAGCAATTTTAGTTGATCAAGTTTTATTTAGCAAGCATTAACTAAATGTAAGTATAAACCAACCCTTAAATAAATAAAAGAGATACGTAACAATGACATAAATATAGAACTTCAATTTAGATCATCTTTAAGTTTAATTATCATCTGATGGTCCAAGCTGCTCTTAACCGTGAGCACGGTTCATATATCAGTTGTCACTCTGCCGAGGTTGTACACTTAACCCACAATTCGTGTTTCCCTTGATGACCGGATTTGCAAGACCCTTAAACACTTCCAAGGTGAGTGGCAGGGATTCACTACGAGGCCTTCATGAAGATTCCCTAACTTATGACAATCCGCTAAGGTTTCAAGTCAAAGCGGTCATAACCCTCCCTAATGAGGTACTGCGTTAGCCAAGGACCACATATCATAAAGCCTCAAGAGGACCGAGCTATACCCCGATGATGCAACCCCTCTTGCCCTTTCGTTAAGGTCATCATAAGCTAAAGTTTCTAATTAATTAGCCAAGACCAGAGCCATGTAGTATTATGGTTGCACTATTTTCCTGGGTAGTTCTCCATGTTCTAATTAATGCAGTGATCTTAATTATCATCAATAAAGTATTTCAGAACATGAGTAAACTAGTGTGTCATGGTTTTCAGATTATCCAACCAAAGTCTAAGTAAAAGCAACTAGCGTAGCTACAATATAAATTTAACACCCCATGTTTAATCAAGGAAATTCAAAAGAAACTAGGCACATCCTTAGTTTGGGATCCATCATATTCCAGACACATGCATGTGTTGTCGGTCAAAACCCACGGGCGAGTAGCGACAGGCAACACGAGGAGCTGGGAGGCTCCCGGGACTGCTGGTGGGCCCCGGTCCCTCGGGGCCCAGGATCCGGCACACGACATGGCGTCTGGGTTGCTAGGCATGCCACCTGACCTTGTACCTAATCAGGAAGGTGTAGAAGTGATTTCAGTTAGTTTCTTGCATGCACAGACACGTTCAAACATTAGTTCGAGCTGTGATCGGCTCATCGGGTGATTCCCAATATCGGCTGTAAAGAGCCAATTGTCCTCCAGTATTAGATCGGATCTGAGTATTTAAACAAAGCGCATATATCCAATGGTAATAAAAACTTGCTCTGTAATTAATAAGCTAATCCAATCTACGACGGTTAAGCTCTCACTGCATAACCGGAACATCCTACGCGTAGCTAAGCCTAACAAATACAAAAGATAGCCAAATAACAACCTAAACAGAGGCCTAAAAACCAACAAAAAGCCGATTCCCGGAACAATCCCTCTTTAGGTTAATACAAAGCATCAAACGTTCTGCCGGATCATTTAACTCGTTTGAAGGGCCTAATCATATGGATATTAACAAAAATCTTTGCTGAACAAAGACTAACCATAACAGATTGGATCTACTAATCGATCAGAGCAATGTGCTGCCCTTACACCCGAGATCGGGCACGAGGACAGCTAAATGCTTACAGATAACAAGCAACGACTAAATATAGCATGAAAGCCGATGCATTCCTATAAGCGTGAAGATAACTAGTGCTTCTCGCCATCAACAACGCTTCAGTACGAGAAACATAAAGGTAAACAAGCAGGAACGATACCACCCCGATCACGCGAAGCGTGATCGGGGCTGCACGGCACTTACCCGAGAGAAACCCTAGAACAGGGATGGCGATCCGCCGAGAGTTGTTTGTGAATGGTTGATGTTCGTGTTTCATTCGTAGTCCAAGGTACATATTTATAGTCCAGAGACTGCCTTTCCTAACCAATCCTAACTGACAACAACATAAATCCTAGCTATCTCTATCTAAACTAATTTAAACGCACACATCTATCTAGATACATAGCCAGTCCTGGCCATAAAACACCCGCGCAGGGGCCGATTCGCAAGCCCATCACAATTATCCTTTGAGCCCATCTTGCTTGAGGCCCACCTGCTGGCCCAGCTAAATTATGGCGATAACACATGCCCCTGGTTTCGGCAATAATTATTCCGAAACCATTTTTTTTCTTTTCCATCGCCCCGCCTCTTCGTCTTCCAAAATCCGTACACGCATGCCACTTCGACTTCCACAGGATGTGACTACTCTGCATCTAACTCCTTGGAAATCGTCACGCAGCTGATTCATATTCCACTCTATCTTTATAAGCCTGCCCCCCAGTAGTTTTCTTTTCACTCATCCCCTTCCTTCAACCATTAGCAACCGCACCAATACGCCCTTCCTTCTCTCGCAATGGCTTCCTCTGCATCCTCCGCCATTTCCTTCGAATCTGAATCCACTCAAGAAGCAACTCCAGAATATGACCCCATTGCCGCCTACGAGGCCTGCGCTCCTCTGCATTGGGATGTAGGGGAGTGGGACTTCCAGACTTGGTCAGAGGACCGGAATCCCTAACTGATGGTGAAGATCTCCAGCTTCTCCTCGGTGGGGAGCTGGATGAAGATGATGAGGATGACATGTCCTGGGAGGGGGACTTCTTCTCCTCGGAGGAAGAAGTCGATACCTCATCAACCGAGGAGGACTCAGTGGCAGGAGGCTTCCTGCTTGGCGGGTCGTCGGAGGATGATGACGACGATGACGATGAAGGAACCGAAGACAGCAGCGGCTTCAGCAGCGGTAGCGACGACGACGGCAGTGATGTCGACAGTGACGCCAGCATGGCTCCTCCAATCAAGCGCCGCAGAGTCTCAGGCACCTACTGGTGGTAGATCATAGGATTAAGCCGATGGATCGGCTATAGGAGCAATCGGCTCCCCTTTTGTAATAATTTCACCTTATGAATAAAGTCCTTTTATTTTAAACCGCAACTTGTCAAGAAACCAATTTCTCGGGAGCCGATGGCAACGCATCGGTCCTTTCCCTCAAAATGCCGATCCAGATCTGAGTCGATCCCTGACCCAATTCCATGTCTTGCTTAAATCCGGAACCTTCCCGAAACAGATCTCCAAAGATTCCCCGAATCCAAGTTACTCTCCAAAACCCTTGCTCATAAATCCAATCGCAAAAACCCGAACCAAAGCCTCAAAGCACGAACTCAAAACTTGCGCAACAAACCCTAGATCCAGTTTCCAGGCCTTTGATCTTCGTTGGGGCTTCAGATGGTGGAACCTTCGAATGCCGATGCGGGCGTCCATGGTCTAAAGGTAAAACTCCAACCTTCGCTAATTTAATGAAGTAATTATTCGATCCCTTGAAGCATTAAATGATCCTTTCCGGTTATTTGGCTCTTATGGATTCTTCAAGTTTCAGAATTCTTTTGCCGCATCCTTCTTCCCCCAATTCTTTTTGTCTCGGGCCTCATTCTTACGAGAGTCCCGTAGATCTGATTTCTTGTGAGGCCAATCGAATCCCGTTCGTGAGCCAAAACATAGACTTAGATTCCTGGGCCAACAGCCTGCGTGCCTGGCCAAATCCTCCTGAGGGCTGGGCATCTTGGTATAACAGAGTAGCAAAAACCTACCAGCCCACATGGGAAACCATAGGGATAGCCGATGCTCTGTCTCTATCTCTGTCCCCTCTTGAGAAGAATGAAAACCTCCTGAAAACCATCGGCTACTTTTGGTCTGATGCCTTGAACTGCTTCTTATTTGGCCACGGGCCGATGACTCCAACCCTCCTGGATGTGGTGAGGATTACTGGTTTGAACACCTCATCACCCAGCCCTTCTGCCTTCAGACTGCCTGAGGTCCCCTTCAAATTGTCCTCCAAAACAAAGTGCACAAATTGGGGTTCATACCTGAACAAGCATATCAAAACCAAAGGCCCTGTGACTGAGAAGGAGCATACGGCCTTTCTGAATCTTTGGTTGGAACATTTCATATTTTGTGGTCCTTCCCTTGCCCCGACCAAGAACTATCTCCCGCTAGCATATGAACTGGCCAAAGGTAGTACTGTTGGCCTTGGTAAATTGTTCCTTGGGGAAGTCTACAGGTATCTTCACCTGATGTCTTTGAGCCTGCTTACCCAAAAGAAACTCAGAACTGGTGGTCCCTGGTGGTTCATCCAGTTATGGGCTCACCTATATTTTCAGGACCACATACCAAACTTTCTTGTTCTGGCCAATAACTCCTTTCCAGATCAAAGTGGGAGGCGAATCAGGTGTACCAGCTTCGGCCAGGCTTTGTATAGTCTTCTTGGTAGTAAGTTGAACCCCTCAGATGCCTCAAGCTGGTTTAGGATATTCTATAGAGGTCTGGACAACCCTATCTTCCTTTCTTATACCGAATTTGAAATCTTCGAGAACCCAATCACCTTCAGATTGGCTGATTTTGCTGATGATGGTAGCACTCGGCATTTATACTCTATCATGATTTGCCCTTGCTTCCTTCCAGTCGACATGAGCACCTCCAACCGAATCATTAAGCCAGGTTATGAGTTCTACCAGCCAGTCATAGCAGCCTGGCAATTTGGTCTCAGGCAAGTTCCTCCCCACTTCTTCCTTCACCATTTGACAACAAGTAGAGCTGATCTGCCCGATAATCTCACTAGCCAAAAATGCTATAGCCTATTCTGTGATCTTCTCACCCTAATCCCTGTCGACTTATCATTCACTTCTTCGGCGATCGGCTTTGGGAACTGGTGGTCAATGTGGAAGACTCATGTGTTTTGGAAAGCCTTGGGGCCAATGCTGCAGCAGATCGACATTGAGTATGAAGCCCCTGAGGAAGAGGTATTACCATCAGTTTAGTACTTCTTCCTGACTCCGCTTATCCCCTTCTCTAATTCCATTTGTTTTCTCTGCAGTAGGAAGATGGTCCGGAGCCCAAGAACGATGATGGCTCCACCTTCAAGTTCTTACCAGTTGCCCCCGTGGTCCTCTTCGGTACGAATGCACCTCCCCCATCAAAGGTCATCATGTAGATCCAGCCTGATTCTGCAAAATTGGCCTCCAAGCGGAAGCGAGCCTCTGACATTGCTGCCCCCCGAGCCCAAACTAAGGCGAGGAAGATGACTGTCAGGAAGATTCGGAAGGAAGCTGGACCATCTTCCACTGATCAAGAAGCTCTGATCGTCAACCAGGTTTAGATTGTCCCTTTATAATTGATCCTCTGAACATGTATATTTCGACTTAATTGCTCTTTCCTTGCTTGCAGGCTGAAATCGTAGATATTTCCAGCGGGGAAGAGCTAGCGCGCCAAGAAGACCCAACTCCAGAGGCTCCAGAGGATCCTTTGATGATTGTCAACGCCTTAGTCAACCTTCAGGATCCAATCCTGAAGACTCCAGAGAACCTCGCAACGCCAGCCGACACTTTGGTCGGCCTTCAAGATCTGCAGGAGCTCATCATCACCTCGTCGGCTGTCAGTCCTTCTCTACAGGAGCCGATTGTCACCTCGTCGGCTATTAGTCCTCCTCTAGAAAGGGTGCATCTGTAGGAGCCGATCGCCACTTCATTGGCTATCACTCCTCCTCTAGAAAGGGTGCATCTACAGAAGCCGATCGTCACTTCATCGGCTATCACTCCTTCTCCAGAACAGGTGTGTTTTATCACCGAGCCGTTCGCATCTTCCTTTCCCTATGCCGTACTAATTTTCTATCTTTTTTCAGGGTCTAGACCTCTTGAAGTTGCTCTCATTCGACCTTGCATCCGTTGACTCAGCCACACTTGAAGCGGATGATCACCAGCCTCAGCCGACCGGTGTTGCTAGATAGCTCCTTCGCATAAAGGGCCTGCTGTCAGCTCCAATTGATGCCTTGGTATGGGACTCTGACGCAGTAAGGCAAATTCGTGTGGAGATCAAGCCCCAACTCTCGGAAGTCCTTCAAATCAAGCTTTGGCCAACTGGACACCTCCCTTTCTTTCGGGCAAAGGTAGAATAGGCTCTCCAAAGGATTGAAGCTCGTCGCTCACAAGCCCCCTTGAAAGCCGACATTGCCAAGAGGTGCCGACTGCTCAATGAGAAGAAGGCGGCTCTGGATGCCAAAACTGATGCTTCCGCACACTCTCAAAGGCTTCAACTTCTGGAGAAGGAGTTAGAAGACCTCAAGGCCAAGGTCTGGGCGGCCGATGTAACACCCTAAGGTAAATTTTCCCTAATTTTAATGAATTTATTTGAGTTTAAATAAATTTTCCAGTCTTTTACTTAATTTATATCGCATTTAAAGTAATTTTATAACGCAAGAAAATAAAATATATCGTAGGATTAAATTGTTTGTGCATTCATGCCACAGCATTGTTTTATTTGTGTTGAGTTCCTAGATTTGAATTCAAATTGTGTTTGAATTCAAATGGCTTTGTTTGAAAGGGTAGGGTAAAGAAAAAGAAAAGGAATAGAAGGAGCCAGCCCCAAATCCTCTCCCCAGCCCGGCCCAGTCTCCACTTCCTCCCTCTCTCCCTCACGGGCTCTCTCTACCCCGGCCAGTTTTCCCTCCCTCCCGCATGGGCCGCGCCCCGGCCCACCTTTCCCCCCCAGCCCGAGCCAGCACTCGCTTTCCCCGCTCTCCTCTCTCCCTCTGCCAGCCGGGCCCCACGCGTCAGTTTCCTCCCCTTCCCCTCCGCAACGGCCGGGCAGCTCTGCCGCCGGGGCCTCCGCGCCGCCCGCGCCTGGGCCCGCATGCCGAGGGGTCCGCCGCCCCATAAGTGGGACCCCCCAAACCCTGCGCTCCCATCCCCCACCCGTACTCCGCCGCCTTCAACCCTAGCACCCCGCCGTGCCACGTGGGAGCAGGGCTACGGCACCGCCGCCGTTGCCGCCCCCTGCGCCGCCAAATTCACCCTCGCCGGCGCGTCTTCGGTCTTCCCAAGCCCGGCACGACCTTCCTCACCTGTGGGCGCCGCCGACCGAGGCACCTGGAGCCCTGCGGCCCACCCCAAGGCCA
Source organism: Panicum hallii (assembly GCF_002211085.1). NCBI lineage: Eukaryota > Viridiplantae > Streptophyta > Magnoliopsida > Poales > Poaceae > Panicum > Panicum hallii. The sequence continues at coordinate 39,480,596 of NC_038050.1, read as the reverse complement.
CCTGCCACGAGCTCTCACCTCCCCTCATCGCCGCGGGTAAGGCCCTTCCCGTCGACCGCCCCCCTCCTGTGCCGTATGCTCGTGCTAAGACCCCCAGTAGGATCCCAGTGTCGCGCTGGTGCTGCGCCGTGCCTGGCTCGGCTCAAACCCGAGCCGGAACCCCGACCGTGCCGTTCGCCGGCGACCCCGTGCCGCCTCTGCCGTGGGGAGCATCGCCCCGAGCCCCAATCCCCCGTGCTGGCTGCCCAGACGAGATCGCCGTCATCCAATCCCTCTTCCTGTGCTAGCCGTACCCCGAATCGAGGCCGGAAGTGCCCAATCGCGCGTCTCCGGCGAGCTCCGGCCGTCCTCCGCCGTGATCCGTGGCTGCCGCCGCCAGAACCGGCCGGGAGCCCTCAGCGCCCTCCGATCTGCAACCAAGGGTGGAGATTAGATTGTGCACGCTTAGATCCGAACCGTAAGATCGAGATCCAATGGATCTAAAGCGTGCGTACCGGTTCGGGGTAAGGATGAATCGGAGCCGTCAGATCTGGAGTGGGTGGTCTAGATTCAATCCAGTTAAGTATAGGTCCGGACCGTTCGATCTTGATCCGAAGGCCGACGATCGCGCGTACCCCTTCGCGTGATAGTGTCTAATCTGGGCCGTATAAACCAGATCCAACGGTTCAGAATAAAACGTACCGCTTCAGCCGTCCTTTTTGCTAAAGAGTCCCTGCTCTTTAGGGAAATAAACCCGCAGTCCACCTGTAGTTTAAAAGTATTTACGATCAGGTCCTTTTCTTTTCGTTTAAGCCCCTGTCTTTCCTGGAAATTGAACCCGCAGTCCATCTCTTGAGTTTTTCCGCGCTAGCCCCTAGATCTAGGCTTTAATTACGTTTTAGTCCCCGAGTTTTGTCCAGAAGCCCCTGGTTTCTCTGTTTTTCTTACAATTAAGTCCCTGGATCCTGTTTTAAGCGCAGTTGTCACGTTTTAACTCCGTTTTAGGTGTTCTTTATATGCGCGCGATTGTTGTAACGCGTAGATTAGTTCTAGGCTAGTTTCATGTGCTGTTCTGTTGTATTGGTGTACTGTTTTCTTATAGTTTGTTCTTGCTATGCATGTGTGTATGTGTGGGCTATGTTTGATGATCGTGAGTAGACGCGGAGCCTTTGGAGCAGTACCAGGAGCCGCCATCTTCTGAGCAGTTTGAGCAGCAGCTAGGAGAGTACGAGGAAGGCAAGTATAACATGAACTTCCTATCACTTTTAAATACAATTTCATACTGCATTTTAATAATGTACACCTATAAGGACTTCCTAGCCACCTTTATATCCTTATATATATATCCTATGGGTTGCATTTTGGTAGTTGTGCTAGGTTGCTGCGCTATAACAAATCTTGGTCCTTTTTAATTAATTCGATTAATGGTCTTATGCAACTTAATTCTGGAGCCGACCCTCTGTGCTGTGTGCTTGAGTGGTTTGTGCGTCCTTAAAAGATGTTTTTATTAGAAACATGGTTTAGGGGGCCAGCACGGTGCTTAGTGCTTGGTTGGCCACTATCCATAAGGACCGGTTCATAGAGCGACAACCTGGGACAACCGCGCAACCACAAGACTGGTATGGGACGGTCTTGACTTACTAATTAGGTCGTGTTGGTTCGGGAGTAACTTACCTGCGTGGGCAAGAGGGGTGGTAAGCTTCAATGGTCCCTGCTCCTCCGGCTTGGTCTGTGCTGTGTGTCTTGTACCCCCGGAGGTGGGCCCCATCGTCGCTGATCCAGAATCCTTAGCGGTTACACCTTACCAACGTGGTCCTTTGTAACGGTCTCGTAGTGTGCTTGCTAGTCATCTCACCTAAGGCAGTGTGATGAACAACTAGCGTAGCTCACGACTTGTGGGTAAAGTTGTGCAACCTCTCGAGAGTGTAAAACTGATATATCAGCTGTGCTCACAGTCATGAGCGGCCCAGATCCTCCGTCTGATTAGTGGGGTTATCAACCTTTGACGAGGGCGATTCCCCGGGTGGTTTGGTTTGGGTGGTTCTCAGTAGTTCTTAATTAATATTGATTAATTCTTATGCAATTTGGGTTATGGTAACTCATCCACTTGTAGTAATTAGCTTTAATAAAATTTGCCAAGATTAAAAGCTAATGCAGTTGAGTCAGCTAACCCTAGAGCCTCATACTCGTGTTATACTTGTTGAGTACTAGTTTGTACTCACACTTGCCTCTCTACTCTTCTGTTCTATTTTGGATATCTTCGACTGCTGCTCAGTGCCCGGCAACGTGGAGGACTACGTCAGCGGCTTCGACGACTTCTAGGCGTTTGTCTCCCAGTCGACGTCCCTGTGGCGCCCAGCTCTTCATGTATCTCTTTTACGCTTCCGCAACTCTTGAACCGATTCTTGATTCGGTTGTAATAAAAATAATTCATTTTATTAATTCATTTACGTTTTATATTAATGTTATTCGTGACATGTGTTGTGATATCCTGATGATCTGTTGTATATATGCGTGACTTGATCCTGGCGCATATATGATTGCTCGATTTATGTTCTTATAAATCGGGTGTGACAGCCGAGCAGCGCATCCAGGAAGAGAAGAACCTCATAGCCAGCTCCAAACGAGAAGCAGAGGACTTGACCGCCCAACTGAAGACAGAACTCGTAGAGCTGAGCATTTTGAGTTGGCAGGTAGTGTCAGGTGAGGACAAGGACGATATAGCAGTGATTGCTGAAGTTGATCGCGTCCGCCTTGAGGCTATCACAGCCATTGACGAGTTCCTTCAGTAGATTACTTTGTAATCACCTCTTGTAGCCCGTTGTGTTTCAAAACCTGCATGTATTCAAATTAAAACTCTAAAGTCGATGGCTATACATCGGCTATTTGACCAACTCAGTGCGTTGGGTACAAAATATGCTTTTTTATATATGCGGGCCGACTGCACGTGCCGGCCCCCTTTCCTTGTGTCCAGCCTGATGCGTAACATTGGCTTTCACCTGTACAGGCCATCAGGTCGTATCGGCTCATAGCCTAATGCGTAGCATCAGCTTTATTGCCCATCATCCCACATACTTGGGAAGTATTTCTTGAGATGTTGACCATTGATCGCCATAGGGAACTTGACGCCATCTAACTTCTCAAGTATATATGCGTTCCCAGATAGGACTTGGTCAATCCTATAAGGCCCATGCCAATTTGGAGACTATTTGCTATATGCTGCATCCTTAGTTCCCAATGGTAGCACCGCTTCCCAAACCAGATCTCCAACTTGGAATTCTTTTGGCTTGACTTTCTTGTTGTACACGCGGGCTACTTTGGCCTTATTTTCTTTAATCTTCTCAAGTGACCAAAGTATGAGCTCCGTAAGGTCCTCAACATTGTTGTTCATCAGAGCAACATATTCTTCAGCTGTTAAGTCATTTTGGAACTCTATGCGTCTCGAGCCGGCCGTAATCTCCCATGGTAATACAACCTCCTGTCCATACACCAGGTGATAAGGAGAAGTTTTTGTTGCTCCGTGGCATGAAATACGGTATGCCCACAATGCCTCTGATAAGACTTCATGCCAACGCCTAGGATGCTCATCGATCTTTCTCTTGATCAACTCGATAAGGCTCTGATTGGATGCTTTAGCTTGTCCATTCGCTTGAGCATAATACCCACAGGTGCCTTCGTGTACCTCGTGTAAGAGCCGATTGGATTCAATCGGCCCCAAGCATTTGAGCAACAATCCTTCTAAAGTCCTGTAGAACATGTCATCCCCTATCAGGACGTACTTCATGGCTTTGTAACATATCCTCTTGGGTGCCCCCCCGAGCCGAATCCTTCAAGTAATTGAAGATATCGGCTCTCCAGTCTCCTTGCTCCAGCAAGTGTACCTAAAGATCTGCTCTGTCTGCCACAGCCTTATATCCCGAAGCCATCTGTGCAAGATCATTAGCCTCTGAATTTTATATCGTAGGTATCCAATAGAAATTTATGTACCTAAGTTGGGCCATCAGCTCTTGACATTGCACCCATAATGGGAAGAGCAACTCGCTCTCACACCTATACTCCTCTGTGAGCTGAGAAATCACCAACTTTGAATCCCCGAAAATTTCCACTACTTCAGCTCCGGCCTCAAGAAGCAACTCCATACCCTTACGTACCGCTTCATATTCTGCCAGATTGTTGGTACAAGCGGTAGATAATCTGATTGAAAAAGAATATGTTGCCCCCCGAGGCGACACAAGCAGGATACCTATGCCACATCCATCTCCACAAGCCGATCCATCGAAGTACATGGCCCATGCGCGTACGGAGAGTGCTGCTATATCAGTGATCCTTTCTACAATGAGATCCGCTAGCACTTGCCCTTTGACTACCTTCGTGGGTTGGTATCGGATATCGAACTATGACAATGCGAACATCCACTTTCCGAGTCGGCCTTTCAACACAGGAGCCAATAGCATGTGCTTGATGACATCCGATTTGCAGATGACAATCGTCTCGGCTGATAGCAAGATATGATGAAGCTTTGTGTATGTAAAGAACAAACAAAGGCAAAACTTTTCAATGTCAGGGTATCTTGTCTCCACATCTAGTATTCTTCTGCTGAGGTAGAACACAACCCTTTCCTTGCCGTCATGCACTTGTATCACTACTGAAGCGATGGAGGTGTTGCCTACTGATAAGTAAACATAGAATGGCTTGTCCTGTTGGGGTGGAACTAACACGGGTGGTTCTTACAGATATTCCTTGATCTCTTCAAATGCCCGTTGTTGCTCTGCCCCCCAACGAAACTCATCATTGGTGTTAATCTTCACCAACTCCATAAAAGGCTCAATCCGCCTGGAGATATTGGAAATAAACCTTTTGACAAAGTTGATTTTGCCAATGAACTGCTGAAGCTCCTTCTTTGTAGTAGGTGGCACCATAGTTTTTACAGCTTCTTGACTCTTTAGGCCGATCTCAATTCCTCTTTCATGAACCAAGAAACCTAGGAACTGACCGGCCGATACGCCGAAAGCACACTTCTTCGGATTCATCCTAAGCCTGAACCTTCTGGTTCGTTCCAGAACTTGCCGTAGGTCTCCCAAGTGTCCTTCAACCGACACAGAATTCACCACTACGTCATCAATATATATCTCCACCAACTTGCCGATCAGATCGTGAAAGATGTAATTCATGGCACGTTGATACATAGCACTGGCATTCTTCAACCCGAAGGTCATAACCACATACTCAAACAATCCTACTACCCCAGGCACTCTGAACGCGGTCTTGTTTATGATAGAGTTGGAATGCCCGATCTTTTGGTGAGTGGGATATGTCAAACCCGGGGCCACGGGACTGTGTACATAACGTAGTTTAAAGAGGTTTAGGAGATTAAGTTTGTTTTATCGCTTATTTATCTTGTTTATCTCTTATTTATCCCATTTAAGTAGGAGATAGAGCTAACCGATACAGAAGGAATCTACCCGAGACATGTTCTGGTACGATTCCTTAGCTGGAGTTGGTTAGTATCTTTTTAACCCTGGCCTCTCGGATATATAAGGGAGGGCAGGGACCCCTCTCAAAACACGATCTCTAGATCATACTACACCAAAGGCAATACAAACCACCATACAGGATGTAGGGTATTACGCACCTAGCGGCCCAAACCTGTCTAAGCTTCGTGTTCCTTGCACCTTCGAGTTCCTAATCTCGCCATCTCCTCACCCAAAACTTACCACCTTGGGTATATCCCTCAGTGGCAGCCGGTAAAACATTGATAGCTGGCGCGCCAGGTAGGGGAGCGCGTCGAAGATCCACCAGCGAGCTCGATGGCAACTTTCCAATTCTCCAGGTCAGTTCCCTCTCAGGGCACGACATTTGTTTTTGGCTCGTGGGTCTGCATCGCAGATGGTGCAGGCAACTTCTGTCGATTCCTCATCGACATGAAGCCAAAGACTTCCGCTACGGATCCCCGCAGCGACCTCGACAAGTTCATCGACAGGCTCGATGAGTTGTCAACCCATGCTTCCGCAACAAAGATCGAGGTGGAGTCTGCTCCAGGCTCGACTTCATCCAGTGTTGTGGCAAATTCCCTTGGGTTGGATTTGTTCCGATCTAAGGATTCACGTAACCGATCTCAACTCGATTCACGCAACTTGGCCACTGATCTTCAGGAGGCCAACTTCTCCGAGTCTTTCTCTGCATTGGAGGAGGACCTGGATTCCCTGCTCCAACTTGGAGGGCTCGAAGCCACCGCATGTCGGGGGGCCTCGGGTAGTTTTGGCGCCAGTGATCTGATGATCACCTCCCCACCCGAGGGGTGCTTTGTACATTGGAGGGGGATGAAGCTCTCCGATCTACTCGAGGCGGAGTCTCAACTTGTGGCCCATCTCGAGCCTCTGTCTTTCCAGGAGGGTAGGCTGTTGGCTACCGTGGTGGAGGAGTCGACAGAACTAGTCGACACGAGCTCCGATGAGCTCGCCTCCCGCTAGGTGCTAATGGCAGAAGAAGGCGAGGACGATGGGGATCTTCCCATCATCAAATTTGAAGCGATCTCCGAAGACGAGGTCACAGCCAATGCCGGCGACGAGAACGACACCGATCGTGAGGCACGGAGTGCCAGGAACAGGGCCCGCACAATCCGGCAGCGCAGGGTCAACGAGCGCAGGCGATCTATGCATCGCAAGCTTGACCTTGAGTTCACCGCCGTAAGCTAACGAGGCTTCAGGACTCCGGTGGCCAACATCGCCAGTGTTACAGCCATCCTCGAGCGCAGTAATGACCCGAATGTGCGTCAAGCACTTCTTTACGCGCAGAGGGCCTGGATCCAGCTGGATCAGCATAACCCGGCGTCCACCATCAGGGATGAGCGCGTAGGCGAGAGCCGCAGCCACGGCCACAACCGAACGGCTGGCGGACGTCCTCGACCTCAGCCCAGCTCAACAATGACAACGCTCGCGGGAGTCAGGCCCCTGGCGGGAGGCAGCAGCCACCTCCAGTGGGTAACCCGCGACAGGTCATCTCTCGGCCTCCTGCAGAAGATCTGCGCCAGCACATCAATGAAGGCTGCGACGCGCGGTCCGTGATCTCCTCCAGGCGCAAGCTACATGTACCCTGTGGGCTTCAAGCCGATCGGCATCACCAAGTACGACGGCAAGCAGGCTCCTCAGCGGTGGCTATGTTTCTACTCCAAGGCCATTGAGGTCGCAGGGGGCTCGAACATCACCAAGGTCGTCTACTTCCCGATGGCTATGGACCCTGCGCCGCTCACGTGGCTGGAGAGCCTAAGCAACAACTCCATCGACTCCTGGAAACGGCTCAAGACGGTCTTCATCAACAACTTCCAGGGAGCAATTGCTCGCGCAGGTACTCATCACGATCTTGCTCAGTGTAAACAGGAACGTAACAAGCTCCTACGGTCCTACACATGTTGCTTCTTCGACGTCCGCACCACCATCGCGAACATCTCGGAGGACGACATCATCGACTACTTCTACAACGGCATCACCGACTCAGGCATCTACAGGGATTTTGGGCGGAACAAGCCGAAGACTGTTGCGGGTCTTCGTGATATGATGCACGATTGGTTCGAGCAGGAGGAGAAGATGCGGGAGCGGTTCCCGCGGCGCCAAGATAGCAATCTGAGGCACCCAAACGACAACCGCAATGACAAAGGCCAGCGGGACTATTCGGGTCCACCTCAAAAATGCAAGCCGAATGATCTCATCGCGGCTGTGGATCATCCCTCGCGGGGCAAGAAGTCGACGATGCAGGAAGAGTTCGAGAAGCTCCTGCAGAAGAAGTGCCCATGGCATCCAGGTGCCAACCATGCGGCCATCGACTGCTACCATCTCTGGAGGACGTTCAGCAACTCCGGCGGTGGTAAGAAGAATAAGAAGCCTGCGGACAAAGAACCCGAGGATGACAACCAAGAGGACCAAGGGCGCAACTCGAAGTTTTAGGACGCTTCAAAGACCGTCAACATCATCTTCGGAGGTGATGGGGATTTCGGCTCCAGGCGGGACCAGAAGCTGCTTCTTCGGGAGATCATGTCCATTGAGCCGGCGGTACCACGACCACTCCATTGGTCAGAGGTCCCCAACTTGTTCTCCTACGATGACCAGTGGATGAGCTTTTCAGTGCCCGGCAAGTTTCCCCTGGTTCTGGATCCTGTGGTGGCAGAGGTCAGGCTCACCAAGGTGCTCATCGATGGTGGGAGTGGTCTTAACTGTGGCAGAACCAACCTGAATTATACCGGCTCAAGTACGCGAGTCCACATCCGAGGGCTCCAACGTGCTTCAAACGGTATAATCCCTTGGCCTGTCGGGTAACGTCCCGATAAACCACCGATACACAGGATCAAATAAGGTTACCTCACACGAAGGTGAGTCCAGAGATACAGTCACCATCATATTTTACATCACAGGAAATTACATTACAAGAGTTTCTAAAAGTAGTACGAAGTTTCAAATTTGGAGAAAACATTACAAACTGATAAAGTTTATTGTTTTTAGCAGCGGAAAACATACGCGTCAACGCACAGCACGTCGTCAGGACGGATGTCATGCTAAGCCCGGGCACGACATCACTCGATATCACCAGTGCTGGCCGGGGACGAATCCCATTCCACGGACCAATCATCTGGAAGAGCACAGGGCCATGACAGGGAAAGAGTAGGGTCTTCAAAGGCTTTACCTGAAAAACATAAAACTAGCAAGGCTGAGTATACTAATACTCAGCAAGGCTTACCCGGGATTGGGTATACTTTAGCCCATAACTAGACTCATGGAGGTATTGTAAAGGCTCTGGGTTTATTTTCAGCTGAAAAGCAACAAAGAATATGAACTATTTTCAAGTTTTAGCTTTCAGATTCTAGCTGAGTATTTATTCTAGATTAGCACCTACACTAAGCAAGCAAGGTAGTGATTATCATCCATCAAGATTATCCATCATTAGTTCCACTTTTTACTCAATGTGGCAGAAGTGATAAGCAATCTCAAGCTTCGTGAGAGGCGGACGATTCGAATCGAATTTAACCTTGCAAGGTAAACCTAACACACACGCTTGGGATTACCGGCAGGGCTTTCCGAAGCAACCGTTTACCTTTCATTCCGACTCGTGGGCAGGCCACCACAAGCGACTTGCAGGACCGTACGCACATCACTCGTGCAGGACATACGTCTGTAGCGCGACTACAAAACCCGTATTCCTGTCTGCCATGCAGAACGTACTCCCACAGGTCGGTGCGTGAAAAGAACCAAATAGATCGAGTGGTGGGAATATACCCACTTGCCGGGCCGATCGGTTACTAGGCTTACCGCTTTACCATATTTCGCGGCATGTGGCTAGTACTGTTCAAACGCTTAGCCACCACTACCATACATTTCGGCCTTAAAACTTTTATCAAAACAGACAGGGTAAACTTCCAGGTCATGATACAACACATGACCCTGTCCGTCATCCTTATAGTGGTTGCAGAAATGTAAACATGCAACTCCTATATCGCGCGAGTGACAGGAAATCACTCGACTTCTACCGGCCCTATTAGCGGAGCAACTATCCGATAAGGACTCGGGAGCATTACATTGGATTCCTAGGATTCATGCATCTAGGGTTTCACTTCAACTCCTAGACTTAATGCAAGATATAATATAAATAAGTATAGATTGCAGTGTAAATAAAATAATGGGATATGTCCGGGGCTTGCCTTTACTGGTGGGTCTGAAGTCAGAAATGTTAATATCTTCCTAACTTTGGTTCGGGGCTTCAGTTAATCCCTTGGTGACGTTCACTTGGTCTTCAGGAACATCCTCGGCAGACTTGGGGAAACCTCGTAGGTACCATTGCCGAAGTAGTCGTATCTATATGCAATGCGACATCACATTCAGAGCATGCACGTGAAGCCATTTCACCTCACAACAAAGTTGCAATTTAACACCCTTTAACATATCACTCATATATCAACCAGAAAGATCTGAGCTAAACCTAGACAGAGCTATAGGGGGCAACTAACTAGAATCGGCTACTCGTTGAAGATTACAACAGAGCCAATTGGAAACAACGAGGGTTTAGCTGATTGATGAGTGCGTCGATTTCCTAGGTGATCGATGAAATCATCGATTACCTTGGCAGAAAGATGATTCCTAAAGTAGTTGTCTTAACTGAGATGTGCTTAGGTGTTATCTAGGTAACTAAGTGTGGTTGTATCGACTCGATTACGTCAGCACAACTATTGAGTGACGTACAGCCGATGGGGTATGGTTAAGGGTATAGAACCGATAGATATGTAGCCGATTTCTCAGTTGATAAATCGACTGATAGAAGTGTATAGATAAGGGTGGGAAAGCTAAGGATCGATCGGCCGTGTTTGACCGATACGGAAAACGACTAGAATCGGCTTGGATCGGCCGATAGCAAGAACCCTAAGATTGTGGGTGTCTTTTCGATACATCGTCTTTGTGCAGTCGATGTAGGACAGAACAAAAGAATTGTATCGGCAATAGCCGATACTAGAAGGATAACAATCGTATCAGTTAACCAGCCGATGGTAGAAGCATACCGAAAGAAATGCATCGGCCGATAACTGTTACACAGAAGTATTCTAAACTCAAAGGAAACGGATGTTTAGCGGTTGGGTTGATAACCTGACACTGAAGCATAGCTGTCGAGACGTATTAGCTAAGCAGCAGATACACTTGGACTAACAGGAATCCTTATACGAAAAAGGGTCTTAAGAAGGTTGCAATCAAGATGAGAACAATGTCTTGATGGCAGGGATATGAGCGTTTGTGTGATGTATTAACTAATTACCACACTTTTCCACTTGAAACATACATCCTATGATTTATCCTTCAGCTAAAACACATGCATACAATATATGGTACAAACAAAGCATTCATTCCCTAACATTTAACCTAGACCACAGATCAAGATTTTCAATTCAAGAGCATAACACAAACTTATAAATGTTCCCTGATTTGAAATAAAGAAAGTTTTGAAAATTTTACAAAGGACACCCTAGAACTTTCTAAAACATAGCAATCAAGTCCCTAGTTCGGGAAAACCGATAACAGAAAATTAACGACGATATTCCGGCAAAGGAATCGCCGGCATTAGAAAGATTCAAAGAATCAGAGCAAACCTTGGTTATGGAGAAGAACAGACGGAAAGTGAATTCCCGAACAAGATTGGTTAGGAGAAGAGCTCAACGGTGACGAAGAGTAGAAGTTGCTGGATGTCGTGGATTCTGAGACATGACGATGGAGCCGAACTGATTCGCTAGGCTAACTCCTCCTTCTGACTTGCCGCGCCATAAGCGCTTTTCCGCCTCCGCTAGGATTAAGGGAGCTCACCGTGCGTGGTTCCTCTGAGCTCACTGCATCCGGACACCACCTCCACACATCATCGCTCTGCACGTCGTCGCCCTGCATGATTATTCCTCTTCCTCCTGTTGTCAGGCCCGCACTCACCTCGGCCTTGCCGCGTCGCAGGTCCCTCCGCGACCGTCCTTGCCAAGGTACTGCCGTGCGCGACCTGGTCGCCCTTCGTGTGGGTCTGTCCCGATCCGCCACGTCTCTTTTCCGCCCGCGCACGCCCGAACCGCGCGCGTTCTTGGCCCGCATCGCACTGCTGCTCACGTGTCTGAAACCGCCTTGCACGTCATTGCTCACTCCGGGCCGTTCACCTCCGCTCAAGTTCTGCTCCTGCACTCACACGCCCACGCCGCCTGCATCTGTGCCGTGCTTACTCCGGCCGCCTAATACCTGCACACCCTGCCAGCTTCTGCGCGTCACTACGCGCACGCTCGCGCCACCCACTCAGCGTCACTCACGTTCTTGCCGCTCCAGCACCTGCACCGCCGAAACCATGCCGCTCTAGCTCCCGTACTCGCTCGACGCCAGTTCGCTTGCGTCGCGCCGCATCAGCTCACGCCGGAGCCGTTCGCGCCAACCCAGCTGCGATCGTCGCTCGCGCGCTCTGCTCCCGCGCGCGTTCCGCACACCATCCTCTATCGCATGCCTCCGCTTGTGCCGTTCCACATCCGCGCTCTGCCAGCACCTAGGCGCCGCTCACCCAGCTCCTACCGCGGCCGCCTCTTCTGCTTGCACCGGCCCTCGCCTGCTCCAGTTCACGCCATCCACCACTGTGCCGAGCCACTGCCGTCCGCGTGCCTTCACTCGCCGCGCGCGCTTCGTTCACACGCGTTCTCCCAACTCCCGCTCTGGCTCCTGCGCCTCCGCGCCCACACGCCCGGCGCCCGCTACGGCCGTCAGTGCCGCGCCCCCTCGCTCTGGCGCCGCCCGAACGCCTGGCGTTCCGCTCGCCCTCCTGCGCCCCGCGTGCCGCCTGTCGCAGCTGCCCGCACGCCGCCCCGCCAGCCGCGCCGCACGCCACCCGCGTTGGGCCACCGCCACCCCGCCTGCTGCTTGGGCCGCGGCCGCCTGCCGCACGCCCCGCGCACTGCCGCCGCCCAGCCTCGCGCGCGTGGACCGCTCGCCAGTGCTGCCGCCCAGCACCAGCGCCGCCTCCTGCTCGTTCCGCTTCCGCGCGCAGCACCGCGCCTGGCCGCTGCCGCCAGCCTCCGCGCGCTCCAGTGCCTGCGCGCCGCTCGGCCCGCGCCGCCTGGCCCTGCCGCACACCAAGCCGAGCCGCCGCTCGCGCTCCTGCGACCGGCCGCCTGAGCCGCGCCTGGGCCGCGCGCTCCCGCGCCGTCCTGGGCCGGCCTCCGCTCGAGCCCGCTTGCGCCGCCAGCCACCGGCTCGCCCGTGCAGCGCCCGTCCTGGCCGCCGCTCGCGCTCGGGCCGAGCCGCCCCCGCCGGTCCAGCTTCCGCACTGGCGTCACCCCGCCTCGGGCGCGCCCGCGCCTGAGCCGGCGTAACCCGCGCGCCCCTGTGCGCCAGCTGCGCACCTGCGCTAGGCCCGCTCGCCGCCGGAGCTGTGTGCTCCCGTGCCGGCCTAGAGAAACGAGAGGGAGAGAGGAACAGGAGATAAGGGCGCCGCCAGTGGAGGATAAGAAGGAACAGAGAGAGGAAAAGCAGAGGAGGAAGGGAACAAGGATTTCCCAAGGACCTTTGCGTAATTTCCGAAAACTGCAGGGACCTGTTTGTAAAACAAAATTTCCCGTTGATTTAAAACCCAAATGAAGAAATGCCCAAAATGAAAGTTGGAGAGTTTTTCAAGCTCTACAACATTGCTTTAGGGCTCAAGTTCAAAAATTCAAAACTTATATTTTTACACGTGAATCTTTGAACAAAAGTCGGATTTGTATAGCTTTTGTCCTAAAGAATGAAACTTTATAAAATTCAGGACCTAAATGCAAGCATTTATGACATGTCATGATGACGGGATAAAATCATCATAATGAGTGGATAGACATGTCATGATGACTTGCACTTTTACACTTTAGTCCTGAGTAATTTTGAAAGTTACTTTTGTAATTCAAATACTTGCATAAAAGGACTTATACTTTTATAAAATTACATAAACACCCTTATTTTCACCATTTTACCCAAATTTTTTTACACACTTCAACACACACATTTCAATTGCAACTTTTAAATAAACATATATTTTTACAAGGGATAACATAAGAAAAACATGTTTACCAAAATCACATTTCACTTATTTTGAAATTACCCTAATCCAATTACATTTTGCAAAAACAACCCTAGGTTTTTCTGTAATTACAAAAATACCCTTTTTACTTGCACTTTAAATTTTCAAAAGCTTCACATAAACACACATAAGCTTTATACTAACAAACACATAGTTCACACTAACAAAATATATTTCTAGCATTGCAAGTACTCGAACTGTCACATTAACCTCATCTTCGCCAGCACTCTGAGGAAGATGGGCCTGGACTTCAAGGACATGCTGGTTCCGAGCAAGTCCCCCTTTTACGGCATCGTCCCAAGTAACGCGGCACACCCACTTGGTATGGTAGTTCTCCCAGTCACCTTTGGCACAAGGGAGAACTACCGCACTGAATTCATCAAATTCGAAGTGGCTAACTTTGAATCTTCTTACCATGCAATATTGGGTCGTCCGGCACTAGCCAAGTTTATGGCAGTGCCAAATTACATTTATCTGCTTCTCAAGATGCCAGGACTCAGTGGAGTACTCACTCTCCGGGGTGACTTGAAGAAGTCGTATGACTGCAATCAGGAGGTGATCCAGTACGCTTCGACTACTCGTGTGCCAGATGCTTCGGGAGAAGTAATCGCGGCCGCGCAGTAGCTCTCTCAGTCCGGGCTGGAGATTCCTTCGAGAAAGGCCAGCAAGTCGAGCATCCAGTCGACGGATGACATGGCCCTCAAGATGATCCAGCTCCAGGAGGGTGATCCATCTAAGACCGCCGTTATTGGCGCGGGCTTGGGTGAGAAATAGGAACTCGCGCTCGTCAATTTCCTACAGGCTAACTGAGACATATTCGCATGGAAGCCAGTGGATATGCCAGGGGTGCCCACGGAGCTGATCGAGCATAGTCTGAATGTACACCCAAAGGTTGTGCCGAAAAAGCAAAGCCTGCGAAGGTTTGCCCACGACAAGCATGAGGCGATTAAGCGGGAAATAGCTAAACTTCTCACGGCTGGATTCATTAAAGAAGTAAACCATCCAGAGTGGGTAGCTAATCCCATTCTTGTAAGAAAAAAGAATAATGAATGGAGAATGTGTGTCGACTACACTGATCTCAACAAGCACTATCCCAAAGATCACTTTGGGCTCCCGCGCATTGACCAAGTTGTCGACTCGATGGCTGGTTGTGTCCTTCTTTGTTTCCTTGATTGTTATTTAGGATATCATCAGATTGCGCACAAGGAGGAGGACCAAATCAAGACAGCGTTCATCACCTCGTACAGGACGTATGCCTACAAAACCATGTCCTTCGGGTTGAAAAATGCAGGAGCAACATATCAGCGTGCGATCCAGATGTGCTTCGCGGATCAGCTGCATCGGAACGTTGAGGCCTATGTGGATGACGTGGTCATCAAGACCAGGGATTCCGACGACTTGATCGCAAATTTGGAAGAAACGTTCAGCAGTCTGCATAGATTTCGGTGGAAGCTCAACCCAACCAAGTGCGTTTTTTGTAAAACCCTAATGTAATTTCCCCAAATTTTAAGGAATTTATTTGGGCTTAAATAAAATTTCCAAGGTTTTCTCTATTTTATCTCGCATTTAAAGTAATTTTATAACGCAAGTAATTAAAATTTATCATAGGATCAACTTGCTTGTGCATTCATGCTGGAGCATTGTTTTAATTGTGTTGAGTTGTAGGGTTTGAATTCAAATTTATTTGAATTCAACTAGATTTGTGTGAATGTTTAGAGTATAGAAAAAGAGAAAAGGAAAAGAGAAGGAATAAAAGAAGGAAGCCCAAAACCCTCTCCCTCCCTCTCTCACGGGCTCTCTCTCCCCCCTGGCCCAAGTTCCCCCCCAGGCCCAGCACTCTTCCCCCCTTTCCCTTCCCCCGCGTGGACCGCGCCTGGCCCGTTTCCTCCCTCAGCCCGGCCACCCCACGCGCTCTCTCCTTCCTCTCTCTGACCGCCGGGCCCCACCGGTCAGCGCCCTTCTTCCCCCCTCTCCTCCTTCTTCCCCGGCGCTCAACTTCCCCCCGAGATTGCCGGCGACCTTCTCTCCCCGGGCCCGCACGCCAGTGTGGCTCCGCCGCCCTACAAAGAGCAGCCCCAACCATCTGAACCCTAACCCTAGCTCTTGCGTCGCCCGAGGACCTCCAGCGCCGCCGCCCCCTTTTTCCTCCGCCGCGCTACACCCTCGGCCTCACCGTGGTCAGGCCGCTCCGCCGCGCTCCAGGCCGCCGCATCCCCCGCAAAAGCTCCACCTCGCCATCCTAAAGCCCCTCGAGCTCAGCATTGGAGCTCCACGCCTCGATAATGACGGAATTTCCCGAGGGAACTGTCACCGGTGAGTTGCCCCGCCGCAACAATTCCTCGTCGTCGGTAGGCATCCGGCCGGGCTGACCCCTGGAGCACCTCTGCAGGGCCCGTGTGCTTCGATTTGGGGGACCAGCAGACCTGAAGCAGTCCCACCTCGGCCGTCCGTGATCATCCCGAGCGTCGCCTCCGCAGGACCTCGCCGCCGGCCGTCCTCCGCCACGCTCTGGGCACCGCGAACCCTCGGTGAGCTTCCTCTTCGCTCCCTGGTTCTTTTGCACCCGGCGTCGTGGTCCTTAGCTGGCCGCAGCGCCTAGACCGCATGCACGCCGGCGATGTCCTCCGCCCCGAGCCGTCGCGCGCGAAGCCCGAGCCCCTCTAGGCCCAGCCGTAGCCCTAGCTCGTTTCCCCGTGCCGCGGTGGTGCTCCCTAGCTTGAAGTCGTAAAGTTTTGGCCCCCGGAGCGGCGGGAACGTCGAGCTCCGGCGAGTCCCGAGCCGCGCCGCCGCGGGTTTTGGCCGCCGGCGTCGCAGCGCCGCCCCCTCCTCCCCCCTTTTCCCTGAGCCGTCCGATCGGTGTTGAGCGCGTGAGATTAGATCGAGCTCGAGGTGAATCTGAGCCGTGAGATCGAGATCCGAGGGACCCGAATCGCGCGTACCAGTTCGCCCCTTGTTTTAAATCTGAGCCGTCCATCCTAGATCCGGCGCGCTGTAATAGATCTGAGAGAAGAGGGAGTCAAGGGCGTTGGATCCAGATCTGACGGACGTGGTTAGCGCGTACCCCTTTGCGAGATGGACCTAATCCGAGCCGTTGGCATTAGATCTGACGATCCAAAACAAAGGATACCGCTTCGGCCCGCATCTTTTGCTAAAGAGCCCCTGCCCTTTCAGGAAATCAACCCACAGTCCACCCTTAGTTCAAAAGTATTCGCAGTTAGGCCCTGTCTTATTCGTTTAGACCCCTGAGCTTTCCGGTTTTTGAACCCGCCGTCCAAGCCCTAGGTTTTCACGTGCTAGCCCTTGTGTCTACCCTTTATTTGCGTTTAGACCCTCGATTTTTGCGCAGAACCCCTTAGAACCTCCAGTTTTCTTACAAATAGGTCCCTGGATCTTGTTTCAAGCGTAGTTTTCGCGTCTTAGCTCCGTTTTAGGTGTTCTTTATATCCACGCGATCGTTGTAACGCATAGAATAGTTCTAGCATAGTTTGGTGTGCTGTTCTATTGTATTGGTGTACTGTTCTCTTATAGTTTGCTATTGTTTGTGCATGTGTGTATGTCTGGACCATGCCTGATGATCGTGAGTAGACGCGGAGCCTTTGGACTAGTACCAGGAGCCACCATCTTCTGAGCAGTTTGAGCAGCAGTAGGAGAGTTTCGAGGAAGGCAAGTATAACATGAACCTCCTGTCACGTTTTAATACAATTTCATACTGCATTTTAATTCTGTATGCCTATAAGGACTTTCCTAGCCACTTTATATCCTATATATATATATCCTTTGGGTTGCATTTTGGTTAGTTGTGCTAGGTTGCTGCGCTATAACACACTGGGTCCTTTTTAATTAATTTGATTAATGGTCTTATGCAACTTAATCCTGAGAGTGGCCCTCTGTGCTGTGTGCTTGAGTGGCTCACGTCTCCTTAAAAGATGTTTTTGTAGAAACATGGTTTAGGGGGCCAGCACAGTGCTTAGTGCTTGGTTGGCCACTCTCCATAAGGACCGGTTGATAGAGCGACAACCTGGGACAACCGCGCAACCACAAGACTGGAATGGGACGGTCTTGACTTACTAATTAGGTCATGTTGGTTCGGGAGTAACTTACCTGCATGGGCAAGAGGGGTGGTAAGCTTCAATGGTCCCTGCTCCTCCGGCTTGGTCTGTGCTGTGTGTCTTGTACCCCCGGAGGTGGGCCCCATCATCGCTGAGCAGAATCCTTAGCGGTTACACCTTACCAATGTGATCCTTTGTAACGGTCTCGTAGTGTGCTTGCTAGCCGTCTCACCTAAGGAAGTGTGATGAACAACTAGCGTAGCTCATGACTTGTGGGTAAAGTTGTGCAACCTCTCGAGAGTGTAAAACTGATATATCAGCTGTGCTCACAGTCATGAGCGGCCTAGATCCTCCGTCTGATTAGTGGGGTTATCAACCTTTGATTAGGGAGATTTCCCTGGGTGGTTTTGGTTTGGATGGTTCTCAGTAGTTCTTAATTAATATGGATTAATTTCTTATGCAATTTGGGGTTATGGTAATTCATCCACTTGTAGTAAATAGTTTTAATAAAATTTGCCAAAACTAAAAGCTAATGCAGTTGAGTCAGCTAGCCTAGAGCCTCATAGTTTGTGTTATACTTGTTGAGTACTAGTTTGTACTCACACTTGCCTCTCTACTCCTCTGTTCTATTTTGGACATCTTCGACTGCTGCTCAGTGCCCGGCAACATGAAGGACTACGTCAGCGGCTTCGACGACTTCTAGGCGTTTGTCTCCCAGTCGACGTCCCTGTGGCGCCCAGCTCTTCATGTATCTCTTTTACGCTTCCGCAACTCTTGAACCGATTCTTGATTCGGTTGTAATGAAATGATTCATTTACGATTTATTTACGATTTATATTAATGTATTCGTGATATGTGTTGTGATATCTTGATGATTCTGTTGTATATATGCGTGACTTGATCCTAGCGCATATATGATTGCTCGATTTATGTTCTTTATAAATCAGGTGTGACATTTTTGGAGTACCTTCAGGGAAATTTCTTGGGTTCATCGTCAGCAATCGTGGCATCGAAGCCAACCCTGTAAAGATTTCGGCCATTACTGATATGGGGGCTCCGGCCACAATCAAGGATGTGCAGAAGCTAACAGGTTGTATGGCAGCCCTGAACAGGTTCATCTCCCGGCTCGGGGAGAGAGGACTACCCTTCTTCAAGCTCCTGAAATGCCAAGATAAGTTCCAATGGACGGAGGAGGCCGAGTGGGCTCTGCAAGATCTGAAACATCACCTTCAGTCTCCTTCGATCCTTACAGCACCATTGCCGGGGGAAGATCTACTACTTTACATCGCGGCAACAACTCATGTTGTCAGCAGTGCTATTGTAGTCGAGCGAGGTGAGGAAGGCCATGCATTTGGAGTGCAGAAGCCTGTCTACTTTGTCAGCGAGGTACTCTCCGAATCCAAGGTACGATACCCCGCCGTTCAAAAGCTTTTATATGCAATTCTAATCGCATCAAGAAAGCTACGCCATTATTTCGACGAGTACAAGATCACTGTGATTACGGATTTTCCGCTGGCGGATATTCTTCATAATCAAGATGCCACGGGGCGTATATCAAAGTGGGTAGTGGAAATGGGGGCTTTGTCAATCGACTTCAAGCCACGCACTGCAATCAAGTCTCAAGCTCTAGTCAATTTCATGGCTGAATGGAGGGAGAATCAAGTCCCAACTCCAGTCGACAAGCCAGAGTACTGGACCATGTACTTTGATGGGTCCCTCAAGCTCGATGGCGGCGGCGCTGGAGTTTTGCTTATTTCTCCACGAGGTGAACAATTGAAGTATGTCCTTCAGATCCTGTGGGAGGTATCCAACAATGAAGCCGAGTATGAAGCATTGCTTCACGGGCTTCATTTGGTGATATCACTAGGGATCAAACGACTAGTTGTCTATGGCGATTCTCTTTTTGTTGTTCAGCAAGTCAACAAAGAGTGGGACTGCAACAAGGAGACGATGGATGCCTATGTGCAGGAAGTGCGCAAGTTGGAAAACAAATTTTCCGGCTTGGAGGTTCATCACGTGCTACGAGAGCACAATGTTGGCGCAGATATTCTGTCCAAGCTGGGCTCAACTCGTGCTCAGGTTCCACCGGGAGTCTTTGTCCAGGAGCTCAAGCAGCCATCCATCAAGTCTCCCCCACAGGTAACCATCGATGCGGGTCCCCAACAACCCGATCGAGAGGTTATGGCGCTGGGGGAGGACTGGAGAGAGGCTTTCATCGACTTCATCTGAGATCAAAGGCTACCGGTGGGAATTGACGCCAAGAGTGCAGAGGTGGCACACGTCATGCGCAGGAGTAAGGGTTTTGTCTTAGTCGACAACAAGCTTTACCGGCATGGTGCCAGTTCAGGTGTTCTTATGAAGTGCGTCACAAAGGAAGATGGCTACGACATACTGCGGGAGATCCACGAGGGTGTCTGCGGCAACCACGCAGCCTCAAGAACGCCGATTTCTGGTGGCCCACCGCGGTATCCGATGCGGAGGATCTCGTGCGCAGGTGCCAAAATTGTCAATTCTTCGGCAAGCAGTCTCATGTTCCAGCCCACAGCCTCATCACCATACCGCCATCCTGGCCCTTTGCTTGCTGGAGCCTTGATATGATTGGGCCCTTCACAACGGCGCCGGGCCGTTTCACCCATGTGTTGGTGGCTATCGACAAGTTTACCAAGTGGCACTACTAGATTTTACCCCTAATGCAACGCCGGAAATATGTTGCAATATGCCCTTTTTCGGTGCAATAGCCACAATTGCACCCAAAAAATTTTGTAAAAAAGTGATGCAAAAGGTCTTGTGGTATTAGCCTTCAACCACGAATGTCTTTTGTTGGTTGCAATTTTTTCTATTACAACACAATTAGGCGTTGCAAGTAGCATCTTAGGGTGCGCTCGTGTAGGTTGCAAATTATCCTATTGCGACGCATCTGCTGTTGCAAAAGGTTCAATTGCATCTTACCCAATGCGTTGCAATGTGTATAATCTTGCGTTGCAAACCATTGTATTGCCACTAACGTGTTTGGGGTGCTATAGGGCAAGCACCTTTATTGCCACTAACGTTGTTTTGGGTGCAATATGTCATTACCTCTATTGCCACCAAGTTTGTTTGGTTGCCACAGGTATACAGTTCTATTACCACCAAAATCGTTTGGAGGCTATAGTTGGAGCACTCTATTGCCATCAAACTTGATTGGTTGTTAGTTGTGATCTCTATTGCTTCGTGAACATTTTGGTGGGCAAAAGTTCATGCCTCTATTACCACCATAATATTGGGTTGCTACATGTGGAAAGGTGTTGCCTCCAAACTTTTGTAGGTATTGCCACATGTCTATTATGCCACGCTCAATTATTTGTATCACCATCAATAATTTGAATCAATATAATACATGATCAAAAATAATGAAGCATTTATATATCATTCATGAAACAAGATCGAACAATTAACTGTAAAATTCCTTGACACACGTAGTTCTTCCCAAATACAAAGTAATAAGTTCGCAACACCAGATTGTTTCTAACACACATAGTAGCTTATTTTGATAACAAATAAACAACTTGATCAGCAAAGGGTGACTTCAAGACGATCTCATCACTTGATCAGGAAAGGGTGACTTCAAAATGGTCCCATCATCACTTGTTTGCTCCATTATTCGAACTGCCTTAGTTTGCTGAAAAGAAAGAATTACATTTGTTATCAAGAAGTGAGCTGAAATATGAAAAGGAGGCAACAACATCAGGCAGTCATAAATTTTGTTGTGCATCATAAATTTAACAGAATTATGGTAAATACTTTGACAGTAAAAAGAAACATTCACAGCAAATACTTTGACAGTGACAATAGAATTCATTCACAGCAGGTAGTGGAGAACAAAAATTTCACCTCCTGTCTTTTTGGCGGCTTGACGTCTTTTAGCAGCTTCATCCTTTAGCTGTTTTGTAGTAAGGAATACAGGAACTGTTGTTGTATTTGCTTCTTTGTTGCTTGCAGATGCGGTACTTCTTGTAGTGCGAATGCCGTTTGCCCTTGGTATATCAGTGACATGAGATTGAGTCTTTTCCTGGGAATAAAAAATGTTAGAAGGAAATAATTAGGTGCCATTCTGTTAAGTATATAATGATAGCAGTAAAAAGTTCTCAATTCACAAACAACCTGATGTGAAGGGACCACATCCTGTGGGGTTGGCTGAACTTCTTCAGTGACATTGTTGTTTGCCTGCATTGATGTTGTAGGTTGGACAATCATTAAATGGTACAGACAATTAGATACAGAACCTAACTAGATAAAGTCATTCAATAACTAGCTTGACAAAGAGGATGTAAAGGGACCACAAACAACCTAATGTGAAGGGAGCACATCAGGTTTTAACTAGCTTGACTACTACCTGCTGAAATGCTGTCTGTCCAGGTGCTGCCTGCATCATCGATAGGAACTCTTTCCTAAGCGCTTGTAAATCATCCTCCCTTGCCTTTTTCATTTCATCGATCTGTCGTGCATGTTCTATCCTTTCGGCTTCCCTGTCAGCTTCCCATGTTGCAATTTGTTCTTGTAGCTGCTGAAATGATCCCATGAGCTCGAGGTGTTCCTGATGATGTTGCTCTGCAATACGAATATGATCTTGGCGATCCGCATTCAGCAGTTGCCTTCTAGTTGGCCTTTTTGCCAGATACCCATTACCATGCAACCTGGTTGACTTGCATGCTGTGACTGCCTTGTATGCCTTCTGGAAAATCTCATTCTTTTCCGTTTGGGTAATGAAGTTTCCATCTGCATTTGATTCTGCCTCAGAGATAAGGCTGCTTGCTTTGTCCTAACATTTATAAGGCACAGATGCTGGAATTAGTTGAAGAAGAAATTGCCTGTATTTTTTACTTGGATGGACTATATTAAGTTATGTACTAATTCATTTAGAACTCACATAGACATCCCTAGATTCTTGGTCTTTCCACTGCCCATCCTTACTATGAGTTATGAACCAAAGTTCCATATCATTGGGCTCCTCACCAGTTTCTGGGTCTCTCTGATATGCCAAGAACATAACAAATTAGTAATTCATGCAAAGGTTGTATATGCGAACTTGCAGTTATTACCTTCTCATAGCTGCACTGAGCAAAAGGCTTTGAGCCTGACAAATGTGTCGTCTTTTTATGGCCTCGAATCTGAGAATTCTGTATGCTCCTTGCCTACAGAATACATAGATTTGAACAATTTTAATGACTCAGACCCATTTGTCTGAAATATGAAATGTCAAGAATGGTAACAAATGTGGAACAAACCTGGAATTTTGCAGTCCTAAAATACTTCAACAGATAGTGCCATTCAACAATATCTAATTCTTCAGGCTTATGTAGCATTCTCTCGTGGTAGCTGTTGTATGCCTTGGCTGTAGCACTGAAAGTTGAACGCCATCCTTTGTACTGCTCCTTAGCAATGCCCCATATGATGCTCCTTGAAGTATCATTATCCTCAATGTCCCACCTAGCCTGTTATATAGTTTATAAGAACATGTAGGTTAGTTGTTATGTTAGTATATAATTTAAATTTGTACAGAAGCAAACATTATCATTACCAATACATCAGTTGTTATTGACTCTTTTACATCTTCATGGATATCTTTCCACGTTCTCACTCCAATAAGTGGTGCCCTTTTCCTTGTAAACATTACTATTTCATCAGTGAACGTGCGGTAGTTGTCACCTGCCGGTCCTCCAAGTCTGGAGAAGTCAAGTTTCATCTTCTGATTGCCCGCCCTGAATCTCTTGGCGGTTGCCTTCAAGCCTTTTAGGGTACCACGTCCTCTTTTCTTTCCATTTTCTGAGCCTATTTCATTGGATCAGAATTTAATAATAGATATTAAGCCACATAATATGCATATTCGGTCACAGAAAACTGAAACAAAATTAATCCCTAATAAACACTACTTACTATTTCCGTTTCTCCAACGGCGAGCATGAGATGGTGGCTGCACTGGAGCTGTTGGGTTGCTGTCTTGACTGGAATGTATGTGACTGGTAGAATCCAAAAATGCTTCTGCAGATAATATTGTCACATGATGAGCTAGCATAATTTGAAGTTTGACGGAGAATAGTAATTTGTTTGACAATTAGGAGAGGGATATTACTGATGTCATCAAGTTTTCCTTCAACCCCCAACCATTCTTCGTATGTCTTGATTGTGTCCTCCCTGTACATATCTTGAAACTCTGAAAACGAACAATTATATCAGTCAAGAGCGCATTGATTCTACAAATATTGTTAATCTGCTATTTCCTACTACAAAGGTAGAAAATTAACTGGGATATTACTGATGTCATCAAGTTTTGTGAAAACATTCTTTAAGTGATCACTTGCTGTTTATTGACTTCATTTAACTGGGAGGGGAACTCAAATATTTATGCATCATTTAACCAAGCTAATGAATATATATGAAGCACAAGTTTAAATATATCACCAGAAGGAATAACTTAAACATAATGGGCTTCATCATAACTCACCCATGGCTTGTTTCCTTGAATGCATATAAGCTAGCCAATCTTTGTATGCATCTAATTCAGATTGTTCCTCTTCTTCTTCTTCATAGTGATCTGGGCTAACTCTTTTGGATTTAATTGGTGTTATGGACACACATCGGACTGGTACTGGATTCTTCGATAAAAGTAACCTGACCTCCCTCTCTGCCTCGTTACTCTCTATCATTCTGAATGCATCAACATCGTAATCGATATCATTCAGTGTTGCTGCCGCAGGATCATTTGCACTTCTCTGCTTGTAGTACATGTAGTCCCTGGACCCATACCCCAATCTTGATTTCATTGTTGTTAGGTTACCAAGCGTGATTTGACTCTTGTCAATTTTATATGTCTTCACAAATTCTTCTCCCTCATCACTCCCCTTGCAAATTACATATATGATCCATTCATCATCCGCTCTGCATATAAAAGCAAATAATAGTTCATATTCCACATTGAATAAACATAAAACAACAAAGGAATCATTGTAGAAAGGATGGCAGGGGCAGTTGATCAGTTACCTTTTGTCAGACTCGTTGTGAGACGAAGGCAGCCAATTTTCTGGATCGTGGCAGTCGTCAACTGCATCTTCGGCGGCCGAATGGTTGGTTGCTCTTTGGAACGAAGGTGACCCAAAGAGCGAAGCCGCCGCCCTATGGCTGCTGGACATGACTGGTGGTGTCCCCCTCCTAGATGTTGGTGTGAACATTGCAGGTAGCATCACCGACTCAGGTGTGTGCAGCGATGTCGACGAGGAATGAGTCCCCCTTGCTGCATTGCTGATCGTCGGCATCCTTCGCCTTCCGTGGAGAATCGTCGCTCTCGGGTGGAACCCTAACTGCGCCCAATGCCGCCGCCTTGCGAAGGGATTACGAGGAAGGAGATCCAGGGATTACGAGGAAGCCAATCGTCGCTCTCGGGTGGAACCCTAACTGCGCCCAATGCCGCCGCCTTGCGAAGGGATTACGAGGAAGGAGATCCAGGGATTACGAGGAAGCCAATCGTCGCTCTCGGGTGGAACCCTAACTGCGCCCAATGCCGCCGCCTTGCGAAGGGATTACAAGGAAGGAGATTGGGGCTTATTATCAATGGGCGTTTAGGCTGACATGTGGGTCCAGTGATTTTGTGGCGCGGTAATTTGGCGCTGCAGATTTCGGATGAAAAAAGGGCGCCGCCTCTTTAGTATTCAAGACTTTAACATATTGCTTGTAGTTGTAATTTATTTAAATTGAAAATTTTGATTACTCAAACTTCGATTTTAGCTTGCCCATTGGATTCATCTAGCGCGATTACCCATTGCACATACCAGGGAGAATTTGTGCCCTAGCCGCTGCTGATCTATCTGCCGGGTTGTGCCTTCGAGAAAAAACATAACTTGAGATACCTTCCATAAAACAGGCATAACTTTTCGCTCGGTTCTCCGTTTTGGCTGAAATTTTTACAGGAGCTTGGCAACGATCTTGTTAAAAAATTCAAAAAAAATCAGGAAGATAATTAAAAAATTCAGTTTCTGTCCAGCATGCTTTTTGGCATACCTGTTTGATTTTCTGTAGACCACATCTGATCTCTGTTACAGGTGAAACTTGGTGTGGTTCCTATTCTGGTGTTGCTTGTGCTGAGAAAAATATCAAAAAAATCATTGAAAAAAGAAAATCGAAAACAACTAGGCTTTGCACTAGTGCCTTTTTGGCATTGCTAGTACAATATTTACGGTACTGCCATCCTGATTGTTCTGTGAGTTTCTTCCATTGTTCTTTGTTCCAACTTGTTGTGCTACACGTAGGACACGTCTTAGCCAGCAATTGTGATTTGTACTTTGGATATTTATTGAACTTTGCTCATCTGCACTCGATTTTGTTCCACATACATTCTCCTTACAGAACAGACATTCAGGGAATTTATTGACACAGCATACAAAAATAAATTATCATCATCACTGGAAATGAGGGTGTAATGTACAAGTATGAAATAAAAAACTAATCATTCAGTGTTATAATGGACAAGTATCAAATACATCCTCAGTGGTATAATGTACAAGTATTAAATAAAAAATTCATCATCTTCGCCTTCTACCCCAAAAGCAAGTGGTGCAACAACTCCATCATCAATGTATGTGTCATCTTCATCATCTTCATTGCTGGAAATATCGAACAGGTTGGTGGAATTCTTTTTCAGTTCACAGATAACAATTGTGTTGGTAATACTATGTGTGTTCTTCAGGAAATAAATCAAGAATAGACAGTATTTATGCAACAAAACAAACACAGTACACGCATTTTTTTCTACAGTAGTCAAACAATGTATCTACTTAGAATTGGTCTCACGCGCAAGAGTACGAAGACCGGCAACCACAAAGGAAGAAATTCTTCAGAATTCTCACCGGCGATCGGGCACGGCGACCCAGCTGCAGTACACTCAATTGGACTCCTCGGCGGACGATGATTCCAATTAAGCCCTTGGCATGGATGGAGATGGAGTCCTAGGTGGCGGCAGTGGCGGCATTAATCTGGTGGAGTCGAGCGGAGGGGGTGGCCGAGCAACCCTAGGGAGTACAAGGCCTTCGGGCCCAAAAACTGGCATCGCTGCATCCAGACAGATTCTGGTCGTCATGTTGTTTTGACGATTCCTATCGACTCCGTACGTATTTTGATATGGGATCTGTTGGGTTGGAAAGCTTATCTCCTTAGCTTTCCAACAATATATAGAATGCCCAAAACGGAGCCCGTATGTGGCCTGGGCGTCCGTTTTCGTGATGCCTGCTCCTGCAGTCCGAACCGGACTCGCGAATAAATCTGACTTCAATGTGGATTGGGCTTTGAACTCTATCTTCGTTTGGGCCTTAGTCATATGCGTATTAGTCATGTCCTCATCAGAAGGGGACTCCCGACTGGACCTTCTGTTGGGCCTGTTTTCTGTTTTCTCTTTTTGATTTATATCTAGAGGATATATTACATATGCGATTTTGATCTGTTGGGCCTGATGGAGATATATATATATACATACATACATACATAGGCATACGAGATCAAGACAACCGCAACGGGCCTTCTGTGGGCTGTCGTGCGTCGCACGGCACCGCCTCGCCGCCCCGTCTCCATAGCGCCGCCGCCGCTCTCGTCATCCAGCGCCGCCTCGCTGCCTCTTCCGAGCTCCTCGCCCGGTGCCACCCCCTTCTCCAGTTCATTTGACAATTTATCCTAGTCGATCTATCGATTTGTTCTAGTTTGTTTGACGATTTGTTCCAGTTTAAGTGCATCCAAGGAACACTTGTGTGGAGGCCCACCTGTAAGAACAAAAAGCGTGGTGATAGAAAAATTTAACTGCAACCAAGGAACACTTGGTTGCAATAAGTCTGTTACAGTTGCAACGACTACGACTAGTTGGACAACCACGCAAAATTGTGGCAATACGTCCATGCTATTGCATCTCGCAGAAACAAAGGATGCAATAGCCACCTATCTATTGCCACAATGCACCAAGCAATTTGCAACACAAATCAAGGGTTGCGAAATTGCCGTTCAGAAGCAACCAACGCTAATATGGTCGCCATAGCACCTTTCTATTGCAACACACGAAGTACTAATGCAACTTATAATTGGTGTAGCAGTATTCCCAGCCAATTGCAACACAAATCCTAAAAATAGGTGCATTAGGGACACCCTGTTGCAACACGAAATATAAATATCGCAACACAATTTATGTGTAGTAATAGGCATGCATATTACTACCAAATCACTCTTTCGGTGCCATAATTGCACCCAAATCAGTGGTGTTGCCTAAATTTTTCGTGGTTATAGGGGGAAAATCTAGTAGTGTGGATCGAGTACAAGCCGATAGCTAAGCTCACACCAGATCGGGTTGTTGACTTCTGTGACATTTAGGTAATTAGAAATATAGACACTAGATTTTAGTGTGAAAAGTGTATGCTTGTTATGGTGTATGAGTATAGCACAAAGGATAGGGGTATAATTGTAATTCTGTAAAATATAGGTCCTTAAGTGTTGATTGGGTAAAATGGGAGATAGCATCAAAACCTAGGAAAAATATAACACTAGGTTTCAAATTTATATCACCATAGGAAAGAAAATGCAATAGATAGATTAAATCCTAAGAAAAATATGTCTTTATGTGAAAGCAAGGGCCTAAATATAATTAATGCAAAAATATGGGTCCTCTTATGCAAATTATTGAAGTATAAGAGTAGCTTTCAGAGTTTACTTAAGGGCTAAAATGCAAGAATACAAGTCATCATGACATCCCATGAAAACTTACAAATGTATCCAAAATTTCATCAAATCCATCTTGGTAAGGACAAAAGTAATTCAAATTCTACTTTTGTTCAAAATTTAACATGTAAAGCTATAAACTTTGGCTTTTTGAACTTGAAACTTAAAACAATATTGTAGAGTTTGAAAAACTCTACAACTTTTATTTTGGGAATTTCCTCATTAGACCTCTACAACAGTGGGAAATTTTAGTTTACCGAGAGGTCCCTAAGATTTCTGAGATTTCCAAATAGGGCCCCCGGACCTCCTCCCCTCACTTCTTCTTCCTCGAGCTCGTGCTGCTCTGCTCTGCCTCCTGCCGCCGGTGCAGTACTTCGCCTCTGGCCGCCGCCGCCGCTCCACCTCCTGCTGAGATGACCTCCACGCGTCCATCTCCCCCTGCCCCGGTCCTGTTCCCCTCCCCTGCTGCCCTCCTCCGGCCGCGCCACAACTTCCCGAGCCGTCCGCCAGCCGCCACGCCCTCATCGCCGTTGCCAGCTCCTTCTTGCACCCCCAACACCGCTCTGGGCCTCAAAACACATCAAGGACCACTCTATGATCTTGTTTACTTGCTGCCGCACTTCCTTTCCGCTGCATTTTCCTTTCTCCGAGCTCACTCCCTCACCGGACCTCCGCCGCCCCCACTGCCCACCGTCGTCAGCCACCCTCGCTCCCTCTGAACCCCAATCCAGCGTGGCTAGAGCACCGCAGTGACCCACTAGTGCTCTCCAGCCCGATCAATTTCATCCTCCCGCATCCAAGCCTCGTCTTCCACAGCTCCGGCTAGCTCGATTTCCACCGCCGCCTCCTGCTCACCGTGGGCAACCCACTCCGAGCCCTCCCACACCACGACAACCCCTTAGCTAGCACCACATCGACCCCGTGAAGCTCTACGACCCCTCCATTAGCTCCCTAGTGCACTGCATCGACTCCACGACGCTCGCCGGCGTTTACCTCCGCCGCCATCATCACTGTCTGCGCCGGTTGCCCCTAATCCGAAGCTTATGTTCCCAATTGAGTGCACCAATACCTTCCCCACAACTCACTGGTGCTTGCGTGCAGGTTCCTCACCGGTGTTGGCCGTCAGAGTATCGCCGTCGTCGTTGACCCCTCCGCCACCACTTCGGGCTCCCGTCGAGATCCCCCTTTCCGGTCACCTCAACCCTCGACACGTGGACCAATCAAACCGTCGTGAGCCCCTGAAGCTTTCCCTCCCCTCGGCCCTCGCCGCCGGTGACCCTCCTCGCTGGAACACGGCCGTCCAACCCCTGCTCCCCCTTTCACCTCTAGCCAAGGACCACGGGTTAAAAGATGCAAAAGCCTAGGGGGCTATCTGCAAGGCTTAAGACTCATGTGAATAGTGCCTTAGGGACCCCCTTGTGTTATTTATGCTGTCAACTTTGAAATTCTATATCAATTCAAGAAAAAATCATAAAAGTGTAAACTAAAATTTGTTGGAATCCTCATTTTAAGATCTACAATTTTCTTTAGAGATTAACTTTCATTTTTCGAATAGTTTGTGCTCTAATTTAAATACTAAGTTTAAGTAGATGTAGGTTAAGAAAATGCATAATAAATAGCAGAAAAATAGTAAAAATGTGAACTCAATTCTGTTAGCTTTGCTTTGACATGTAGGACTTTGGAAAAATAATTAACCTGCTGTGTGTGAGATATTTCCATAATATGTGAGTTTAATTATGAATAATACCTATTTAAACTTGTATATTTAATATCTATGGTTTTAAATGTTCAAAAATCATGAAAATATTTTGAGGTACTGTTCTTGGGTGGTGTAACCTGTCACTAAATTCTCACCCTAGGATCAGGTGTAAAACCACCAGAACAAATGAAACATGCTATGATAATGTCTTACTCTTATCTAAATAAAATAAGTCCATGGTTAAATAATAACCTAGGGTTAGTATAAATAATTAGCAAAGCAAATAGATAAAGTTATTAATAATTAGTTTAAATATTTGAAACCAATTCACCCTGTTACCTCATGCCATTAGTTAAATATTTAGGGTGACCAACCCTGTTACTTAATGTAACTAGATAAAATGGTTAATACCCGATAAATGACTGCCCACTGGAGAAATAAATGGTATGTGTAAAAAGTAAATTATATTTTCATTGGATTGCAACTTTATCATGAAATAAAATAAAATAATATGCATCCCTTAACTTATAACTTTGCATATCATGTAGACTCGACTACTCTCGCCGACGGTGACTACGAACTAATCCCGGAACAAGGAGTGGAATCAGCTGAAGACTCCAGGAACGCCGTCGAAGATCTAACTGAAGCTCCAAACCGAAGTTCGGAAAACTTTGACACTACTGCCCCCAACCCCACGCAATAAGGCAAGCCCCGGACATAACCAGTACTTTATTTACACTGCAACCTATATTATTTATATCTATCTATGCATTAAGTTCATAGGAATTGTATGAGAAACCCTAGTTACATTTTCCTAGGAACCAATATATTGAATACTAGCACTTGACTTCGAATAGCCGCTCTGCTAATACGATCGGTAGAAGTCAGGTGATTTCCTGTCACTCGCGCGATATAGGAGTTGCAATGTTTACATTCCTGTAATCACTATAAGGATGACGAACGGGATTTATGTGAGGTACCATGGTTGAGATGATACCTCGTCTGTGTTGATGAATTTGATAAGGTCGCAGTGTGTGGTAGCGGTGGTTAAGCGTTTGAAAGTACTAGCCACATGCCGCGAAATATGGTAAGTGGTAAGCCTAGTAACCAATCAGCCCGAGGAGTGGACATACCTCCCACCACTCGTATTTGGTTTTTCCTATTACTTGATTCGACGTGTGGGAATATGTGTTGCAGGGCAACCAGGAGTACGGTCGTGTAGTCACTCTACAGACATATATCCTGCATATTGGATGTGTGTATGGTCCTGCAGTCGCTTATGGTGGATTTGATCCATGAGTCGGAATGAAAGGCAAACGGTTGCTTCGGAACAATCGTTGGATGTTCCAAGCGTGTGAGTTAGGTTTACCCTTGCAAGGCTGAAATTTGATTCAGGAATCGTCCGTTTCTCGTGGAGATTGAGATTGCTTGATCCCTTTACCACATAAAGTAACAAGAGCAACTTCATGATTATCAAAGATGATGTTTGGCTAAAGATTCTACCATGCTTGAATAGTTATAGGTGCTTATGTAGAATGATTAATCACATAGAACTTGAAAGCTAAAAATTGACAATAAGGATCTACTCTTTGTTGCTTTTCAGCTGAAAAATTTACCCATAACCAGTAAAGCCTTTATAAGTCTAGTTACATGGCTAAGTATACCATGAATGTGTAAGCCTTGCTGAGTATTAGAATACTCAGTCTTGCCTTGTGACTTTTTGTTTAGGTAATCCCCCTGACGACTCTGCTCTGCCTAAGCCGTGGCCTTACCCTCTGCCTGATGGTTGGTCCCTGGAGTGGGACCCGTCCCCGGCCAACACAGATTCCTCCGAGTGATATCATGCCAGGGCTAGCATGATATCTGAACTGACGATGTGTACAGTGTCCGTGTTTTAAACTCCGCTGCCATGACTTGAAACTTAAACTATTTTGTAATAACTTCCCTCAGTTGGGAATTGATGTTACTTTTAAACACTCATGTAATATACCTGCCTGTGATGTAAAATATGATGGCTTTTGTATCTCTGGACTCGCCTTCGTGCGAGGTACCTTGTTTGATCTTGCATTCGGTGGTTTATCGGGACATTACCCGACAGGCCAAGGGATTATACCGTTTGAAGCATGTGGGAGCCCTCAAGAGTGGACTCGCTTACTTGAGCCAGTGTAATTCAGGTTGGTTCTGCCACAGCTGGTACCAGAGCTAACAAGTGTACACTGGAGATACGAAGTGCCTTAAAAATACTTTTAGTATAAAATTTGACTAACCAAGTATTTTGCAAAACTACGTACGGTTCATTAAGGCTTGTGTTTAGTACGTAAAGCCCTAGGGTGACATTTAAGGGAATTAGAGGTGGCTATAGTATATATATAACTCTAACTCCCAGCATTACTTTTCTGTCAAAACTTAAATTGATGCACAATTCAACTTTACATTCTGTAACGACACCTTCGATGATGAGGTAAGAAGGTAAGGATCCTCAGCTAACTGGGGAGTTAGCCTTCCCGTCGGTGATGCGAATCGAATGCTATTTCTCAAGCAGTGGCCCACTTGAGATGCTGCCAATATATCAACTTCGGTTGATAAATATTGGGAGTATATGGTTCAGCGCAGGGTATGGCGATCGCTGTTCATACCCCCGCATTTTGCGGTACCCCCGTGAATACGTTGTTTCGATAACGTATGTTAACGTTGTCTGTACGGCGGTAATGGTACACATGCTGTTTCTATAGTAAACAGTAATGTTTGGGGATGCTTTCATGACATGCTGGCATGAAAGGTTCGATATATATATATCTTGTGGTTTTCTGCAGGTACACTAACCACGATTACGAAATTATGACGGATAGGACTTATCGGCTAGTTATTAGTGAGAGACGTATGTATTAAGCCACTGAACCTAACCACGTAAGTCCGGAGATATTCGGCAATTGTTTTGATTGTGAGGTCGAATAGTACGTGCATGCATAATACATTAACCAACAAAATGAGTGTTTGAATTTGTTATTCTAAGGATAGGTATGTATGCTTGCTATGGTATATGTGAGTAGTACAAAAGACTAGGGGTATAATTGTAATTTCTGTAAAATATAGGTCCTTGAGTGTTAATTGGGTGAAATGCGAGATAGCATTAAAACCTAGGATAAATATAATACTAGGTGTCAAATTTATATTACCATAGGAAAGAAAGTGTAAAAGATAGGTTAAATCCTAAGAAAAATAAGCCTTTAAGTAAAAACAGGGACCTATGTGTGATTAAAACAAAAATCATAGGGCCTTTTATGTAAAATAGTTGAAGTGTAAAAGTAACTTTCATGTTTACTTAAGGGCTAACATGTAAGAATACAAGTCATCATGACATCCCATGAAAACTTGTAAACATATCCAAAATTTCATCAAATCCACTTTGGTAAGGACAAAAGAATTCAAATTCTACCTTTACTCAAAAATTTAACATGTAAAGCTATAAAATTTGAGTTTCTAAACTTGAACCTTAAAGCAATGTTGTAGAGTTTGAAAACCTCTACAACTTCTATTTTGGTCACTTCCTCAGTAGAGCTTTAGAGCAACGGGAAATTTTACTTTACAGGGAAGTCCCTAGATCTTTCCTTTTTTCCAGATGAGCCCCTCGGACTTTTCCTCTCCTTCTTCTTCCTCTGAGCCCCCTCTGTTCCCCTGCCTCCCCTGCTCTGCTTCCCACGGCTGCCGGTGCAGCTCCCCCGGCCGCCGCTGTGCAGGCCGTCGTCGCCCACCTCTTGCTTCCCCTCTCTCCACGCGTCATCCTTTCCCTACGCCGGCCTAAGGTCTTTGTAAAGAAGAAGGACAATAGCCTAAGGTTATATGTCGATTATCATCCACTCAATGCAGTCACTATCAAAAATAAGTACCCTCTTCCCCGCATTGACATATTATTCGATCAACTAGCCGGAGCTAAGGTCTTTTCTAAGATTGACTTACGCTCTGGTTATCATCAGATCAAAATCAAGCCTTGTGACATTCCAAAAATGGGTTTCTCGACAAGATATGGACTATATGAATATCTGGTTATGTCATTTGGTCTTACTAACATGCCGGCATATTTCATGTATCTCATGAATTCAGTCTTTATGCCGGACCTGGACAAGTTCGTTATGGTCTTCATCGATGATATTCTGATATATTCCAAGACTAAAGAAGACCATGCTAATCATATACGTGTCGTTCTTCAACGACTACGTGATCATCGCCTTTACGCCAAATTCTCTGGCTGGACAGTGTGAAATTTTTGGGACATACTATCTCAAGTGAAGGCATATCGGTTGATCCAACCAAATTCCAGGAGGTTATGGATTGGAAGCCTCCGACTTCAGTCCATCAAATCCGAAGTTTCCTTGGATTGGTGGGATACTATCACCGATTCATTCCAGACTTCTCCAAGATAGCTAAACCCATGACTGAGCTACTTAAGAAAGAGGTTAAGTTCCGTTGGGATGACAAGTGTGATGAAGCATTCCACACCTTGAGAAAACTTCTAACAACTGCTCCAGTGCTAGCTCAGCCAGATAATACCCATCCTTTTGATGTCTATTGCGATGCCTCTGGAATTGGCCTTGGTTGTGTTCTTATGCAAAACAACCGGGTCATTGCTTATGCATCCCGAGCACTTCGGAATCATGAACAAAACTACCCAACCTATGATCTTGAATTGGCAGCAGTTATTCATTCTCTCAAGATCTGGAGACATCATCTTATGGGCGCCAAGTGTAATATTTATAGTGACCATAAGAGTCTCAAATATATCTTTACCCAAGCTGACCTGAATATGAGGCAAAGGTGTTGTAATATCCAGGTAGTTAGACAACTAGATACTAAGTTTGGGTGTATTATATGTAAGCAGGTTATAGTGTATACAAGTTGTACAAAGCAATAAGGGTATATTTGTAAATTATGAGTTTTATAAATTCTTATGAGCAAGTGTGTGAAAATGTTCTTAAGTGTCAAATTTCAGATGACTATAGAATAGAAAAGAGCAAAAGTTAAATAAACCTAAGGGGAATAGCCTTTATATGAAATTAAGAACCTTTATGTGATTAATACAAAGATATAAGGACTTACATGTGAAATGGTAAAAAGATAAAAGTAAAACTTAGTTTTACCTAAGGACTAAAGTGTAAAAAGAGCTAGTCATGATTACTGCAGAAAAACTTACAAAGAGACCCCAAACATTAGAGCATTTTGTTTAAATTAACACATAAAGTTTATAATTTAAGTTGTGTTCAAAAGTTCAAAATAAAATAGTACCCTTTGAGATTTTGAACTCGAGCTCTAAAGCATTCTTGTAGGATTTGAAATTCTCTACAACTTTGCTTTAGACATTTATCTCATTAGGATTTTGTATCAATGGGAAATTTTAGTTTACAGAGGAGTCCCTGGAATTTTTGGGAATTACAAACGAGTCCTTCTGACTCCCGTCTGCCTTCTTCCTCCTCTGGCACCGCCACTTCCCCGTCTGTCCCGCTCTGCCACCGCCGTTCACCACCGGCGCAGGCTCCCGAGCTCCACCTCCAGCTGCAGCACACATCCACGCGTCGTTTCCCTTCGATCCCGACCCCCTTCCTCTTCCCTGGTGGCTTCTCCCACGCACGCCACGACGTCCCCGAACTGTTCGCCGGCCGCCACCTCCTGGTCACCGTGGACAGGCCACCCCGGTGCCTTAACTCCCTCTCTCTCGCGCGCAGCAACACCACTCCAACGCCTACATTCTATTCTGCTACCCCCAGTGCTCAACTCCGAGCGCCCGAGCTGCATTCCGCCGCCGCCGTCTCTTTCCACTCCGGCCGCGCACAGCACGCCCGTGGGCAGCCCACACCGGACCTCCTCCGCCCCAACCAACACCCGCACCAGCTTCCCTGTGTCTTGCTCGTGCTCGACGACCCACTGATCTTCCCTAATTTCCACTGAAGCCTTGTCCCCGACGAGCGCCACCGTCGCCGCCTTCGGCCTCCACCGTGGGCAGCTCGCTCCGGGCACTCTCACGCCACCACGACTCTCTGGCTAGCACCACATCATCGTCCTGAAGCTGTTCGACCCATCCATTGGTTCCCTAGTGCACTACAGAGCCTCCCCGACGCTCGCCGGCGTTCTTCTTCGCCGCCGCCGCCTCGGTCTCCGTCGGTCTCCTTTAATCCAGCACGACTTCTTCCAATTGATAGTACCTACACATTCCCCGTGTCTCACTGAAGCTTTTGCACAGGTCGGTTGCCAACGTTCGCCACCGGAGCTCCGCCGTCGACGGTGACCCCTCCGCCGTCACCTCGGGCTCAAGTCGAACTCCACTGTTCCGGCCATCCCCGTCCACGACAAGTAGCGCAACGAGACCACAGTAAGACCCTGAGCCTTTCCTTGCCCTTGAACCTCGCCGCCGGTGACCACCGTCGCCGGAACACGGTCGCCTCCACCTTGCTCTGTTCGGGTTCACGGCCAAGGGCTTCGGGTTAGAAGGAAAAGAAATCCAGGGGGTTTTGTGCAAAGGAGTAGACTCAGAGGAATAGTGCCGAGGGACCTCCTTATGTAAATTTGGCTGTCAACTTAGAAATGCTATATCTTTTCGAGAAAACATCATAAAATTGTAAACTAAATTTTGTTGGAATCCTTAGATAAAGATCTACAACTTTATTTAAAGGGTCAACTTCAGTTTCTGAATGTTTGATGATCAAACTTAAATATCAAATTTAGTTGCTTGTAAGCTTAGAAAATGCATGGTAATTCATAGAAAAATGATAAAATGGTAAAACCAGTGGTGATAATTTTCTTTAAACATGTAGGATTGAAGAAAAATAATTAACCTTGTACTTTAGCATTATTTTCTTAATGTACAAGTTTTATTAGAAATAAGGTGTAGTTTCCTTAATATAATTAATAAACACACTTTCAAATGTTCAAAAATCATGAAAAATATGTTATGGTTCTGTTTTGTATTATTGCAACATATTATTAAGTTTTCAACTAAGAATTAGATGTTAAATAAATTGGATATAATATAATTGATTTATAATGTAATAGCAACTTAAAGTTCATATAAATAATTAGTGAGGTCAATTTATAAAGCTCTTTAATATAAATATTAAGAACCACCCCACTTGTTGCTTCATGCTACTAGTTAGTTAATTAATGTAATTCACCCTGTTGTTTAAATGGATTTAGATAAAACATATAATGCTCGATAAATGACTGCCCAGTATAGGGTAACTAAGTTATTTATCGAAATATAACATCCTTTACATGGAATTGCAACTTTATCGTGAATTGAAATACAAATGTATGCATCCATTAAACTTCATCTTGCATATCATGTAGACTCGACCACTCTCGCTGACGGGGACTATCAGCTGATTCCGGATCAAGAAGGAGGTTATTCTGAAGACTCCGGGAATCTCGTCGTGGATTTCTCTGAAGCCCCGAACCAAGGTTCGGAAGATATAAATTTGATTAACCCCAACCCCACCAGCGAAGGCAAGCCCCGGACATAACCTCTACTTTCCTACACTGCAACCTATATTATTTACATATATCTGTATGCATTAAGTTCTTAGGAGTTGTTTGGAAAATTTAGTTGCATTGTTCTAGGAACCAATGTATTGAACACTAGAACTTGAGTTCGACTAGCTGCTCTGCTTATAGGACCGGTAGAAGTCGAGTGATTTCCTGTCACTTGCGCGATATAGGAATTGTAATGTTTACATTCCTGCTATCACTATAAGGATGCCGGACGGGAGTTTTATGAGGTATCATGGTCAAGATGATACCCCGTCTGTGTTGTGGAATTTGATAAGGTCGCAGTGTGTGGTAGCGGTGGCTAAGCGTTTGAAAGTACTAGCCACATGCCGTGAAATATGGTAAGCGGTAAGCCTAGTAACCGATCGGCCCGAGGAGTGGACATACCCCCCACCACATGTATTTGCTTCTTTCGGTTACTTTGTTCGACGTGTAGGCATACGTGTTGCTGGGCAACCAGGAGTACGGGTTTTGTAGTCGCGCTACAGACGTACGTCCTGCACTTTGGAAGTGCGTATGACCTGCAGTCGCTTGTGGTGGCACTGATCCACGAGTTGGAATAAAAGGCAAACGGTTGCTTTGGAACAACCCTGTGGTGTTCCAAGCGTGTGTGTTAGGTGTACCTTGCAAGGATTGAATCTCGATTCCGAATCGTCCGCCTCTCACGATGTATGAGACTGCTTATTCCCTTTACCACATAGAGTAACAAGAGCAACTTTGTGATTATGAAAGATGATGTTTGGTTAAAGATTCCACCATGTTTGAGTAGTTATAGGTGCTTACCTAGAATGGTTAATCCACTAGAACCGGAAAGCTAAAAGTTGAAAGTAAGGATCCACTCTTTGATGCTTTTCA
This sequence comes from Panicum hallii, assembly GCF_002211085.1. NCBI lineage: Eukaryota > Viridiplantae > Streptophyta > Magnoliopsida > Poales > Poaceae > Panicum > Panicum hallii. The sequence goes on along the minus strand of NC_038050.1, from coordinate 39,442,166 downwards.
GCTGAAAACCCTACCCAAAGCTAAAAGCCATCATGAGTCTAGTTATGGGCTAAGGTATACCCAATTCCGGGTAAGTCTTGCTGAGTATTAGTATACTCAGCCTTGCTTTTGTTGATTTAATCCAGGTAATCTCCCTGATGAGCCAGCTTTCATTACACCGTGGCCCTACCCCTTGCCTGATGGTTGGTTCGTGGAATGGGATCCGTCCCCGGCCAACACAGATTCTGCCGAGTGATATCATGCCAGGGCTAGCATGATATCTATAATAACGATGTGTACAATGTTTACGTTTTTCAAAACTCCGCTGCTTTGACTGAAATCTAAAGCCTGTCTTGTAATAATCTCTCCTCCGTGGGAGCTAATGATGCTTTGTACATTTTTGTAATATAACTGCCTGTGGTGTAATATATTTTGGCATTGTATCTCTAGACTCACCTTCGTGTGAGGTACCTTGTTAGATCCTGCGTTCGGTGGTTTATCGGGACGTTACCCGACAGACCAATAGTTTTATACCTTTTGAAGTACGAGGTAGTCTTTCAGTGAGGACTCGCGTACTTGAGCCGGTATAATTCAGGTTGGTTCTGCCACAGGTGTTGGTTAGAACTGATCAAAGACTACGATCTTGAGGTACACTACCATCCTGGCAAAGCCAATGTGGTTGCGGATACACTTAGCCGCAAGGCAGATTGTCATTGCTTATCCATAGCAACTTTCAATGACACTCTCTGCAATCAGATGAGAAAACTCAATCTAGAGATCATCCCTCAAGGTAGTCTAAATCTATTATCTATCGAATCTACTCTTCAAGATAGAATCATCATGTCGCAATTACATGATGAAGGTATCAAAATTATCAAATCAAAACTATCTCAGGAAGAAGGCAAATATAAGTGTTTCCACACAGATCATCAAGGAGTTCTATGGTTCAACAATCGTATTGTTGTACTTAAAAATCATCAACTTCACAAACAAATCCTTGATGAAGCACATCTATCTAAATTCTCTATTCATCCTGGTAGCACCAAAATGTATCAAGATCTTCGATAAAATTTTTGGTGGACCAGAATGAAAAGAAAAATTGCTAAATATGTTTCCGAGTGTGATACGTGCCAGAGAGTCAAAGCCAGTCATCTAAAAGCATCTGGTACACTCCAACCACTACCCATCCCGTCATGGAAATGGGAAGACATTAGTATGGATTTCATTGTTGGTCTTCCTAACACGTCCCAAAAACATGACTCCATATGGGTAATCATTGATAGACTTACCAAAACCACGCACTTCCTTCCGGTACATACCACTTATTCAGCTAAGAAGTACGCCGAAGTCTATCTTGATCAAATTGTTCGGTTGCATGGTATCCCTAAGACCATCATTTCTGATCGAGGGACCCAATTCATTGCACGCTTCTTGGAACAATTGCAGTCTGCTCTTGGAACCAAACTCATTCGGAGTTCTGCGTATCATCCCCAGACTGATGGACAAACTGAGCGAGTTAACCAAATCCTCGAAGACATGCTCCGAGCTTGTATTATTCACTATGGTACAAGCTGGGACAAGTGTCTTGCCTTGGCCGAATTCTCTTACAACAATAGCTATCAATCTAGTCTTCAGATGGCTCCCTTTGAAGCGTTATACGGTCGAAAATGTCGAACTCCTTTGAGTTAGTCTGAGACCGGCGAACGCAAAATTTTTGGACCAGATCTAGTCATCAAAGCTGAAGATAAGGTCAAAGTTATTCAAGCCAATCTTAAAATAGCCCAATCTAGACAAAAGAGTTATACAGATCAAAGAAGAAAACCTCTGCAATTCCAAGTAGGAGATTTTGTCTATCTCCGAGTATCTCCTACCAAAGGTGTTCAGCGTTTCGGCATAAAAGGGAAGTTAGCACCCCGGTATGTCGGACCCTTCGAGATCCTTAAAATCTGTGGCCCAATGGCTTACAGAATTCGTCTTCCATCTCAATTGGCTGCTATTCACGATGTTTTCCATATCTCTCAACTCAAGAAATGTATCAAAGTACCTACGAAAATCGTTGAAACCCATGCCATTGAGATTGAACCTGATCTATCTTACACCGAACAACCCATCCAAATCTTGGATACCAAGGAGAGAGTCACCAGAAGGAAGAAGATCAAAATATATAAGATCTTATGGGATCATCACACCAAAGAAGAAGCAACTTGGGAAACAGAATCCTATCTTCAACGAAACTTCCCAAACTTCCTTCAAGCCAATTCCCAAATCTAATCATCCAATTCTATTCTGCTTCAGAATCTCGAGACGAGATTCCTTTTAGGGGGGAAGGCTGTGACATTCAGGTAATTAGAAATATAGACACTAGATTTTAGTGTGAAAAGTGTATGCTTGTTATGGTGTATGAGTATAGCACAAAGGAATAGGGGTATAATTGTATTTCTATAAAATATAGGTCCTTAAGTGTTGATTGGGTAAAATGGGAGATAGCATCAAAACCTAGGAAAAATATAACACTAGGTATCAAATTTATATCACCATAGGAAAGAAAATGCAATAGATAGATTAAATCCTAAGAAAAATAGGTCTTTATGTGAAAGCAGGGGCCTAAATATAATTAATGCAAAAATATGGGTCCTCTTATGCAAATTATTGAAGTATAAGAGTAGCTTTCAGAGTTTACTTAAGGGTTAAAATGCAAGAATACAAGTCATCATGACATCCCATGAAAACTTACAAATGTAACCAAAATTTCATCAAATCCATCTTGGTAAGGACAAAAGTAATTCAAATTCTACTTTTGTTCAAAATTTAAAATGTAAAGCTATAAACTTTGGCTTTTTGAACTTGAACCTTAAAACAATATTGTAGAGTTTGAAAAACTCTACAACTTTTATTTTGGGCATTTCCTCATTAGACCTCTACATCAGTGAGAAATTTTAGTTTACCGAGAGGTCCTTGAGATTTCTGAGATTTCCAAATAGGCCCCCCGGACCTCCTCCCCTCTCTTCTTCTTCCTCGAGCTCATGCTGCTCTGCTCTGCCTCCTGCCGCCGGTGCAGTACTTCGCCTCTGGCCACCGCTCTGCCGCCGCCGCCGCTCCACCTCCTGCTGAGATAACCTCCACGCGTCCATCTCCCCCTGCCCCGGTCCTGTTCCCCTCCCCTGCTGCCCTCCTCCGGCCACGCCACAACTTCCCGAGCCGTCCGCCGGCCGCCATGCCCTCGTCGCCATTGCCAGCTCCTGCTTGCATCCCCAGCACTGCTCTGGGCCTCAAAACACGTCCGAGGACCACTCTGTGATCTTGTTTACTCGCACTTCCTTTCCGCTGCATTTTCCTTTCTCCGAGCTCACTCCCTCACCGGACCTCCACCACCCCCACTGCCCACCGTCGTCAGCCGCCCTCGCTCCCTCTGAACCCTAATCCAGCGTGGCTAGAGCACCGCAGTGACCCACTGGTGCTCTCCAGCCCGATCAATTTCATCCTCCCACATCCAAGCCTCGTCTTCCACAGCTCCGGCTAGCTCGAGTTCCGCCGCCGCCTCCTGCTCACCGTGGGCAACCCACTCCGAGCCCTCCCGCACCACGACAACCCTTAGCTAGCTCCACATCAACCCCGTGAAGCTCTACGACCCCTCCATTAGCTCCCTAGTGCACTGCATCGACTCCCCGACGATCGCCGGCGTTTACCTCCGCCGCCATCGTCACTGTCTCCGCCGGTTGCCCCTAATCCGAAGCTTATGTTCCCAATTGAGTGCACCAATACCTTCCCCACAACTCACTGGTGCTTGCGCGTAGGTTCCTCACCGGTGTTGGCCGTCAGAGTATCACCGTCGTCGTTGACCCCTCCGCCACCACTTCGGGCTCCCGTCGAGATCCCCCTTTCCAGTCACCTCAACCCTCGACACGTGGCCCAATCAAACCGCCGTGAGCCCCTGAAGCTTTCCCTCCCCTCGGCTCTCGCCGCCGGTGACCCTCCTCACTGGAACACGGCCGTCCAACCCCTGCTCCCCCTTTCACCTCTAGCCAAGGACCACGGGTTAAAAGATGCAAAAGCCTAGGGGGCTATCTGCAAGGCTTAAGACTCATGTGAATAGTGCCTTAGGGACCCCCTTGTGTTATTTATGCTGTCAACTTTGAAATTCTATATCAATTCAAGGAAAAATCATAAAAGTGTAAACTAAAATTTGTTGGAATCCTCATTTTAAGATCTACAACTTTTTTTAGAGATTAACTTTCATGTTCTGAATAGTTTGTGCTCTAATTTAAATACTAAGTTTAAGTAGATGTAGGTTAAGAAAATGCATAATAAATAGCAGAAAAATAGTAAAAATGTAAACTCAATTGTGTTAGCTTTGCTTTGACATGTAGGACTTTGGAAAAATAATTAACCTGCTGTGTGTGAAATATTTCCATAATATGTGAGTTTAATTATGAATAATACCTATTTAACCTTGTATATTTAATATCTATGGTTTTAAATGTTCAAAAATCATGAAAATATTTTGAGGTACTATTCTTGGGTGGTGTAAACTGTCACTAAATTCTCACCCTAGGATTAGGTGTACAACCACCAGAACAAATGAAACATGCTATGATAATGTCTTACTCTTATCTAAATAAAATAAGTCCATGGTTAAATAATAACCTAGGGTTAGTATAAATAATTAGCAAAGAAAATAGATAAAGTTATTAATAATTAGTTTAAATATTTGAAACCAATTCACCCTATTACCTCATGCCATTAGTTAAATATTTAGGGTGACCAAATCTGTTACTTAATGTAACTAGATAAAATGGTTAATACGCGATAAATGACTGCCCATTGGAGAAATAAATGGTATGTGTAAAAAGTAAATTATATTTTTGTTGGATTGCAACTTTATCATGAAATAAAATAAAATAATATGCGTCCCTTAACTTATAACTTTGCATATCTTGTAGACTCGACTCCTCTCACCGACGGTGACTACGAACTAATCCCGGAACAAGGAGTGGAATTAGCTGAAGACTCCGGGAACGCCGTCGAAGATCTAACTGAAGCTCCAAACCGAAGTTCGGAAAACTTTGACACTACTGCCCCAACCCCACGCAAGAAGGCAAGCCCCGGATATAACCCCTATTTTATTTACACTGCAACCTATATTATTTATATCTATCTATGCATTACATTCATAGGAATTGTATGAGAAACCCTAGTTACATTTTCCTAGGAACCAATGTATTGAATACTAACACTTGAGTTCGAATAGCCGCTCTGCTAATAGGATCGGTAGAAGTCGAGTGATTTTCTATCACTCGCGCGATATAGGAGTTGCAATGTTTACATTCCTGTAATCACTATAAGGATGACGACGGGATTTATGTGAGGTATCGTGGTTCAGATGATACCGCGTTTGTGTTGATGAATTTGATAAGGTCACAGTGTGTGGTAGCGGTGGTTAAGCGTTTGAAAGTACTAGCCACATGCCGTGAAATATGGTATGCGGTAAGCCCAGTAACCAATCGGCCCGATGAGTGGACATACCTCCCACCACTCGTATTTGGTTTTTCCTGTTACTTGATTCGACGTGTGGGAATACGTGTTGCAGGGCAACCAGGAGTACAGTCGTGTAGTCGCTCTACAGACGTACGTCCTGCACATTGGATGTGCGTATGGTCCTGCAGTCGCTTGTGGTGGATCTGATCCACGAGTCAGAATGAAAGGCAAACGGTTGCTTCGGAACAATCGTTGGATGTTCCAAGAGTGTGAGTTAGGTTTACCCTTGCAAGGCTGAAATTCGATTAAGGAATCATCCATTTCTCATGGAGATTGAGACTGCTTGATCCCTTTACCACATAGAGTAACAAGAGCAACTTTATGATTATCAAAGATGATGTTTGGCTAAAGATTCTACCATGCTTGAATAGTTATAGGTGCTTATCTAGAATGATTAATCACATAGGACTTTGAAGCGTCCCCTCATCCGAGGAGACTTAAATGTGATATACAAATCAGTCCCAGGAGGCTGATACACATTTATTACATCAGATGGTACATTACCGTACAAACCTCCGAGGAGGCGGGCACTCGATACAGATGATAACTAGTAATAAAATAGCTATGGTAATACACCAAAGCGTGACCCACGCGGGATCCAACTCGGGCTCAGAGTAACACGCTAGCAGAAGCATCTTGCGGAGGGCCAACACCACAGGCAGAGTTGGGCGCGGACACAACCCTTATTCGTCGTTTCCGATCACGTAGTCCGGGTCTTCCTCTGAGAAAACCACATATATATATAGGGTGAGTACAAAGGTACTCAACAAGTCCAACCACACCCGCGGAGGGGGTGATAACAGAGATCATGCAGGTTATATCAAGGGTGGGGTTAGGGTTTATTTGCGATAAAGCAAGATTTTACACATGCAAGGGTTTATTTAACAAAAGCACTTTCTCAAAACATTTTTATAGTAATCGGACCTTAAGTAGTGTTGATCCTGCACGAAGGATCCAAGTTTTAGTGTCATCGGACTCGGCGTCCACAGTAGCTTACTGCATAACTGCCGAGTACTTTCAAAACAACCTATGCCACAAAACCAATCATCCCGAAACATCTATTGAAGTGACCATGCCGTAACGCGCCCAATACCGTGGACACGGCTATTTGAATAGATTTTTACCCTCTGCAGAGGTTGTACACTTTACCCACAAGTAGGGTACCGCGCTACGAACACCTTAATGTCGCGGCGGATCCTAACAAAGCCATTACCCACCTTAGCTGAATCTAACTAGCCAACACGGAAGCTACCATGGGGTTAATGACCTATCAACAAGGTCGTAACCGGGACATAACTCACACAGATCGTATTCCTTTCCATGGCCTCCCGTTGCTCACCCGCTCTCCTTTCGGCTAGTAGAACAACTAGTGGGGTTTATGCTAAGCCGTTGCCCAAACAACGGTCGAGTGGTTGTACGATAAATGGGTTAGGCAAGATGACACCTCAGTTTATCCTTATATTGACCAGACGGACATCTCCCGACCATGCTCAACCACAAAGGTACAAGCACACTAGTGGCATTTCACACAGAAAACGCCGTCCATCTCGCCAGATTAAGCCTTCCCTGTATTTTCTCAAAACCCTATTTTATCTTTTTAAAACCCTTATACCCTTATTTTTGGTAAAGTGCTTGTGGTCATGGTTTAAAATATAATCAAGGGAATGACAGGTAATAAGCATCTCTAGCGGTAGGTAACGCCTAGCGAAGCAAATCCTAGGTTATCAAAGAGTGGTCATATTAATCAAGGGGTGGCTATCCAACCATGTCTTGCAATAAAACGATGCATTTTATAAAATAGGCTAATAGGTTGTATTTATAAAACTGGGATAAATATGCATCAAAGGATGGGATTGGACTTGCCATTCACAAAGCCTTCCGGGAAGTCCTGATCGAGGTACTGTCCTTCAGGTTCTGGCTCACGGCACTGGTTCTCGGACTCTTGCTCGTAGTACTGCTCGTCGACGGGTTCTCCCTCGGTCACCTCGTGATCTACGGCGCACACAAACAACATTCAATAAAGAAAAGAGGTAAAGGTTTTATCTACAAGCCCGAATCAGAGATAACTTAAGAAACAATGGTAGAAAGAATATTTTCGGGGGATTTCTTGATGGCACGGCCGCCGTTATGATAGAAATGGCGTGGTAAAGTTTCGAGGCAAACGGAAGATTTTTGGCGCATGAAATGATAGGCCGAACGGGGTTTTAGGGAAGGGATAAGGGTCTAAGGACCTATTTGTAATTACTGTTGGGAGGGGGAGGGCTTGATTGGAATTTCCGGGAATACCTAGGGTACTCTAAAAAGGGCCAGTGTAACGCCCTGAAAATCCACCAAATTAAAACACGCGCTAGGGTGCTTCATTCAGAGACCACCCGACGACGAAACCCTAACCCTAACCAGGTCCTCCACCGCTCGGTAGCTTGTCGACGCGCGCGACCGCTTTCCTCGATTAGCGCCGGCACGATTCGGCGCACGAATGCCGCGCACGCGTGGCCGACCAGCCGCGGCCGCCGCCGCGATTGGCGCCGACGCGTCTTTCTTTTCCCTCGCTGTTTCCCCTCGCACCGCGCGCTTCCCCGCGTGGCCGACCGGCCGCGGTCACCGCCGCGACCGGCGCCGGCCCTTCTCCCTCCCTCTTTTTCTTTTCTCTCCTTTCCCCTTTTCCTTTTTCCTTTTCTCCCCTTTTCTTTTCTTCCTTTTCTCCCTTCCTCCCTTTTCTTTCTCCTCCCTTCCTTCCTGTTTCCCCTTTCCCCCCCCTGCTCCCGAGCACGGCACAGCCGTGCGCCAGCCCCGTGCGCCGCGCCCGCGCTACCCCCGGCCGTGCCGCGTGCACGCGCACGCACCCGCCCGCGCGCCCCGCGTGCCCCGCGTGCTCACGCGCCGCGCGCCGCGGCGCCCGTCGCCCGTGCCTCGCCCCTGGCCCGCGCCGCGCGTGCCGTGCGCGCACACGCCCGCACCCGGCGCCGCTATGCCGCGCCGCCCGCTGAGCCGCCGCCGCTGCCGCGCCGGGCCGTCCGCCGCTGCCGCACCCGCCCCGACGCGCCGCACGCCGCCACAGCCCCGTGCTCGCCCGCACGCCACGCCACGACGAAAGAAAGCGGCCGGGACGCCATTAATGGCGCCCGCACCGCCCGCCGGCCGCCTCAATTCCCCCACCTCACCGCCCCTCCCCTCGGCCTATAAATAGGCCGCCCGCGTGGCTCACCACCACCACGACCACCTCCACCACCCGGCCCCTCGCCTCCCCCAGCCCGGCGCCGCCCCCACGGACACCTCTGCCCGCCGCCGCAAGCCCCCGTGGGCAGCCCCCCCTCGCTGCAGCCCGAGCCAAGGTGAGGCCGGGGATGGGTTCCCCGCGCCCCCCTCCCTCTTTTCCCCCACCCCCCCGGACCGCCGCCGTGCCCTGCCGGCCGGGATTGGGCCGCCGGCGCCCCCCCAATCCCTCCTCTGTTTCTGTCACGGGGGAGGAGAGGAGGAAGAAACCATTTTGCCCAAAACCCCCTGCTGTTTTTCTGTTTTCCAAAGAAACCCCCCCCCTCTCTAAGAGTACCCTTATCCGTTCCCGTTTTACAAATGAAACCTCGCCTGTTTTGTATTTCAATTCAAACCCTCCAATGCATACATCTAGATATACTTGACAACCTTTTAGCATGCCTAGAATATTTTTAAGATTCGCAAATAGATCCCTACTCTTTTCTGATATTTACGAACAAGCCCTCGAACCCCCGTTTGAGCCCGGAAACCACCTTTAGCGCGTCATTTTATGTGCGAAACGACCTCCGATTGACCCGAAACTTTACCACATCCTTTCTAGTATAGTTTTAGCCATGCCATTAAGATACCACCTAGAGATACCACCCCTAAATCCGTAACTAAATTATTTCCGATTCAAGCCCAACGATAAAAGCTTTTAGTTCTTTCGCTTGATTGGGTGTCTGTTTGTTTGCGTCGTAGGACACGGAGTGAACGACGAGGTTCCCGACCGCGACCAAGCAACTGAGGACCAGTTCGGCGACCCCGAACCCGAAGGACAGTGCTTCGATCAGGACTTCTCGCAAGGGTTTGACGATGGCAAGTTCAATTCCGCCCTTTGATGCATATTTTCGTCCTAGTTTTTATAAACACAACCCAGTGGCCTGTTTTATAAAATTGCATGGATTTGCGTGCTTGAAACCTGGTAGGATAGCCACCCTGGTTTGAAATACCCATGCTTTGACCGCTTGATTTATAAAGGAAATGTGTGTGTGTGGGAAGGGATAAAATGTAGTTTTGGAAAGCGAGTTAGACGGGATGGATGGCATTTCTGTGTGAATTGCCGTTGGTGTGCTCGTACCTGTGTGGTTGAGCGTGGAAGGGAGATGTCCGTCCTGTCACCCCTAAGGACCGAGTTGTTGTGACATCTCACCTAGCTTCCTGTCGTGCAAACCACTTGACCGTTGTATGGGCAACGGCGTGGCCTAACCCCACTAGTTAGTCTGATAGCCATCAGGAGAGCTGGGAGCAACGGGTGATCAAGGAGACGGGATAAGCTCTGTGTGACTTATGCCCCGGTTAAACCTCGGTGTTAGGTCGAATGACCCCTTGATAGATCCCGTGGTGGCTAGTCAGGTCTAGCTACGGTGGGTAAGGGTTTCGATGGGATCTGCACCGGCACTAAGGTGTTCGTGCTGTGGTACCCCACCTGTGGGTAAAGTTGCACACCTCTGCAGAGTTAAAATCTATTCGAATAGCCATGCCCACGGTACTGGGCAGGTTACGGTGTGGTCACATAACTAGTGTTTCTCCCTGGGAAATGGTTGAACTGGTGTGAGTTGTTTGAAAAGTATCCGGCAATGGTGCTGTGCGCTACGACGGACGGGGAGTCCGGTAGCGGCTTGAAACTTGGATCTGTGAGGATCGACATTGTGCGTTCTTAGACACTTGAAAACTTGTTTTGAAAAATGCTTTTAAAACGAACCCTTGCATATAATTGTGTTTCCGCAAAAGAACCGTAACTTTATCCTTGGATTATCCCGTGCATCTAATTCTGTTATAACCCCCCGTGGGTGTGATTGGACTTGCTGAGTACGTTTGTACTCACCCCGTTATTACTTTACAGTGGAGGATCCCGACTACAACCCCGAGAACGACGAGTAGGGTCCCGTCCTGCACCCAGTCTTGCCTGTGGGTGAGGTCACCGTTGGAGCTCCGCATGGCGCAAGACTCTGATGATCCTTTGTTCGTAGCTAGTGTAGTTGTGTGGGTTCTGGTTGTAATCCTCGCGATAGTGGCGCTTCACTGCCCATTACCGCGTAGAGTTGTACGGTGATGTACCATCTGATGTAATAAAAGTGTTATCAGCCTCCTGGGACTGATAAAGTGACACTTTTAAGTCTTCCCTGATGGGGGGACGCTTCAGGTGGTATCAGAGCCGTAGGCTGGCCGTAGGACGTGACCCTAGGAGCGAAACCCCTTTTTAAACCCTAGGACTTGTTCTGACTTCGATATTTTTCTGCACGAACACTCACCACTGGTTTTTACCCTGTTCCAGATGGCTGACAACGGATGGGTCAACGGAGTCTGTTACGCAGAGCCTGGCCTTCCTAAGTTATTGTTGCTCAGCCTGGAACGTGTTGGGGTTATGGAGACGCCGGAGTACGCCTACCGAGAATACATCTCCGGTGGCACCCTTCGGTGCGACACGATGATTTTTGTGGAGAGAAGCACCCGCTACCCGGATGTGGACCCTTGGTTCATCTCCACCACTGGCTTTCGCTTCCCCGACACGTACCGAAAAGCCGCTCGTAAAGCCCTGCGACGGCTGCGTGTACTCTACAAGCACCACCTTCAGCGGACCCCTATGGGATTTTTCCCACCCGCGGAAAGAGGTGGACGCGCTTGGATTGCCCGAATGAGGAGATTTGGACGAGAAGAAGAAGACTTAGAAGATGCGGTCTCCCACCTATCCATCTACCTTACTGGCTTGGATGCACTCTGCCGCGAACAGTCGGCACAACTGAAGAAGCTAATCCAGGGGATTGAAAAGATAACCCAGGAGCTGGAGGAACAACAGACAAGAGCCGCGAACGCCGAGTATTCCTTAGCCGCCCTCCAAGCCCAGATGCAAGAGTACGAGAGCCGCAACGGAATAGGTGGATGGATAGAGGAAGAAGAAGAAGAAGAGCCTATGGAGACTCATTGGGATAAGGGTACGCAGACCGAAAACGAGATGGATCGGTTCCTTCCAATAAAGAAGCGCTCTATCAGGACCGAGGAAGAATCCCCATGATAGGATTAGCACCCCTAGCAAAAACCCTACCCGAATGACCACGTATCCATAAAAACTGTACCACTCTTGTTGTAATAATAAATATCATCTACTCCCGTTGCACCTGTACCAGATCGTTTACCCTGTTTCTGTTTCAGATGGCTGAGGAAGGATGGACCCAGGGCGATTGCCAAGCTGCACCTGGATTCCCCAGTCTCTTAATCAACACCCTGGAAGACCTTGGCGTTACGGAGCGCCCAAGGTACTACAGCCGAGAGTACGAGCACCATGGTACCCTCCGCTGCAGGGTGATCCTGGTCATCGCCAGGAGCAACCGCTACCCCGACATCCAGCCGTGGCGCGCGACCGCCACAGGGTTTAGACACCTAGACACCTACCCCTTGGCCATCAGGAAAGCACTCCGTTACTTGTGCCGGATTTTTGAAGAACACCTCGCCCCCACGCCAGCGAAGTTCTTCCCGCCGGCCATCAGGACCCCAGTCTGGAAAGCACGCATGAGAAACCTGGAGCGACGTCGCCACGAAGAAGGCCCCCTGTACCAAGTGGCTACTTACCTAGCCGCCCTGGACCAACTCTTTGACGAGCAAGCCAACCTTCTGAGGGAGCAGACTCACCGAGCTGAGCAAGCAGAGCTCGCAGTGAGGATACAGCAGATCCGAGCCGCCCATGCCGAGGCGAGAGCCGCGGCCGCGGTCAGTAGCGAAGCGGTCGCCCAAGAGAGCCTCAGGCAGGCCCGAGATCGGCGTATGCAAGATTGGACCCAAAGCGGAACACCAGTCCCGGCGATAGGGGAGGACCATGTTTTACTCGGGACACCCGTCATAGGATGGGGGACACTCTTCAGAAACACACAAGCCCCACCCGAGAACCCTGAAAGTTCCGCTGCTGCCGCTGAAGAAAATGCTGCGGCGCAACCCTCGACCGATGGAAATCCAGAGGATGGCGACCAAGGATCCCTCACGCTTTCCGTCCCAGAAGAAGGCACTCCCCGCGAGTAGAATGGCCGGCGCCACCCTAGTAATGTGTCCCCAGCCACTTTTGTTGTGGTACCTGATCCCAGACGAAGTAGTACGATACCCAGCCTTACCTTAAGTTGTAACCCCCCTTTTGCAGTAATAAAATGGTTTGTGCTTGTTGTTTGTGATGTCGTGTGCTGGTTTGTTGTGTGCTGATTATTTATATGAGTACCGGCAGGAGGTAGATTCTGCCTTATATATATATACGAATTAAACAACTTAAACATCACATAAACGTAACCCCGATTTACCCGATCAACAGGTGACCCCCCGGAACGTCGCGAGGGCCTCCCGTGGCCGGAACCCCGTAGCCGCTAGTGTCGGAGCACATCCCGTTGAACAAGATCTTCCCCAAGGAGAACAAGAAGTAAGCCAGAACCGAGGGGGAAGTCAAGAAGGAGAACAACTACCACCACCCCCACCCCTCGGAGACCTGGCGCAGATCATCCATAACCAGACCCTCATACTGGAGACTCTGGCTAATGCCCTCATTAACCGGCAGCCACGAGGGCAGAGTATGAACGACAAGCTGACGGCCTTCCTAAGGACCAAGCCACCTACCTTCGCCGGGTCATGCAACCCTTTGGACGCAGATGACTGGCTACGAGTGATTCAGAGGAAGCTCGAGCCGTTCGAATGCCAGGACCGGGATAAAGTCCTTCTGGCGGCCCATCAGCTCACCGGAACGGCATTATCCTGGTGGGAAAACTATTGTGCTGCAGCCGAAGACGCCTCTACCATCACCTGGGGAGAATTTGTAAGGGAGTTCCGCCGCTACCACATTCCCTCAGCCACCATGAAGCGCAAGGCGGATGAATTCCGCGCACTACAACAGGGGAGTATGACGGTGGAAGAATACACCCACCGGTTCATAGAATTGGCCCGATATGCGCCGGAAGAGGTGAATGACGACGACAAAAAGCAAGACATGTTCAAGAAAGGGTTAAGCCCAGAGCTCCGGACTTTGCTTACTCCCCAGATCTATCCAGACTTCAACACCCTGATGAACAAGGCCATCCTCACAGAAAGAGCCAAGGCCGAAGAGAGAAAGGACAATAAACGCAAATTCTTGGAAAGTAAGGCTCGCCAGCAGGACCGCTTCCAAAAGTCGAGGAACTCCAACTACACTGCACCAAGATCCCAGGCCCCAATGCAGTATAGGACTCAGTCCCAAGTGACCGGGTCACGAGCCTCTGAAGCACAGCCCAAGGGTCAAAACACCATGAGGACCCCGCAGAGCAACACAAGTCTGGCCGCCTCCGACAACAACAATGTTAGGGCTTGTTTCAACTGCCGGGAGACAGGGCACTTCATCGCCAACTGCCCTTACGCCAAGAATAAGCCGGCAACATCGGCCTTCTCCAACACAGTGAGTGGGCCCAGACCAGCCCTGACCGGTGCCAACCGAGTGCCCGTCCGCAACAACGACGGCAGCCAGCAGGTGAAGCAGCAATCATTTGGACGAGCCCGCGTCAACCACATCGACGCGCAGGAGGCTCAAGAAGCCCAGGGCGTAGTGCTCGGTGAGTATTTAGTCAACTCAGCTCTGGCGACAGTATTATTTGATTCTGGAGCATCACACTCGTTTATATCCTCGAGCTATGTGGAGAAGCACAAAATACCTACAGTACTACTAAAAACACCCCTATTAACCCGGACGCCTGGAGGCGACATCAATTGTCAATTAGGTTGTCCCCGGGTAAGGATCAGTTTAAGTGGGGTAGACTTTCTAGCAGATTTAGTAGTACTTAAGCCTGGGGGAATAGATGTGATCCTTGGGATGGATTGGTTAAGCCGACATAATGGTCTCATAGGCTGTACCGACAAAGTGGTACACTTAACAAACCACGAGGGAGTACAAGTGGTCTGCCGTACCCGAGATAGTAAGTTTGATCCAATGGTGTTTAGCGTGGAAATCAAGCCCTTAGAAGGAGTCCCGGTAGTAAACGAATACCCAGATGTGTTCCCCGAAGAGCTTCCCGGTATGCCGCCAGATAGGGATATAGAGTTCGTCATAGACCTTATCCCCGGAACATCTCCGATAGCCAAGAGACCCTATAGGATGGCAGCCTCTGAATTGACGGAATTAAAGAAGCAACTAGAGGAACTGCAAAGGATTGGCTTCATCAGACCAAGCTCATCGCCATGGGGAGCCCCAGTGCTGTTTGTCAAGAAGAAAGATGGGAGTATGAGGTTGTGCGTGGACTACCGAGCACTGAATGAGGTTACCATTAAGAACAAGTACCCTCTCCCCAGGATTGATGACCTTTTCGATCAGCTAAAAGGAGCCAAGTACTTTTCCAAGATCGATCTAAGATCAGGATATTTTCAGCTCAAGATTAAGGAAGGTGACATCCCTAAGACAGCTTTTGTCACCCGCTACGGGCAGTTTGAGTTCACCGTAATGTCCTTCGGACTAACCAATGCCCCTGCTTACTTTATGAACCTCATGAACAAGGTGTTTATGGACGAGCTGGATAAGTTTGTCGTAGTCTTTATCGACGACATACTTATTTACTCCAAGAGTGTTCAGGAACATGAACAACATCTGCGGGTAGTGTTGGAAAAATTAAGGGTACACAAACTATATGCAAAATTCAGCAAATGCGAATTCTGGCTGGAGAGAGTAGCTTTCCTTGGTCACATTCTGACCGCGGAGGGAGTAGCAGTGGACCCAGAGAAGGTTGAAGCCGTATCCAATTGGCAGCGACCAACTAACGTCAGTGAAATCAGGAGCTTCCTTGGGCTAGCCGGGTACTATCGGAGATTTATTGAGGGATTCTCCAAGTTAGCCCGACCTATGACGGAACTTCTTAAGAAAGAGAAAAAGTTTGCTTGGACAGAATCCTGTGAGAGGAGTTTTCAAGAACTGAAGCGAAGACTGACAACCGCCCCAGTGCTGACCCTACCGGACATTCATCGGGACTTTGTCATCTATTGTGACGCATCCCGACAAGGATTAGGGTGCGTACTGATGCAAGACGGGAAAGTCGTTGCATATGCCTCCCGCCAACTCAAGACTCATGAGCAGAACTATCCGACCCATGATTTGGAACTAGCAGCCGTAGTGCATGCCCTTAAAATTTGGAGACACTACCTGATCGGAAATAAGTGTGAGGTTTACACCGACCACAAGAGTCTAAAGTACATCTTTACTCAGCCAGATTTAAATTTAAGGCAGAGAAGATGGTTGGAGTTGGTCAAGGACTATAATCTGGAAATTCAGTATCACCCCGGAAAGGCGAACGTGGTAGCCGATGCCTTAAGTCGAAAATCCTATGGGCCCACGAATGACCATCTGCGAGAGGAAATGGCACGATTAAATGTGCACATTATACCTCGAGGTTCCAGCCAAGTGCTAGACGTCCAATCAACATTAGAGGATAAGATTAGAGAAGCCCAAAGCTCGGATCAAGAGTTAGTAAAAATTCGCAAACAAACTGGAGAAAACAAAGCACCGGGCTTCAGAGTGGACGATAAGGGAACATTATGGTACGAGGATAGAATTTGTGTACCCCAGAATGGAGATTTCCGGCAATTGATCATGGACGAAGCCCATAACTCGGCCTACTCTATCCACCCGGGATCCACCAAAATGTATATGGACATAAAGCAAAAATATTGGTGGAATGGAATGAAGGCGGATATTGCACGATTTGTGGCTCATTGTGATACTTGCCAAAGGATCAAGGCCGAACATCAGAAACCTGCGGGATTACTGCAACCCTTGCCTATTCCGGTGTGGAAGTGGGATGAGATAGGAATGGACTTTGTAGTGGGACTACCCCGGACACAGAAGGGACACGATTCCATATGGGTAATTGTGGATCGACTCACTAAATCGGCACATTTCATACCCGTAAGGACCACTTATGGCGGAGAAAAGCTGGCAAAACTTTACGTGGAAAATATAGTAAAGTTACATGGAGTGCCTAGCAGAATTGTCTCAGATAGAGGGACCCAATTTACATCTAGGTTTTGGAAAAGCCTGCACAAAGCCATGGGCACGAAGTTAGATTTTAGCTCCGCGTACCACCCACAGACGGATGGTCAAACCGAAAGGGTGAATCAGATCATGGAAGATATGCTGAGAGCATGTGTACTAACCTATGGGAATGATTGGGAACAGAGTCTGCCCTATGCGGAATTCTCGTACAATAATGGCTATCAAGCCAGCCTGGGTATGTCGCCGTTCGAAGCCCTCTATGGAAGAAAGTGCAAGACTCCCTTGATGTGGTCGGAAGTTGGAGAGCGTGCACTAGTGGGACCCGCACTTATAAAAGAGGCAGAAGAAAAGGTAGCGGAGATCCGCGAGAAATTGAAAGCAGCTCAGTCCCGACAGAAGAGTTACGCAGACAGAAAGAGGCGAGAGATAAGTTTCCACCCAGGAGATTTTGTTTATCTCAAAATCTCACCCATTCGAGGAACGCGAAGGTTTCAAGTACAAGGAAAATTGGCCCCTCGATACATTGGGCCGTATCGAGTTCTAAAGAAAGTCGGAGCCGTGGCATATCAACTGGAGTTACCAGAAGAAATGTCGGATATACACCCAGTATTTCATATCTCGCAATTAAGAAGGTGTCTAAGGGTACCCGAGGGAGAACATGTGCCGGTGGAAACAATAGACCTGCAGCCGGATTTGCGATATCAGGAAGTGCCGGTCAAGATTCTAGACACTGTCACTAGGAGGACCAGAAATTCTGAAGTACGGATATGCAGAGTTCAGTGGAGCAGACACGGAGTAGAAGAAGCAACCTGGGAACGCGAGGAGGCTCTGAAGAAGGAATTTCCCCATTTGTTTAGAAGCCAGCCGAATCTCGAGGACGAGATTCATTTAAGTGGGGTAGGTTTGTAACGCCCTGAAAATCCACCAAATTAAAACACGCGCTAGGGTGCTTCATTCAGAGACCACCCGACGACGAAACCCTAACCCTAACCAGGTCCTCCACCGCTCGGTAGCTTGTCGACGCGCGCGACCGCTTTCCTCGATTAGCGCCGGCACGATTCGGCGCACGAATGCCGCGCACGCGTGGCCGACCAGCCGCGGCCGCCGCCGCGATTGGCGCCGACGCGTCTTTCTTTTCCCTCGCTGTTTCCCCTCGCACCGCGCGCTTCCCCGCGTGGCCGACCGGCCGCGGTCACCGCCGCGACCGGCGCCGGCCCTTCTCCCTCCCTCTTTTTCTTTTCTCTCCTTTCCCCTTTTCCTTTTTCCTTTTCTCCCCTTTTCTTTTCTTCCTTTTCTCCCTTCCTCCCTTTTCTTTCTCCTCCCTTCCTTCCTGTTTCCCCTTTCCCCCCCCTGCTCCCGAGCACGGCACAGCCGTGCGCCAGCCCCGTGCGCCGCGCCCGCGCTACCCCCGGCCGTGCCGCGTGCACGCGCACGCACCCGCCCGCGCGCCCCGCGTGCCCCGCGTGCTCACGCGCCGCGCGCCGCGGCGCCCGTCGCCCGTGCCTCGCCCCTGGCCCGCGCCGCGCGTGCCGTGCGCGCACACGCCCGCACCCGGCGCCGCTATGCCGCGCCGCCCGCTGAGCCGCCGCCGCTGCCGCGCCGGGCCGTCCGCCGCTGCCGCACCCGCCCCGACGCGCCGCACGCCGCCACAGCCCCGTGCTCGCCCGCACGCCACGCCACGACGAAAGAAAGCGGCCGGGACGCCATTAATGGCGCCCGCACCGCCCGCCGGCCGCCTCAATTCCCCCACCTCACCGCCCCTCCCCTCGGCCTATAAATAGGCCGCCCGCGTGGCTCACCACCACCACGACCACCTCCACCACCCGGCCCCTCGCCTCCCCCAGCCCGGCGCCGCCCCCACGGACACCTCTGCCCGCCGCCGCAAGCCCCCGTGGGCAGCCCCCCTCGCTGCAGCCCGAGCCAAGGTGAGGCCGGGGATGGGTTCCCCGCGCCCCCCTCCCTCTTTTCCCCCACCCCCCCCGGACCGCCGCCGTGCCCTGCCGGCCGGGATTGGGCCGCCGGCGCCCCCCCAATCCCTCCTCTGTTTCTGTCACGGGGGAGGAGAGGAGGAAGAAACCATTTTGCCCAAAACCCCCTGCTGTTTTTCTGTTTTCCAAAGAAAACCCCCCCCCTCTCTAAGAGTACCCTTATCCGTTCCCGTTTTACAAATGAAACCTCGCCTGTTTTGTATTTCAATTCAAACCCTCCAATGCATACATCTAGATATACTTGACAACCTTTTAGCATGCCTAGAATATTTTTAAGATTCGCAAATAGATCCCTACTCTTTTCTGATATTTACGAACAAGCCCTCGAACCCCCGTTTGAGCCCGGAAACCACCTTTAGCGCGTCATTTTATGTGCGAAACGACCTCCGATTGACCCAAAACTTTACCACATCCTTTCTAGTATAGTTTTAGCCATGCCATTAAGATACCACCTAGAGATACCACCCCTAACTCCGTAACTAAATTATTTCCGATTCAAGCCCAACGATAAAAGCTTTTAGTTCTTTCGCTTGATTGGGTGTCTGTTTGTTTGCGTCGTAGGACACGGAGTGAACGACGAGGTTCCCGACCGCGACCAAGCAACTGAGGACCAGTTCGGCGACCCCGAACCCGAAGGACAGTGCTTCGATCAGGACTTCTCGCAAGGGTTTGACGATGGCAAGTTCAATTCCGCCCTTTGATGCATATTTTCGTCCTAGTTTTTATAAACACAACCCAGTGGCCTGTTTTATAAAATTGCATGGATTTGCGTGCTTGAAACCTGGTAGGATAGCCACCCTGGTTTGAAATACCCATGCTTTGACCGCTTGATTTATAAAGGAAATGTGTGTGTGTGGGAAGGGATAAAATGTAGTTTTGGAAAGCGAGTTAGACGGGATGGATGGCATTTCTGTGTGAATTGCCGTTGGTGTGCTCGTACCTGTGTGGTTGAGCGTGGAAGGGAGATGTCCGTCCTGTCACCCCTAAGGACCGAGTTGTTGTGACATCTCACCTAGCTTCCTGTCGTGCAAACCACTTGACCGTTGTATGGGCAACGGCGTGGCCTAACCCCACTAGTTAGTCTGATAGCCATCAGGAGAGCTGGGAGCAACGGGTGATCAAGGAGACGGGATAAGCTCTGTGTGACTTATGCCCCGGTTAAACCTCGGTGTTAGGTCGAATGACCCCTTGATAGATCCCGTGGTGGCTAGTCAGGTCTAGCTACGGTGGGTAAGGGTTTCGATGGGATCTGCACCGGCACTAAGGTGTTCGTGCTGTGGTACCCCACCTGTGGGTAAAGTTGCACACCTCTGCAGAGTTAAAATCTATTCGAATAGCCGTGCCCACGGTACTGGGCAGGTTACGGTGTGGTCACATAACTAGTGTTTCTCCCTGGGAAATGGTTGAACTGGTGTGAGTTGTTTGAAAAGTATCCGGCAATGGTGCTGTGCGCTACGACGGACGGGGAGTCCGGTAGCGGCTTGAAACTTGGATCTGTGAGGATCGACATTGTGCGTTCTTAGACACTTGAAAACTTGTTTTGAAAAATGCTTTTAAAACGAACCCTTGCATATAATTGTGTTTCCGCAAAAGAACCGTAACTTTATCCTTGGATTATCCCGTGCATCTAATTCTGTTATAACCCCCCCGTGGGTGTGATTGGACTTGCTGAGTACGTTTGTACTCACCCCGTTATTACTTTACAGTGGAGGATCCCGACTACAACCCCGAGAACGACGAGTAGGGTCCCGTCCTGCACCCAGTCTTGCCTGTGGGTGAGGTCACCGTTGGAGCTCCGCATGGCGCAAGACTCTGATGATCCTTTGTTCGTAGCTAGTGTAGTTGTGTGGGTTCTGGTTGTAATCCTCGCGATAGTGGCGCTTCACTGCCCATTACCGCGTAGAGTTGTACGGTGATGTACCATCTGATGTAATAAAAGTGTTATCAGCCTCCTGGGACTGATAAAGTGACACTTTTAAGTCTTCCCTGATGGGGGGACGCTTCAGCCAGGGACTTATCCGTAATTATTTTGTGTAGTGGAGGGGTTCATTTCCTAAATAGAATGAGCAGGGGGGTTTTATTTGTAAAGAGGGGTAAAAGGGGGTGGGCTCTTAAGGGAATAGGCAAAAGGGGCAGGGGGCTCAGGGCAAATGTGCCCTTCTTCCTCCTCCCGTCACCAGAAACAGGGGAGGGGATGGGGGCCGGCAGCGCCACCAATCCCGGCGGCCCTGGGGCACAGCGGCGGCCGGGGGCAGGGGCAAAACGGAGAGGGAAGCGAGGGGGTTCTATTCCTCTACTCACCACGGGCTGGGGTGGCGCGAGGCGGCCTGCCCACGGAGGCCAGGGGCGGCGGGCGGAGGGCTGGGCGGCGGCGGCAGTGCAGGGCCGGGGAGGGGGCTAGGGCTGCGGGGGAGGGTTGTGGCGGTGGCTGGGCACGGCGGGGTGTATTTATAGGCCGGCGAGGGGGGGGAGAAGAGGATGGCGCGGTGGAGGCCGGTGAGCTCGGGGGCGGCCAGTAATGGCGGTGGGGGCGGCGGTGGCGCTCGGTCGCCGCTGTGCAGGGGTGGGCGGTGGCGTGTAGCGGGGAGGGGCGACCTGGGGGCGCACGGCGCAGGGAAGAGGCGGCCAGTGGCGAGGCGACGCGCGGCGGCCGGCACTGCTCGGCGCCGTGGCAGGCAGGGGCAGCGCGAGCGCCAAGACGGCACGGCGTGCGCAGAGGAGGGGTCGGGTTAGGCCGTGTGACACCCTAGGTGTCAAAATTGTACCATAATATGTATAAAATGTAATGCATGGGTTGATTTGTTAAAGGTTGGATGTATTTGTAACAAAAAGACCCTATGTGTAATTTTATAAAAATATGAGTCCTTTTGTGCAAAATGCACGAGTTACAAAAGTAATTTTCAAAAGTTACTAGGGGCCAAATTATAAGAATGCAAGTAATCATGGCTTACCTGGAAACTTGCATTTAGGCCCAAGTTGTGTGTAAAATATGTAACAAGGACAAATCTTTATGAAATTTAAAGTTAGTCCAAAGTTTAAAAATAAAGATGCATACTTTGAGTTTTGGAGTTCAAACCCTTAAGCAAAGTTGTAGAACTTGAAAAGTTGTACAACTTTCATTTTGGGCATTTCTTCATTTGAGCCCTGTATCAGTAGGAAATTTAGTTTTACTTCCGGGCCCTTGAAGTTTTTGCAATTTACAAACAGGTCCTTGGCGCCTACAACCTGTCTTCTTCCTCTGGACGCCTCCCCTGTTTCCCTGTTTCAGCGCCGCTGCCGCATTTCTTCTTTAATCCCGGCGTCGGTGCAGCCCCCCTCGCCCCCCTCTCCACCCCAGGCGCCGCCTTATCCCTTCCCCGCCCTTATCCCCTACTTCCCCCACCCATTCCCGTGCCGCCACGCACCCACCACCGCTTGCCGAGCTGCCAGTGCCGCGCCACCGTGCCGCCGCCGTGGCGCCCGGCCGTCCGCCCTTCTCCTCCCTTCCTTTCCCTATAAATAGCACCCCCAAGCCCTCTTGAAGCTGTTCCCCACCCCCTTTGCGCCCTGCCCTCGCCGGAGTTCCGCCCCCAGTACCGCCCGCCGCCGCCCTACTGTCTCAACGCCGGCGGCCCACGTCCGGCCGTTCTTCCTCCTCCCAAGTGTGCCAAACGGTGCGCCCGGATGCCCTCTCTCTCCCCACCCTACTCCCCTTGCGGATTCACCACTCCATCGCCGGAATCGGGATGAACCCGAGCTTGCTCCGGCCATCTATGGCAGAGGGACCCAATTGCGAAGTCACAAATCTTTCCAAGGGTCCAAATGAAAGTTTTCAACCTTTCCAATGTGCTGAATTTTGAAAACTCCTAGAAAATCGTAGAAAATTCAAAAAAATATGAAACCAGTTGTACTTGACATTTCAAAGTCTATCACTTTTGTTTTGTGACCATGCTGTGAAAATAGATAGTTTGTACTGTATTTAGAATAGAAGTGAATGGGTGTTCGTTATTTCATGTGAGTGATATTTTTGACTTGTAAATTCAATAGAGAATTGTAGAGAATTCCAAAAATTACAAAACCAGTTTTGTTTGAAACTAGATTTTGAACTCTATAACTTCTATTAAGTGAGTTTGATTTGAAACCAAATAGTTTTGAATCAATGTTGAATCTAAGACATGGAAATGTAATATTCAACCAGCAATTCCAATTTTTTTACCCTACAGGTTAACTTTGTGATCATGATTTTTGATATACAAATTTCTATAGATGACATATAAAGTGATATAAAATCTTCAAATCTAAATTCATGATATAATTTAATTTCTTTTAAGATAACCATTTCAAATTATTTTGAGCAAAAATTTGCTAAGCATACCTTTTAAACTTTAATCAATTAAGATCTCTTAATCATGAATTATGAAGTAATCTATTTTTAAATATTCAAAATCTTATAACATTCTTTACTCAAAAAGTTTAAATTCAAATCTAAATCTGAATTTAACTCTAATTTATGTTTTAATGTTTATCTTGGATTAATTCAATTTGTTTATAATACAATTAACTAAATCTTTTCAGTGAAGCTTATCTAATTAGATCTGTTAATAAAAATCTTTTAAATACACAATAAGTTGTGTTTAAGTTTTCAAAACCTTATAACTCTAATTACTTAGGGTTCACATTCAAATTTGGATTTAATTTAAACTTGAATACTTAATTTCTATTTTTCAATTAATTAATGCTTTAGTCATGAGATAATGCTTATGATTCAAGGCTTAGATTCCTTTTTATGCCATGAGTGCTTGAGTGTTAGCTTTTGGAATGCAACTTTACCATGAATTAAGATGAAAGTGTGTGCATCCATTGAACTTCATCTTGCATATCATGTAGACTCATCTCTCCCGCCGACGGAAATTATCAGCTAATCCCGGAACCAGAAGGAGATTATTCTGAAGATCCCGAGAACTTCGTCAGAGAATTCTCTGAAGGCCCGAACCAAAGTTCGGACGTTATTAACTTGACTAACCCCAGCCCCGCCAGTAAAGGCAAGCCCCGGACATAACCCACTATTTTAATTATACTGCAATCTATATCTATTTACGTATTCTATGCATTAAGTTCTCAGGAATTGCTTGAAACCCTAGCTGCATTTCCCTAGGAACCAATGTAATGAATACTAGTACTTGAGTCCGACTAGCTGCTATGCTAATAGGGCCGGTAGAAGTCGGGTGATTTCCTGTCACTCGCGCGATATAGGAGTTGTAATGATTACATTCCTGTTATCACTATAAGGATGCCGGACGGGAGTTTTGTGAAGTATCATGGTTGAGGTGATACCCCGTCTGTGTTGTTGAATTGGATAAGGCCGCGGGGTGTGT